>NC_138176.1:59521318-59841330 GCF_964165515.1 Mesoplodon bidens | reverse complement strand
TAAGATAAATCCAAGATATAGACCCATGTCCGGCATGTGTCCTTTTTCTATGTCCTCTTTTCTTCAGATTGACACCTTTAGGCCATTGAACAATACTTAAAATATAGCCAATGCTTAATAAATATTTAGCAAGTGAATGAATCCCATTTATAAACTTACCAAGCATCTTCATAACAATCATCATATTGTGCTCCATAATAGGTCTGAATAAGGAGGATGATATTTACCTAAATAATAATGATTAATCTCAAAATTAGCAAGTTACTTAAGATGTCTCTTAAAAATAGATGCTAATATTTTCTTTATATAAAGTTGAATTATATAAGAGTTTCTTAATACAAGCCTATAGATCTTTACAGTCTAACGATGAAATTACTGAAGTTTGTTAACTCCTTGAATTTTGTATGGATCTTGTACATTTTTCTACATAAAAGGCCCATAGATTTTTTTAAAATAACAGTTTCAAACATACCATCACTCCAAAATGATTAAGAACCACAAGACTATATTGTTTCTATAATCACTCTAAGATTATACAATTAAGAAAGAATAAGATATGTAGTATGTTTACATCAGAGCCCTCAAATTTTATAAAACAGTAATGGAAATGGAACTGGAGATGCAGCATACTGAAACTAATTATACATTTTATTTCACATTTGCTGTAATCCACCAATCCCAGCAAGCCACCTTTATTTATAGCCAAACTATATTGAACAGCTGACTTTTATTGACTTGTTGATTTGTTGTTTTGGAAGGAGATGTGGGTGCAGGGGATTCTTTTTCTTTTTCTTTTTTTTTAACATCTTTATTGGAGTATAATTACTTTACAATGGTGTGTTAGTTTCTGCTTTATAACAAAGTGAATCAGCTATAAGAATACATATATCCCCATATCTCCTCCCTCTTTCATCTCCCTCTCACCCTCCCTATCCCACCCCTCTAGGTGATCACAAAGCACCACTCACATTTGTTAGTATATATAAGTCCATGCCACTCTCTTTGTCCCGGCTTACCCTTACCCTCCCCTCATGCTCAAGTCCATTCTCTACATCTGTGTCTTTATTCCTATTTTTCTTCTTCAATTTCTGAGAGCTGCCTTCTTGGAACAAACTGACAGGTATGCATGAAACATATATACTTCAAGCAAAACATCTGTTTCTTTCATCACTTTCAAGTCAACTTGATGTGCTTATGTTCTAAATATTAATAAGCAACTCCAGGCTTTGGTACTTCTTAGCTCCCATTTAGTAAGAATGTATATACACAACACATACCCTGTAGAAAGCACTCACTCTTCTAATAATGTTCTCATTTCCAAACAGATGTATGTCAAAACCAGTATTGGCTTATATATCTGAAAAAATGTACATTGGATATATATCAAAATAAACAAATTTGTTTTGACTTGTTTTAATGTTAACATTTTAAATGTTTTTATGTCAATAAAAAATATAATGCTATTCATCAGATTACACAATAATATGAAGTTTTGATGTTCTGTTTATGTGGTGATTAAACTTTAAAATGATGGCAACTTTTATTTCACATCATTTGGACAATCTCTTTCCCTTTATTGAAGCATTCATATCCTCTACATTAAATCTTCAATTCCTAAATAAAACTAGAACATGAGAAAACTAGTTAGACATATTTTATATATAATAAAATAGAGACATACATATTTTAAGATAAAAAATAGTATTTTCTTCTTAGAAAAGTAAGAATGTCATCGAATTATCCTGATTTTTTTAAATTAGAAGACAATTAATCCAAAGATAAACAAAAAGAAAAGAAAACATTGAGCATCAAGTCTTGCCTTCTAATAGCAATTATAAGTTAGCTTCAAACAATTCCAGTAAAGTATAGCACAAAAATAAATAAATAATAATTAAAGAAAAAAAAAGTTGCAGTTTGAGTTTCAATACTGCATGAATTCCAAATCAGGCTTGGCTAGAGATAATCTGTAAGTTCCGAAGGGAAAGCAATACTCTTTAGAAAACAAAAGGGGGAATAAAAGCAAGCATTTTTCTTTTCTTTTTTTTAAAACAAAAACTGCACCCAAATCTTGCTTCTAGAAGCTTATAAGACTCACAGTCTCAGAGGGACTTCAGATAACTGCACAGAAACAAAGGCAAAAAAAGAGTCTGGGAGGGGCTTCCCTGGTGGCGCAGTGGTTGAGAGTCCACCTACCAATGCAGGGGACACAGGTTCGTGCCCCGGTCCGGGGAGATCCCACGTGCCGCGGAGCAGCTGGGGCCGTGAGCCATGGCTGCTGAGCCTGCGCGTCTGGAACCTGTGTTCCGTAACGGGAGAGGCCACAACAGTGAGAGGCCCGTGTATTGCAAAATAATAATAATAATAAAAAAAAATAAGTCAGGGAAGTTGCCAGAAGCTAACTATATTCCCACTTGAAAGGGAAGGAAAATGATTTCTGCTTTTTCTGAATTTCTAGTGGAGTTCAATTTTATTATTCCTCTCCCTTCTCTGAAAGCAGATGTATCTATCTTGAAGTTTTAATGATTGTTTATGAAAGGAACACATTTCAATCAACAGAATGAGACGCAGACATCACTTTACCTGTGGAATATACTTTGATGATCTTGAATGGTTTTTCCTTTTAACTTAGAACAGTTTTTAACAGTAAATAAATTTTAGCTGCAAATATTGAAAGAAAGTGCAAATGCATTTACATCAATAAGTACAATGATTTTCTTACTTTCCTATGTGAATTCTGGACAGGGCCATATCTAAAGGTACTCAAGGTCCCTGTCACCCTATGGTCTGGTCTGCTATGGGCATTGTCATCCTTATATGATCAAGTTAAAATGAACATTTGGAAGTCTGAAAGGAAAATAAAGATACAAAAGGAGCAGCTTCCATACTTAGGGGTCTTTCTAGATAGAACAGAAGAAAAAGTTTTCCCAACCATGTAGTGGTTTTTGTCTGTTTGTTTTAGTTTCATAGTAATCGGCAGGTTTTAATATTCAAGAAAAATTAAGTTCGTCATAGACATAATAGAGAAAATTTCATGCAAACATGAAGCTTCCATGTCAGGCTTTGTGGCAACTTTCAGAATGAAAGTTACATACAAATAAAATACCTTTTACAGTTCCCAAACTTTATAATTTTATACTGTGATTTATATCAGGGAGATGGGTAGCATGAGGAACAAAGATAGTTATTAACTATGTGTTTATGAGTTTAAATCACTTTTAACTGCAGCTAACAGAGATGCTCAAATTTTCCTTCTTTTCTTTTCGATCAGTTTAATTCACTTTGTAGGGGTCATTGTCAGTGACTTGTTAATGTTCTAAGAATCTTGCCATTCTGACTTCTTTTGTCTGAGTGCCAAATGCGAAATCAGCATCTCTTTACTGAAGGTTTTTCCCAAAATCTCAGAGAGCTGCTCTATGTGGGTTGCAGAATGAATATGGTGAAAAATTATACCCCCAAGGGTCTGAATGACAGGAGTTGGTATATAAATATTCCAGTTCTTAACCCTCAGTTAGGATAACTCTAAGATGTATATTTTCCACTACTTCCAGAATTTCCCATGAAGATCAATCTCTAGTTACCTACAGGTGGTGGCTGGTCAAAAGCACCCTTTTTTCTTTTATTTAAATCACTTTCTCATTTGCTTACAAGTATTTCCTTCACATCTTAAAGAAACTCTTTGAATTTTAATCCTAGTCTGTGGGTCTGCTTCTGGGAGAACCTAAACTAAGACACACTTCAATTTTAAACAAGTCAACTCATTTATTGAGAGTCTACTGTATTTCTTTTGTTTAGCTAGACCCAAGAACAAGGGTCATCCACTCAAATACACTTACGGGGAGAAGATGAAACAAATTTAAGAAGCAGAACAGATGGAAACCTGATGTACAAGACAGTGCATGCCCTAGCTAAGGAAGGCATTCACTATTCAGCTTCTGACAATTTTGCCATGCAGGAATGCCAACCCATATCTGCCAGCTCTTCTAGTTTTTCAAGCAAAGATATACGTTTTCAAATTTTGATATTGTCAACTAATTCAAAAAGAATTTATTATTTTTCTAATACTCTTCAGGCCAAAAAACCTTGTCTGAGAGCTGGGTATGACCCACAGACTTTCAGTTAGTAAACGCCACAATAAGTGGATGATGCCTGGTCCATATACATTAAAGAAACTTGCAACTTAGGTGGGGTAATAGACATTCAAGCCACTATCCATGAAAATGAATTTAAGTGATAAATGAGAGAGAAGTAGTAATCAAATAATAATTTGATGAGGGGAAAACACATTTTGTTCTGTAATGATGGGGAAGGAGGGTTGGCATGAGTACACATCAGAAAAAGCTTTATGGGGAAGTGGTGTACCCCATAAAGAACTTCACATGGGCTAGTTTCTGAAACTAGGATAGCTACAAAAGTTCAAAACTTGAAAACAAGACCTGATCCATTACACCCAAGGGTGGCATTTCCCAATCCTAATCTAATTTGGGGAAATATGACATGCCATGTCTGTCTCTAGAAGGTTTGCAATACCCATCAGTATGTACAGGCTCTGAGAGTCCCTCAGTATTGAATCCTTCCTGCCTTTATTTCCCCAGCATCTTCTCACTATTTTGAGTCCAGAACACTTCTCTTCTATGTAGGAACACCATTTGAGAACACTCTAAATAAATGATGTTGTAGGGCTATTGCTGACTCTAAGAGAAGCAACTAAGAAGCAGCGGGGATATAATAACTATCTACTTCAAGTATAACCCCAAATAACAAGTATATCCAGGAAACTTTATAAACCCCCATTTCTACAAAGTTGGGCATACCAGAGCTGGGTCAGGATAGACTTGTATAGGATAAGCTTGGATGCATGAGTATGTGGATCTGAAGACGTGTGTTTAAAACTTCCCTGAATTCCCTTACCCACAGTGCTCCTCAATCTCCTACAATAGCATCTAGAAGTTGGTTCCTGTGGCCTTTTGAGAAAGGTACCCAGCTTGTTAGTATAAGACTCTGAAGCCTTGAACATTGGGTAGGCAGTTGAGAAGGAACTTCATCTGTGGGACACCTCTGAACACAACACTTCAAGGTCACTATTAACAAGAAAAAGAGTTGGCTATATCTCAGAACATAAATCAATTTCAGAGCAAGTTCATCCACTAGGATCAATGCCTGAACAAAACCAGAGGATTGCTTGGGCCCAAAGGCAGAAATGCATGACAAAATCTTCTAATAATCAGGGAGAGGGCAACTTCTTGCTATGAAAATTAGCATCTCTCTTTCTCTACATGCTCATATGGCCATAGTGGTCTTGGAGAATAGATATGAAGGTAGAGAATTCCCTACACTGTGCCTATAGTGGCTACTGTCATCACAGCTGTCCCAGGATAGTTGACAGGATATTTACCAGCTCGCAATTTCAGGTATGACACCGTCCTAGTGAATCAATCTGCTCACAAGTAGCTGTCTCTACTGGTCTTCTACAATACAAGGCAGACAATAGTTTGTTCTCACTGTGTGTATATTATACACATACACGTACATTATATACAAAATTAAGGATGTGTTATACATAATTATATAATTATTAGTTATATTTATGTGAATGATTCTGAGTTTTACTACATTCTCTTTGACCATCAGGCTTCTATCAGTGCTTCAACTTATAAACAACTAAATGCTTTCTGTCATCATTTCTCATAAACATTGCTTCTGACAAGAACTCATTTCCAATCGAAATGTGTGATTTGAAGTTAATCTATCCAATGTCATGTTTATTTGAAATCCTCAGAGGTGATTTTATATCAAGGTGGCAATTTAAAAGTTGCTTGCTTTCAGAAATAGAGACACAGACGTAGAGAACAAAGGTATGGACATGAAGGGAAAAAGGCGGGGGGCATGGTGAGATGAACTGGGAGATTGGGACTGACATATATACACTAATATGTATAAAATAGATAACTAATGAGAACCTACTGTATAGCACAGGGAACTCTACTCGATGTTCTGTGGTGACCTAAGTGGGAAGGAAATCCAAAAAAGGGGATATATGTATATGTATAGCTGATTCATTTTGCTGTGAAGCAGACTAACACGACATTGTAAAACAACTATACGCCAATAAAAATTAATCAAAAAAAATAAATAAAAGTTGCTTGTATTTTCATTCTTTTTAATGGCTGAGTAATATTCCATTGTATATATGTACCATATCTTCTTTATCCATTCCTCTGTCAATGGACATTTAGGTTGCTTCCATGTCTTGGCTATTGTAAACAATGCTGCAGTGAACATTGGGGTGCATGTATCTTTTTGAACCATGTTTTTCTCCAGATATATGCTCAAGAGTGAGATTGCTGGATCATATGGTAGCTGTATTCTTAGTTTTTTAAAGAAGCTCCATACTGTTCTCCATAGTGGTGATACCAATTTACATTCCCACCAACAGTGTAGAAGGGTTCCCTTTTCTGCACAACTTCTCCAGCATTTATTGTTTGCAGATTTTTTGATGATGGACATTCTGACTGGTGTGAGGTGATATCTAATTGTAGTTTATATTTACATTTGTCTAAAAATTAGCAACATTGAGCATCTTTTCATGTACCTCTTGGCCATCTGTATGTCTTCTTTGGAGAAATGTCTATTTAGATCTTCTGCCCATTTCTTGATTTGATTGTTTGTTTTCTTGATATTGAGCTACATGAGCTGTTTGTAAATTTTGAAGACTAATCCATTGTTGGTCACATCATTTGCAAATATTTTCTCCCATTCTGTGGGTTGTCTTTTTATTTTGTTTATGGTTTCCTTTGCTGTGTAAAAACTTTTGAGGTAAGTCAGACAAAGAAATACAAATATCATATGATATCACTGTATATGCAGAATCTAAAAATAAATGATACAAATAAATTTATTTACAAAATAAAAATAGACTCACAGACTTAGAAAACAAACTTATGTTTACCAGTGGGGAAGGGAGGGGGGGAGGAATAGATTGAGAGTTTGGGATTGACACGTACACACTGCTATATTTAAAATAAAGTGCTTTTCCATAAAAAAAAAATAAGTGGGAAAATTATGATTGTTCAATGGCCTTTAAATTTTCTTGTCAAAACATTAATGACATTCTTGCTGTCAGTTATAAATGTGTAGGAAAATTTAAAAATAGGAAAAACTATATTTCTTTTGTAAATTAGTTGAAAACATTTGAAACATTGAAAAAAAATAAAAGTTGCTTGTAGAGATCAATCAAGATGTCAGAGTTAGAGGATGTGGAGCTCACCTCTCCCCACAAACACATCAAAAATACATCTACACATGGAACAATTCTCACTGAAAACTAAATGGAAAGTAGCAGAAGTACATGTGTACAACCAAGGGTATAAGAAAGATACACACATAATTAGGTAGGAAGGGAAGAAAAGCAGTCTACTTGGGACCTGTGCCCCTGGGAGGTGACTCAGAGAAACAGGGAGACTAAAAGTGTGAACACTGGCCCTGGGGAGTAAGTAGTTTGAGCCACAGATTGGGCACCTCAATCCTGTGTTTCTACTCAGGAGAAATGAAACCCTTGGTTGGTTGAAGGAACACTGAAACTAAAAGGAGGGTTCTGTGGAGGCTGGACTCAGCTCTTGAGGACTGCACATGCACTGGCTTGCCCTCAAAGCAGGGTGGAGAGGGCAGAGAGAGGTATGCTCCAGCGTCTGCCCTGGATCCTTAGAACTACCTCAGTACATGCCCTAACCAGAGCACAGAGAACACGCCAGCCATACTCTCTCCACCTCACAGTGCAGCACTGGAATTGGAACACTTCCAACTGGGGAGAAGACTTGACCATGGCACACAGAAGAAACCTCCCAGTCCACTCTCACCACATCTTTTTAACATAGTACTGGAAGTCTTAGCCACAGCAATCAGACAAGAAAAAGAAATAAAAGGCTTCCAAATTGGAAGAGAAGAAGTAAAACTGTCACTTTTTGCAGATGACATGATACTTTATGTAGAAAACATTGAAGTCTCCACCTCAAAACTATTAGAACTAATAAATGAATTCAGCAAAGTTGCAGGCTACATGTTTAATATACAGAAATCTGTTGTTTTTCTTTTCACTAAGAATGAACTATCAGAAAAAGAAAGTTTAAAAAAATCCCATTTAAAATTGCATCAAAAGGAGTAAAATACCTAGGAGTAAACTTAACCAAGGAGATGAATGGTTTATACTCTGAAAACTATAAAACACTGAAGAAGGAAACTAAAGATAATACCAAAAAAATGGAAAGATATCCCATGCTCTTGAATTGAAAGAATTAATATTGTTAAAATGGCCCTATTACCCAAAGCAATCTATAGATTTAATGCAACCTCTATCAAAATATCCATAACATTTTTCACAGAACAAGTACAAATAATCTTAAAATTCATATGGAACCATAAAAGAACACAAATTGCCAAAGCAATCTTGAGAAAAAAGAACAAAACTGGAGGTATCACCCTCCCTGACTTCAGACTATAGTACACAGCTACAGTAATCAAAACAACATGGTACTGGCACAAAACAGACACATAGATCAATGGAACAGAGTAGAATGCCAGAAATAAACCCACACACCTATGGTCAATCTACTGCAAAGAAGGAAAGAATATAAAATAAGAAAAGATAGTCTCTTTAACAAGAGGTGCTGGGGAAACAGAACAGCTACAGGTAATAGAATAAGACTAGAACATTTCCTCACACCATCTACAAAAATAAACTCAAAATGGTTCAAAGACCTAAGTGTAAGACCTGAAACCATAAACCTCCTAGAAGAGGACATAAATCATAGCAATATTTTTTGGATCGATCTCCTAAGGCAAAAGAAATAAAAGCAAAAAAATAAACAAATGGTACCTAATTAAACTTAAAAGCTTGTGTACAGGAAAGGAAACCATCTGCACAATGAGAAAATAACCTAAAAAGTGGGAGAAGATATTTGCAAATGATATAACTGATGAGGAGTTAATATTCAGAATACATAAACAGCCTATAAAACTCAATACCATAAAACAAACAACCCAATCAAAAAGGGGCAGAAATCCTGTACAGACATGTTTCCCAAAAAAATCTACAGATGGCTAACAGGCACATGAAAAGATGATCACCATCACTAATTATTAGAGAAATGCAAATCAAAATGACAATGAGATATCACCTCACACATGTCAGAATGGCCATCATCAATGTGGTATATATGCAATGAAATATTACTCACCCATAAAAAAGAATGGAATCTTACCATGTGCATTGACATGGATGGACCTTAAAGTGTATTATGCTAAGTGAAACAAGTCAGAGGGAGAAAGACAAATACCATATGACTTCACTCACCTATAGAATCTAAAAAACAAAAATAAAAACAATGAACAAACAAAATAAAACAAACTCATAACAGATTAGTGGTTACCAGAGGGGAAGGTGGTTGTGGGGTGGGTGAAATGACTGGAAAACATCAATTTTATGGTGTTGGATGGTAACTAGACTTGTGGTGGTGATCACTCTCTAGTGTATACAGATTTTGAACTATAATGCTATACACTTGAAACTTGTATAATAAGAATGTGTACAACTCAAAAAAAGTCTACAAAAAACAAATGCTGTCTAGGATGTGGAGAAAAGGGAACACTTGTATACTGTTGGTAGGAATGTAAATTGGTGCAGTATGGAGCTTCTTCAAAAAACTCAAAATAGAACTACCATATGATCCAGCAATTACACTCCTGGGCAAATATCTGTAAAAAATGAAAACACTAATTTGAAAAGATATATGCAACCCAATATAACATCACTATTTACAATAGTCAAGATACGAAGCAACCCAAGTGTCCCTCAACAGATGATTTGGTAAAGAAGATGTGATATAAATATATGATTATTACTCAATCACAAAAAGAATGAAATGTTGTCATTTGCAGCAACATGGATGGACCTAAAGAACATTATGCTTAGTGAAATAAGTCAGACAGAGAAAGACAAGTACCATGTCATATCGCTTATATGTGGAATCTAAAAAATAAAACAAATGAATGTATGTTGCAAAACAGAAACAGACTCACAGATATAGAAAACAAACTGGTAATTACCAGTAGGAAGAGGGAGGGGGCTAGGGAAAAGTTAGGGGTATGGGATTAAGAGATATAAACTACTATGTATAAAATGAGTAAGCAAAAAGGATACATTATAGAGCACAGGGAATTATAGTCATTATCTTGTTATAACTTTTAATAGAGTATAATTATAAAAATACTGAAATGCTATGCTGTAACCTAAAACTAATATAATATTGTAAGTAAAGTTCAATTAAGATTTCTTTTTCTCCCAGAAACTATTATAAATTGAAGAAAAATGCTGAATGGACATATCCATTTTTTGTTTGTGATATTTATGGCTGTAAAGTTACTTTATTAAATAAGAAATAAAATACATTGTGTATCTGTAAAAAAAATTTTTTTTGTTACTTATCTAGGAATGGCAGCCTATTGAATAGAAGAAAATATTTGCAAATAGTGTATCTGTTAAGGGGTTAATATCCAAAATATACAAAGAACTCATACAACTCAATAGAGAGAGACCAGGCTATTAGTTTGAAAAAATAGGAAGAAGGTCTGAATAGACATTTTTCCAAAGAAGACTTACAGAAGGTCAACAGGTACATGAAAAGATGCTCTACATCATTAGTCATCAGAGAAACGCAAATAAAACCACAGTGAGATATCACCTCACACTTATTAGAATGGCTATTCAGAAAGACTACAAATAACAAGTGTTTGGCAAGAATGTGGAGAAAAGGGAACCTGTTGGTGGGAATGTAAATTGGTGTAGCCACCATGGAAAACAATATGGAGTTTCCTTTAAAATTTTTAAATAGAACTACCATATGATCCAGAAACTCCACTTCTGAATTCCACAGCTGAAGAAAACTAAAATACTAATTTGAAATAATGCATCTACACGTTCACTGCAGCATTATTTATAATAACCAAGATATGTAAAAAAACTAAGTGTCCATCAATGGATGAATGGATAAAGGAAATGGAGTATTACTCAGCCATAGAAAATAATGAAATTTTGACACATGCAAAAGCATGGATGGACCTCAAGTACATTATGCTAAGTGAACAGAGAAAGACAGAGAAAGACATATACCTCTTACATGTGAAATCAAAAAAAAAATTTTTAACTGAGCTCATAGATTCAGAAAACAGATTGATGGTTGCTGGGCACGGGTGGGGGTGGGTGTGAGGTTAGTAGAAATGGGTGAGCTGTTTTGCTTTTAGTTTAAATAAATTGAATTAAAATTTATTTTAAAAAAGGAGACATGGTAAATTAAATATTTGTAACAAACAATATTATTTCAAATAACCAATGAATAAAATAAATAAAATAAAGTAAAATAAATTAAATAAAGTAAAATAAAATAAAATGGAAAGAAAAGATATGAAATGGAGAATCTCATACATGAGTCCTCAGGAAAACAAAACCTAAGGACTGAGAGACTGATTTCCTGAAAATGCCTGATGTACAAACCAAAATGTATCCCTGAACAATTGAATGTCCTAAAAGAACCTCTCCCCATCCTCAAGCTAATGAACTTGCTGCTTGGACACCAGCTAAACTCCTCCCTCTTTATGCTCCTTGCCCATAAAACAGCTCACACCAAACCCTCAATGGACTCTCCTGTAGCTTGCCACAGTTTGTGTTCCCTGAACTGCAATTCCTTTGTTATTCCTAAATAAACTCAATTTCTGGTAATTCAAGCTTGCCTTAGTTTACTTTATGGAAGTTGACACATGCAGTGATATAGATAGTACATGGCACCACCCATGAATTATTCTGGCCATATCCCTGCTGAAGAAGAATAAAATCAACCCTCTACATCTAGCTAGTAATTTTATAGTAAATTAGGAAAATAAAGAAACATTTTTCAAATGCCACATGGTGCAATCTACCAAATCTAGTAATTAGGAAATTCTATAGGTCAAAAGACTCAGGATTCTCAACAACAACAAAAAAATGGCTCAGAAAAATTCAGAACACTGATAACACCAAATACAAGTGAGGATGTAAAGCAATAGGAATTCTCATTCATTGCTTTAGGAATTCAAAATGGTACCACCACTTGGGAAGTCAGTTTGGCGGTTTGTTACAAAACTAAACATACTCTTACCATAGGGTCAGCAATCACACTCCTTGATATTTACCCAAAGAAGCTGAAGACTTATGGCCACACATGTCTGTCCCATTAAATCCATTACTCTGCTTCACTCTGCCTTTTAGTGGATTGTTTCCTTTAGTATGGTGAATTTCTTTAAAATTACCCACCGTAAAATATAAACCTACTTGATCCCTTGCACCTTCTTCCATAGAACCAATACACATGTCCTTTATACAAAAACTCCTTGGAAAAATTGTCTGCACTGGTTGTCCCACACTTGGTTGAACCTGTTACAAGTCTTGTCCAATGTCATACAGATAATCAGGGGTGGACTAAATTAGAACACAAGTCCACTGACTCTTACAGTCCAACATACCTTCCATCCTGGGTTATGAGCAAATTTCACCTCTATACCTGTTTTTACTTTTTATGTTGTATGAACTGAGATACTATTTTCTTAGCTCTCAGGGGTGAGATGCACATGAGGATTTGAAATAGTAATAGTTTACTGACTCTAAAATGAAAAACATACACTGACACACCCAATTTAGAGCAGTCCCTAACTATATTAACTTTATAATTAGTTTATGGACTTTAGGCATTTCATCACAGTTAGGAGGTGATGGCCTTAATGAGAGACCATGGGATCAAGAGAAGGGACAGCAAAAGAAGAATATTCCTTACTGAGGAGAGGATCAGAGTAATTTCACTTTGGACAAAAGTAGATAAAATTTTTCATAAAAGATATTATGTTTCTCAAATAACAATATTTTTAAAAATAGGTCTGTAATTTTTTACAGTTATAACTGGACTTTTTCTTGGTCTGGATATCAGCACTTTTGCTTAATAAATGCAAAGTTTGGTAATGTTTATTCTTATGAAAATTTGACCAGAAATAGCTTTTTCAGAATAATGTTTAAAATATAAGATTTTCAAAAATATGTGTCTTTCCTTTGTAAAATTAATCTACCATTATATGTGAGAGCCAATGTGGAAGGTAATTTTTTTCACTTTTGACATTAGAAGTAAAAAGGTTCCACTGTAAATTTACAAACAAACAAAAACCCTTCATTGGGCTGTAAATACTTTATGATTGATGGCATGCTGATGTAAAATCATGTAGCAAAATATCTTAACAAATGGTATTCTGGTTCCATTCCCTGCTTTAGAGATGATGGAATTCATATCCTGAGAGGTTAAGGGATTTGATATCCCACTGTCAAGTGGCTTCCCAATTCCCAGTTCTCCAGTCCTTCCATCAAATCAGTATTAACCTGGACTTTATAAATGTTTTCCAAAAAAAAAAAAAAGGAGACAACTTCCTGAAATAGGTAGGTTGGGCTTCGGAAGGAATAAAGAATTGTTATGTATTTGTCTTTTTCTTATCAAAAAAGATTGACACCAGAAACCATTGCTAGTGACGTTAAAATTGTGGGATGGAGACCTTTATTCTCTCATTCAACAAGCGTTTTTTGGTTGCCTCCTGTTTACCAGACACTGATTAAAAGGCACTATGATTCTGGCAGTGAGTAAAAACAAGCAAATAAACAAAAACTAATGATTCACTCTCTCACTTTATGGATTTTCAATTTGGAATAAAATGTAAATAATATACTATTCAAACTTAGAACTTTTTTTTAATCTATGGTATACATACAGAACACTCTTCTAGCTGATCTTTTTCATAAATAAACTATTTAGTAAAAGTGAGTTATGTTTGTTTTGAAGACAATAGTCAATACAGATAGGTATAAAGAAAAAAAATATTTTTTAATTTACTCAAAATCCAAGTGCCTGGAAGTAACCATAGAATACTGAATGAATGTCATTCCATATAGATATATAGACAAAGCTGTTTTTATAAAAATGGAAATATGCAATACTAACTATGTTTTTTCTTTTTTAATTGTAAGTAAATCTTCCTTGAAATGTAGCCTGCATGTAGAAAAGTGTGAAAATTCTAAAGATACACCTTAATGAACTTTTGCAGCATAGACATAAACAGAAACACCATATTGTTCAAGAAATAGAAGCCCAGAAAACCTGTGACTTCTCTCATATCAATGTGGTTTTGTCAATTTTAAAATTTAGATAACTGGAGTCATACAGTATGTACTTCTTTGTGCTTGACATTTGTTTAACTTTATGATTGAGATTCTTCTGTGTATTACATGTAACAAAATTTTGTTCATTATTATTGCTGTATATTACATTATTGAATGTCTATACCACAATTTATCTGGCTTTTTTGCAGTTTGGTGCTATTACAAATAAACCCACCATAAACATTCTAATTCATGCCTTTTAGTAAACCTGTATTTCTGTTGGATATCTGTCTAATCTCTCTATCTATCTATCTCTCTATCTATCTATCTATCTATATATATATCCACATCCCCATTTATGTATAAATCTTTATATGTCTATACATAGGCATATTTTACAAGGTTATAGAATATGATTTTATTCAGCTTTAGAAATGGATTGTAAAATATACACTTCTACCAGCAATGTATAAGAGTTACTGTTGCTCAATATTCTGGTGAAACTTTGTTATTGTTAGTTAACTGGGAATGAGTATAGTTCCCAGGTAATGGGAACGTCTGGAAAAGCTTAAGATTGCTGCTCTCACTAACGAAATTTTTGGTAGTCACTGTCATTGGAAAAGGGTTTGTTACAGATTTTGACAAGGTATGAAGTTTCCTGTCCTCCTCATATATGCATGTCTCTTATACTTTTCCATTGCTGTGAGAGGCTCAAGGAGAGAGGGATGAGTTTGAATGCATATTACATCCCACAATATCCCACTCATGAGTATCACTGTCAGTCTTATCCACAGCTATGTTGAAATGTTTCACCAACTGAGTCCTTTTCCATAGCACCTTATGAAGATGAAATAATAATCTATCATAATAATTAAGATAACACTCATTAAGTGAAGCAAAATGAGATTTTTCCATACATATTTATTTGCAAAGAATTGCAAGGAACAAACACTGTAATTCTGATTTCAGTGTGTAGTTCCAATCCAATGGGAAACTGATGTAAAATCTTAACTGATGTAGTTGAATTATTCCCATGATGAGATGGTCTTCACCCTCTTCATTTTTTTTTTTTGTAAATTCAAAGAGGGTTTTCTCACTTTTAAGGAAATCATAATAAACTTTTACATAAACATGTTCTAAAATTACATTTAAAAAATTTATTGGAGTATAGCTGATTTACAATGTTGTATTAGTTTTAGGTGTACAGCAAATCAGTGAATCAGTTATATATATACATATATCCACTCTCACCCTCTTCTTAATGTTCAAGTTATTCTGATTGGACCAGAAATTCTTCTTTCTTCTGTTTCTTTGTCACTAGGATGACCAGACACCTAGTTTGTCTGACACTGTCCCAGTTGACACCCAGGGTTCTGGTGCAATTATTAATAACTCCCCTTTTTACCCTAAAAAATTTCCTGGTTTAGAAATGATTGTGTGGTCACTTGGCTTATAACTAATAGGCTTCTTGTTTTCTCAATTTATCCCAGGAAAGATGGCCTGATGCTACTACTCTAACTGAAGGCTAGCATCTATGTTTTCTGTTTCAAGAGTCAGCGTTCTCACCTCAATGGCTACTCCCTCCCTGAGGGATCAGAGTTCTGAATGCCCTGATATCAGGAGGAGGGTTTTAAACCACTTCCAACTTGATGAACTGAATCATAACCACCATGAACATAAATGGTGGTGATCCTGAGATGGGGGTAAAGCGCACACACCTTCCAGCCTCCATACCTTTATGTACACTCTTCCCTTTGCCTGGGAATGTCCTTATTGTCTTTTTTTCACTCAGCTTTCAAAGCTCCTTTGAAAATATCAAAGTATATATTACCTTCTCTGATCCTTCCTTAAGTATCCAGAGAGGAATAATCACACTGTCCATCTATTCTCCAATCATCTTCCATCCCTACCTATTAATAACATGCACCATATTGTACTGTGTTTTTTGTGACTATGACAGTTTTCCCAAGTAAACTGTAAGAAACTTGAGAGTATCTTTTTTTTTCCCTTCATCTCTGCATTTCTAATGCCAAACACTAGGTAGAATGTTCAACAAATTTTTCTTGCCATGAGTGAATGAATACAACTGGTTCAATGCAGCCAAAACATACTGATATTAATTCCATTGGTTTTAAATTGTCGTTTTGTGGTCATAAAATCCCAGAAGCTATAACAATCAAGATTCCCAACTCGTTTCTAATGAAACAAGATTCCCATGAACTTGCCTTGAGCCTTGTCTTGGTACAGTTGTTGGGAGTGAACTCATATTCTTCAATGTTCACCCTTATCTGTGAATGGTTCCCCTCCCCTCCCTTCTTCTGCATTCATAACAGGAAATCATGCAAAATAAACCCCAGCTGCCCATGAAGCATCCTTTTCTCTATGCTCTCTCTCCAGTGCATCTCTTCAAAAATGTTTTGGCACAGATTTCATCATTTCACCAGTAGAAGAAATCCGCTATAATCATCAAAAGTCAGAAAGCACTGGACAATAGAGGAATCTTTGGCAGTAAATGTCTTCTAATACCAGCTTCATTCTGAATGCTGCTCAATTTAGCTTGCCAGTAAACTCAAGTAATCTAACCAAAAAACTATTATCTAGTTATTCTGTAACATTATTAAACTATTATACACAATGCAGACAATTCATTTTTCTCTAACATAATAATCAAAGTACAATGTCCAATCCATAGTATAGATATCTATGTAATAACTCTTTTCAGATTTAGTTTGTATCAGTGAATACAAGCCATGCCTCCCAAGGAAGTTCTAAGAACAGTTTGTGATTTGCTGAGTGTTGTTAGAACTGGAGTTGAGGACGGAGAGGAGGAAAGAGTGTAGATCTGAAGACAAGAGATATCATTTTATGATCCTGACTATGATCTCCTTTGGTATATCTGGCTCTATCTGTACTCCATCCATCCATTGTTCCTTCAACATATATTTGGGGAAATCCTACCTTGTTCTATGTATTGGCCTAAGGACTTGGGAATGACGCAGTTGAACAAGACATGAACTCTGCCTTCAATGATCTTGTAATTAAGGAAGGTAAAAATTATATATTAAAAAATTATTTTAACATAGTGCAGGAAATGTTATAATAGAGGTAAGCATTGGTTACTGTAAGGCTGCAAATAAGCGGTGACCTCGATTTGGGTTAAACAGAAAAGACCTGACATAATAATAAGTTTGGGGTTTGGATCTTTGACAGTGAGTAGAATTTTATTAGTTACAGAGAGTAAAAAATGAAATTCCTGGCAGGGACAATATGCTTAAGGCACAGGAAAGTGCAAGGGAATGGCACATTCTGTGAAAGTAACTGGTTCTATATAGCCAGAATCAAGGATACATATAGGAAATAACAGAAAAATTAAGCTGAAAAGTGAGAATTCAATTAATTTATTGCCTATATGTCATGCTGAATAGACCTTCAACTTTCTACTGCTGTTATTAAGATTAGTTTTATCTGAGGATTATCATGAACAGATTACATATCTGCTAATATGACTCCATATTTCTTTTTCAGTTATCAACCTTCTTTTTACTCCTTTAGGAAACATAGTAAGTTTGGAACATGTCCCCAAAAAGCCTAACTTTAGATTAAGAAAGAACAAGGATTGTGGTGAGTAAATAACGTTTCCCAGCCCTACACACAGATATAATCAGTAACTCAACTCCATCTCTAGCTAGGTCCAACCTGGAAACCTTGGAAGGCAATAAATGTCTAAGTGAATGAAATAAATTTCTCATTAGAAAACCCCACATAAGAGAATCAGCACAAGGAATTAAAAAACCCAGGGCTGGACCTCAGAAGATGGGAATTCTGAATCTAGTTCTGAAGACGTTTTCTATAGTTTTAAAAAATGAGGAATCCACTTGAGTTCCAGTGCATATTGTTGCTCTAAACAATTCTATCCTCCCTAAATGTTTTGATGAGGTACGGATGAAAGATGGCAGCAGCTGGTAGGCTCTCCTGGGTCAGGAACAATTACCAAATTCCAGAAAACCACAGGCTGACTCATCAACGCGATCATGTGGAGGTGTGAACACAAATTATTGGAGAAAATGTTAACTTTCCCACAGTTTATGAAGATCTACCTTATGCATTAAAGCATATCATTTTAACCACTAAATCAGAGTATCACATATTTTTAAATTAAGGTTATTAGAGTCAACTTTCAAGATGAAAATCATTTCCATTCCTCGGATAAAGAGATGGAGACAGATAGACGTTAAGTAACTTGCTATATTAGTTTCCTATAGCTGTCTAACAAGGTACAGGAAACAAGGTGGCTTAAAACAATGTCTCACAATTCTAGAAGCAAGAACTCTGAAATCAAAATATCCACAGACCGTGCTTTCTCTGATGGCTCTACGTGTACAGAATTGTTCCTTTCCTCTTCTAGATTCTGGTATTTGCCAGCAATGCTTGGCTTTCCTTGGCTCTTAGATATATCACTCCTGTCACAAGGCCATTTTTCCTTGTGTGTCCTCAAATCATTTTCCCTCTGTGTAGGTTTGTTTCTATGTCCAAATTTCACCTTTTTATAAAGACACCTGTCACATTTGATTAAGGCCAACACTAATGACCTCATTTTAACTTGATTACCTCTGTAAAGACCATATTTCCAAATAAGGTCACCTTCTGATAACCTCTTTGTAGGAAACAATCCAATCCATAACACATAGTTTAGCTTATGGTTTTTCTACTTTATTATGGTACAAAAGTGATATGCATTCAGTATAAATTGTACTCTGAATTTTGAATTTTGATCTTTTCACAGGCTAGCGATATGCAGTATGGTACGCTCTTGTGATGATGGGCATTGAAAGCGAGCCACCGCTCCCAGTCAGCCAAGCGGCCACTAGGGTAAACAACTCATATACTTAACTACCATTCTGTATCCATTCTGTTTTTCACTTTCAGTACAGTATTCTGTAAGTTACATGAGGTATTCGACACTTTAATTATACATAAAATAGACTTTGTGTTACATGATTTTGCCCAACTGTAGGCTAATGTAAGTGCTCTGAGCACATTTAAGGTAGTCTCAGCTAAGCTATGATATTTGGTAAGTTAGGTGTATTAAATGCATTTTCAGCTTACAGTATTTTCAACTTATGATGGATTGATTGCGATATAACCCCATCATAAGTCAAGGAAGATCTGTAAAGCTACCAAGTATTAGACCAAGAGTCTAATCCAATCTGTCTCACCTGGACAGATGCGTGAAAATTGTTAACATTTGGAATGCTCATGCTTATATTAACAAGCTACACTACAGAGCTGGAAGGAAAGGGTCAGGCATTGATTCGTTGGTCAGTAGTTCTCACTCATTCCAGATTCCTTGGACCTCAATGACTTTTCTCGTACTTCTCATGTTTCATAACTGAAGGGTAGATATGAGATGCTATCTCCCCTTGATTGTCTCTAAATTGTATCCTGGGTTCTTTGAAAGAAACTTACCCCATAAATCTGATTCATAGGAAAAATGTAAGTACAAGATGGTCAAGGTTCATACCCCCAGACAGATCTGACCTAGGTGATGAGTGGTACTAATGGATATACTCAGAATGAAGCACAGTCCATGGAATACCAGGGTGGTAGTAGAGCACGGTGGTTAAAATTAAGCTTTGGGATGGGGTTGCCTGGGTTTATATCCCTACTAGGCCACATAGTGGATATGTAAGATTAGCCAATTTATTAACCAATAACCTTACTTTTCTCACCTGCAACATATTGGTGACAATAGTACTTAATTTAGGGTCTTGTAAAGATTAAGCAAAAAAATAATTTATTAAAAAAACATATATTGCCTTCTGCATGGTAGTATCACAAAAAATTTTAGCTCTTACTATTACTCTGAGGGTGAAGAGCCAAAATATGACATGCTTATGCTTGTTCTCTTTCATCCCCTTTCTAGCTACCTCCATCCTTACCATAACAATACACACACAATCTTGTATATAAAACCATCTTGCTCTAGCTACAAAGACTTTCTTAAAGTTTCTTGAAGAGTCTGAACATGCTTCTACCTCAGGAACTTTGCATCTGTCCATTCTCCTGACTGGAATATTATTTCCACAAATAATTTTATGGTTAACCTCTGTACTCCCTTTGGGATTCGGGCCAAATTCCAATGCCTCAGAGAAGTCTCCCTTGATGACATTCTTTTAAAAAGCCAGCCCAATCACTTTCTATCCTCTGACCTGCTTCATTTTTTTAGCACTATTTGTTGCTTCACTTGTATTTTACAGCCATTTGTGGCTAAATATCTGTCTCACAATGTCAAGAACTGCTAGTTGCCAAGCACTAGCTATCCTCCCATTCTTCCTTAGGTATAGTATCTCTATTTAATCAGCCCAGCAGTACTTCTAAGTAAAGGTTCCATTTCCCAGTATGTTTTACAGCTGATTATGGCCATGACCAAGTCCTGGCCATTTAGATGTAAGCAAAATCTGGTGCTGGATTCCTGGGAAAGTTGCTAGGAAAAAAAAAAAAAAACTGACTCTCGACAAAGTGAGTTTTTATTGTTCTTTTACCCTTTTGATATCCCTGGAATATGGACATCCTAGCTGGAGTTCAAACAGCAATCAGGGATTATAAGGTGATTCTAAGGATGGAAGCCATGTGCTCCGATGGAGAAGCAGATGGCATAAAAGAACCAAGTAAGTGAGTTCTGGTCTACATAAATCCTTTGCTTTTATGTGAAATGACAAGTCCTTGTGAATTAGTCAAACCCCTGCTACTAGAAGCTGAACACAAATCCCTCATTAATTAATTCTTCCATTGATATGTAGGGTCTATGAAGACCAGCTGTGAATTATTTCTCCTTTTCAATATGTGGCTTTAATACCTAGAATAGTCCTTGGCACCTTGTACATGATCAGTAAGCATTTTTAAAATAAATGAACAAAAAATACCCAAATATCCACTATCTGTCTATTCATTAAAAAAGAAGTAAAGGATGTAAGTGTACATGGCTTTATATTTAAGTGCCTGCCCTGATAGATAGAAAAAAATGGCAGGTGATTAGGCATGTTTCTATTGTCACTTTATTAATTTTATTGTATTTATTGAGTAGAGTTTCGTTCAAGATATGTGTTAGGAGTTATAACGAAATAATTTTTGTCTTAGTGTCAGCATCTTGCAGGCTGGATTAAATTGATGGTCATTTTTAATACTACCTATGAATCTGAAATTGGGCTAGGAGTTTTAAGCATATAGAGGATATGAATGTCAGTTTATAAACTTGGCTGAAGTGGAAATATCATATTTCTTTTCTCTTATTCAATTTAAATATGATCTGAGCCTAGCATATGTAGCTGACTAAATTTTCAATAAGAGTTATAAGTAGAATTCCTTTCCACCCTAAATTTGACCAAGATCTCAGGCTCTGATGCATATCCAAAGGATTTCGAAGTCTTTCTGTTCAAAATCCTTTTGCCCACCCGTTTTTCTGTTATGACATCCCTGTCTCATAGCTCATGATTCCTTAGGTTCAGCAAACCACAGTTATTAGAATCCTTGAAAAGGCACAGGTTCTTAGATCAGGGTGATTTAAAGGTACTGCTATACCCACTGTGGTTCTTCCTACTAACCCTTCCCCCTCCCACCCACTGGGAATCTCTCTTCCCATATTTCTCTTGTCCACAATACTGTTCCCTTTCCTAATTTCAGCACACCAGAAATTTCACATTTTTTTTGCAAAAGATAGGAAAAGACATTGTTAACTTCAAACAGCTTCTGCTTTCTGCCCTGTAAATATTACAGGGAAAGAAACTTAAAAAGAAAGAGCCTGCATGAAAGCAGAGGAGGGAACAACACAGAGAGGAAAATAGAAATAAATCTCTCAAAACAATTTTGTACCACATGAAGATCATTTTTAATTCCCCCATTAATTTAACAAGGTGAAATAGTTTTTCCCACTATCAGATTTTTAAAAAAATCAAAGCTCATAAGTCTAAATGAGAGTGTGCTTGGAACGTGCTTGAACATGTATTTCAACCCAAGCATCTCTATGTTTAGAAATTCTATCCCTCTTTCCACTAAGGCAGTAGTTTTCAGCTGCATTTTATAGCATTCTAGTGTTCCATGGGATTTTTCAGGGGAAACCAAGATTCTCAGGAGAATTTTGAATGGACGTAGTTCCCTGGTGGATTCCCTCTCTCAGTCAGAATAGTTCTTCATTTACATTCTTAGCAGTTGTCCATAAAATTTGGTAAGACCATAGGTTCCCATTGCTTGAGACAATGCTTCAACTTTTGTGGCATTACTTTTTTTTCCCCATTTGCCTTTGCAGCTGCATCATTTGTGTACAAATATCACAAATAGCTCAGAACTCTTCGGCAGTCTACTTTAGCACTGTGTAAGGAATATATATCGTTTCTAATATTAGAACGCCAAAGTTTGAATCTAATATAATTTTATTTAAAGGTTTGAGCTGATTAAAAGTCACCCAGTGTTCTCTCACTCATGTTTTATCTGCATAAGAATATTTGAGTGAGAGAGAGCATCTATTGTGTCTGTTCCCAGGAATTCAGCATCACCAGTAGGAGCAGGCATACTGTATAATTCACACATGTCAGTGTCTTTGATCATATAAATCACTGTTGAAAAATTGTTGCTACCTGCTACTTGGAATCCAGGATCACAGAAAGAAGAAAGTTCTGTTTCTGTAGTTTCAGTATCTTGGGTTTCTCTAGCTAGCTGTACTGTCCGAAGAAGTTGGAACTCTAAACCCATATTCTTCTGTTCCACCATGGTTCTAAAATCATGAAATATGATATTCTTGGAAAATAAAGATGTACCTAAGAACATTTCCATTTATTAGCAATTTTAAAATGCTATGAAATTAAAGACTTCCTATAGAAAAATTATCCTCCTAATCTTAGAGGAAAGAGAAATGGTTGAGTTGGCCACATGTAGGAAAAATCTTCTCAGATGATAACAAATCTTCAAATCAGAGAACATCAAATAGTGGCATTGAAGAATCAGTTCTTATCTTAATGTCAATGCTTCTCAAATACACTATGCCCTGGGCTTAGAAGGAGTACTGACAGTTTCTTTATACATGTGCTTGGATTGTGTTCAGAATAAAATTAGTAGAATCCATTTTCTTTCCATCCCCCTCAACTCCCTCGTCTAAAATTAGGCTTTTACTTGAATAGAGTCTTTGATTTTACCTATTTATTTTAACAATTAAATACCAAGGACTATAAAATCCAAGCAGGCCTCATTTTCTTATATGGTCTGGAAATAATCATGCCCAGAAAGACTAATAGGTTGACCAATGATATATCACATAGCATCGGAGCCTAAATTCAAACTCAGCCTTGACTCCTAATCAATGCCCTCAGCTCCTATGCCATTTTGTCTCTCTAAGATGGCAAAACAGCAATAGATTCCATAGACTATCAACTGGATTTAGGCAATTTGAATAACCTCTCCAAACGACACACATATATTCTATACAACAAGAATATTATCTGAGGGCTTCCCTGGTGGCGCAGTGGTTGAGAGTCCGCCTGCCGATGCAGGGGACACGGGTTCGTGCCCCTATCCCGGAAGATCCCACATGCCGCGCAGTGGCTGGGCCCGCGAGCCATGGCCGCGGAGCCTGTGTGTCCGGAGCCTGTGCTCCGCAACGGGAGAGGCCACAGCAGTGAGAGGCCCGCGTACAGCAAAAAAAAAAAAAAAAAAAAAAAAAGAATATTATCTGAAAATAAATGCATTTGCCTTCCCTATTCTGGTGGCTATCTTTAAGGTATATATAGAAAACATGCAATATACACTTCATTGATTAATTATTTAAAACAATATTTATCATGAATTCCTTTGCTTTTTAAATATTCATCCACTCACTAGGCCTTGGGGATGCAAAGAGAAATTGTAAGAAGACCATGGTGTCAATGTACTGTGCAAAGGCAGTTGTTAGGGGGAGCAAGAAGTTGAAATACAGCCTAGGCACCACTACCAACAGTGCACCCAGGAGACTCAAGTCACCAGAGGGTATTGTCATGGTCTGAATGCGGGTTGGAAAAGAATTTCCAGACACAAGGCAGAATGTAAAGAAGATAGAATTTATTAGAGGGAAGTGTTGCTGCCAGAACAGCAGGCCAACTTCCTAGTAGTCTGGGAGAGTCAAGCCCAAACATGTGCTATTTATCAGTTTTTATAGCCAGAAAACAAAGGAATGGTCTGAGGTGAAAATTTCATTTACTGATTGGTTGAGGCACATATACCTTCCTTCTGTAGGGTGGGAGCGGGACAGGGCATATGCCTTTCCTTATTTGGGACAGGTTCCATTACCCAGGTGGGCATCACCCAGGTGGGCTCAGGAATTTCATAACCATTGCAGCATGGGGAGAAGTGCAATTAAGAGTCTGGTGGGGGGTGTAATGCTGAAACTTTTTCAGGCAGGGTTGTCCTTTGTCCTTGAAACATCATTGTCCTTGGACTACCACATTCCCCCTCTCTTTATTTATAGGGCCAATTCCTTGGCCCTATTGAATACCCTGCTCATATCTACTTACCTGCCTAATTCCCTCTCAGACATTCGGGAACCCCTTTTGTGAAGAGAAGGGGCGACAAACTCTCTCTGGCTGCTTCCTGCTGAGCAGGGGTGTCATGGGGCACTGGGTTCCTGTTGCCTGCTCTCTGTCAGGGTGTATCTAGGGAGGAGCGTGGGCTCCATGGAAAGTGATGGAGGCTCATTCAAGGGTTGTACAAGTGTTGACTTGCTGGTATTCTTGTTGCATCACCATTTGGAGGTTTATTTGTTGTGTTTTGGAAGAGACAAACTTAACAAGGAGGTTAAAAATACATGGTCTGAAGATTAGTAGAAGTAAACGGCTGCTATAGGACCTAGGAAAGGGGCTGGCTAAGAGAACCAGGACCAGATATCAGTCTTGAAGTCCCAAAAGTTAAATCCCCCTGAGACTCCTTCCTTGTAGAATCCATTAGTTCTTTCAATAATGGCTCGAAGATTAGTCGGGACCTGGCCTGTTTGGTTGCCAAAAATAAAACAGCAATCCTCCTTTAAAATTACACAGGTCCCTCCTTGATTAGCTGTTAGGAAGACCAGAACTCTTCTATTTCGTAAAACCACCCCTGCCAGCAAATTTATTTGTTTTGTAGCATGTTAATTTGAGCTGCTAGGTAGGCAATCTGTTGTGTGAGTTCAAGAGAGAGCTGTTGGGCAGTGAAAATAGAGTTTGAGTCCTGCTGAGCCTGTTCCCATCCCTGTTAGGAGGATTGAGGAACAGCAAGTGGGACCAGAGAAAAAGATCAGGGCTAAATAAGTAACCTCTGTGTCGATTAGAAAGGTTATAGTAGCCCCTGCCACATCCAGTGTTACCTGGGGCTCCTCCAGTCTTATGGGGAACATAGGGACCTGTAGATTGAACCCCAGGCACCTTCAGTCATCTACATCCAGGAGCCCCAGATCTAGAGCTCAATCTGGTTCTTGATCCTGATGGTCAATTACCACTCACAGGGGCAATTGACCTTGACTTCGGCCCAGGGGGTGGGACCAGAAATACCCTGGGTGTTGGCCTCCTCACTTGAGGGCGGAAGGCACAACCCCTCTTCTAATGGCCCTTTTGATGACAGTAAGTGCACGGGGTATCTGGTGGTGGGGTGCAGCAGTTCCTGACAGTGTGCCCCTTCTGACCACACTGGTAGTAGGTCAGCAGTGGTTTCTGAGATGGGAGAGGGGCTCCCTTGGGTCCCTGTTGTGGGAGGGACTGAGAAATGGAAAGAGCCATATGTTGAGCATGTCGTTTTAATTTTTCCTCCTCTCTTAGTTCTCGTCTATTCCTAGAAGCCTCCTGCCTATTGTTAAAAACATTAAAGGCTGTGTGAAGTAGGACAGAAAATGGAGTCTGTGGCCCTTGCTCTAGTTTCTGTAATTTTTTTCTTATGTCTGGGGATGCCTGGCTTATTAATTGAACTGCAAGTATAGCCTGACCTTCAGGGTCTCAGGGTCTAGGCTGGTGTATTTCCTCATAGCCTATACTAATCGAGCCTGAAAAAGGTCAGGATTCTCAGAGGGTTCCTGTGTAACTTCTCTGAGTTTATTATAATTGACAGGTTTGATGAGTGCCTTTTTCATACCTTCTAGTAGACAGGTCATCATGTAATTTCTCCTAGTGAACCCTCCTGCTGCCCCATTTTCATTTGTCTGGTATCTCCATCCTGGGTCTGCCCAGGTCTGCAGTGGGACTGCCTGTGCCCCTGCTCGGTTCTCATTAGGATTTCGGGTGTGTGCCTCATCTGCACAGGCCCAAGCCAAGGCCCAGATCCTGGTCTTTTCTTCATGATGCAGCAGGTAGTTAAGACCACAGGAGTGTCTTGCCAAGTCAGATCAAAGGCTGTATGGGAGTGGGACAGGGCAGATGCCTTTCTTTATTTGGGGCAGGTCCCATTGCCCAGATGGGCATCACCCAGGTAGGCTCAGGAATTTCATAACCATGGAAACATGGTGAGGAGGGCGATAAAGTGTCCAGTAGGGGGTGTAACGCTGAAACTTTTTTAAGGAAGGGTCGTCCTTTGTCCTTGAAGCACCATTGTCCTTGGAGCACCACAGGTATGTCTTTTCCTAATTTGCCATTTTTTTAATTCCTTCTGATGCAGAGCCTGCTGCAAAGGGTCTTAGACTAGTAGTTTCTTCCCTGCCAACAATCCTTACAAGCCAAGACCTCTCCAACAATCTCACCATTACATGAAACCTTACCAAACACCACTCTACAAATACTAACACCCCCCATCCCCCCACCAAGGTTGGTCACCCCACTTCTCACCCCGAAAATTGAAATGGTTATATTTCTGATTCCACATCTGCCAACTCTCTCACCTGGTATGTCTTTCCTTATCCTCTCGTTCTAATTAAATCCTAACCATTCATTGTTCAGAATCTAGTTGAACCACTACTCATTCCAAACTCTTTACCCCATCCCATAATGATCATTCATTTCCTTAGTTTCTTTTTTATTATAATTTATTATAGCAATTAATTATTGGCAGGAGATTCATCTCTGCAACCATGTAGTTTCCTCAAGTATGCAGTGTTTATCACCTCAGCTAGATAAGAAGTTCACATCATATATTCAGATAAATCTATTAACTTATTTGTATATCTAAAAAGTTTTATTAAACATGTATTCAATTGCATTGTGCCTGGCAATAGAGGTATTTTTCCAGGCACTAAGAATGCACATAAAACTATAATAGCAAGGAATGCTGTACATTTAATGAGAACTTCATAATTTTTTTTTAGATTCATAAAATACTGGTTGAATAAATGAATTAATGAACAGCAGTTAGTCAACAGGTCACCCTGAAAATATCCTTCCATCACAATCGAATATGGTTATTCTAATCAAAATTCCATAAAAGTGAAATAATAAGAAGAGTTAAATAAAAAGTAAAGTACTCCCAAAACTAAAAAATGGAATTAAATATATTTTTCAATTAGTCACTAGCACCTTTCTTTCTTCAATAAAGAAGACATATGTTGGAGCTATCTCAAGGTCCATTGTTTTTCTCTTTGCTACGGAAATCACTCATATTTGAGTACCATAATATGTAAACTACTTCTGTTAAGCATTAAAAAGGTTTTGTTGTAATTAAAAACATTCTTGTTTACCCAAGTAATATTGGCCTTTTAAATTTTCAATATCTGGTGTGTTCTATCCTGTATCTATGGCTTTTTCAAATCACCAATCCTTCCTAGTTATTCTGCTCTCCATATATTTATTCTCCCCTACAAATATCAGTGTTATAGTCTTTAGAAAGATCTCACTCCATCTTTAAGCACACTGAAGCTATGAGGAGTACGGCATTGATAAATTGCTTCTTTTATAAGGAAAAGCAAGAGTGCAATATTAAGGAATTTAATTTCTTTAGTAATCTCTTCTTTTTTTTTTTTTTTCTTTTTTTTTTTTTTTTTTTTTGCGGTATGCGGGCCTCTCACTGTTGTGGCCTCTCCTGTTGCGGAGCACAGGCTCCGGATGCGCAGGCCCAGCGGCCATGGCTCACGGGCCCAGCCGCTCCGCGGCATATGGGATCCTCCCAGACCGGGGCACGAACCCGTATCCCCTGCATCGGCAGGCGGACTCTCAACCACTGCGCCACCAGGGAGGCCCAGTAATCTCTTCTTTTTATTCAGGAAATAGAATCAGTTATGGTCAAGGTGGAAAGTGTTTAGAAAGGGAGTCAAGTTTGGGCAATTGTGAAAGGAGAGAGTAGAAAGTATGAAGTTGTATAGCCATTTTCACTTGTTTCATTCATTTTGTTTATCTGTAATATATTCATCCTTAATATACTCTATTCCTCAAAAAAAGTACTACCTTAAGAATCCACCAGTTGCCCATCAAACAGGAAAGAAGGCTAACACTGAGTTCTCCTTTTGTATCAATACTACTTGGGAAGTTTTATCTAATATGTTAGAACTCCTTCTGTGGAAAGATACTCCCACCCAGCTCAGATTGATTTAAATATAAGAGAAAATCATTTGGGTCATGAAAGTAAATGTCCATTTTCTTGTTTCACTGTTGCACAATGTATTTAGGAATCTGTCTCTTTGTGTCTCTCAGCTTTATTTTTCTCTGTGCTAGATTTGTGTTAAGACATGATCTCATTATGGTAACACCAAGATGTTTCAGGCTAATATTTTATTCTCTATGGCAGAGTTCAGCAAACTATAGCCCATGGGCCAAATCTGTTCAGTTACCTGTTTTTATAAATAGAGTTTACCAGAATACAGCCAGACTTATTGGTTTATGTGTTGGTTAAGGTTGCTTTTGCACTACAAAGGCAGAGTGAGTAGTTACACTGGAGACCAAATGACTCACAAAACCTAAAGTTTTTTTTTTCTTTAATATGGCTCTTTACAGATACAGTGAGCTGACCCATGAGCTATAACAACACAAAATGAATTCTCTTTTATAGTAGGTCCCCATAAACATCTTGGACTTATGTCTCACTTGTGTTATGTGTCAATTTCTGTATCAGAAAAAATGACCAAAGTTTGGGCTTCTGTAATAGGCCAGTCTAGGGTCATGCCCATGGATAGAGCTGGGATAGAGCCAGCCTCACTTGAACCACATAAATTGATGGTGAGTAAGAGGTTACTCCCAGAAGGTACAGTCATCACATGAAGAAAGAGTAGATTCTGGGTGTATTAGTTTGCTAGGACTGCCAAAAAAAAAAGCCCCACAAACTAAGTGGCTCAAACAGCAGAAATTTATTGTCCTGTGGTTTTGACCCCAGAAGCAAAGGGTCAGCAGAGTTGGTCCATTCTGAGGGCCATGAAGTAAGGGTCTGTTCCAGGTCTGTCTCTTTGGTTTGTAGATGGCCATCTTCTCTCTGTATCTCTTTGCATGGCATTCTCCCTGTGTCCAAATTTCCCCTTTTTTTCCCCAGATAAATTTCTTTTTTAATTTAATTTTTATTTTACATTAGAGTATAGTTCATTTACAATGTTGTGTTAGCTTCAAGTGTACAGCAAAGTGATTCAGTTATACATATACATATATCCATTCTTTTTCAGATTCTTTTCCCATATAGGTTATTACAGAATATTGAGTAGAGTTCCCTGTGCTATACAGTAGGTCCTTGTTGATTATCTATTGTATATATAGTAGTGTGTATATGTTAATCCCAAACTCCTAATTTATCCCTCCCCCCCCAAGTTTCCCCTTTGGTAACCATAAGTTTGTTTTTGAGGTCTATGAATCTGTTTCTGTTTTGTAAATAAGTTTATTTGTATCTTTTTTTTTAGATTCCACATATAAGTGATATCATGTGATATTTATCTTTCTCTGCCTTACTTCACTTAGTATGATAATCTCTAGGTCCATCCATGTTGCTGCAAATGGCATTATTTCATTCTTTTTTATGGCTGAAATCAAACAAGAAATCAAAACATACCTAGAGACAAGTAACAATGAAAACATGACAAATTTCCCTTTTTTATGAGGACACTAGTCATATTATGTTAGGACCTATCCTAATGAACTCATCTTACCTAATTGTATCTGCAACCACCCTATTTCCAAATAATTCTAAGATAATGCTAGGACTTCAACATATGAATTTTAGGGGGACAAAATTCATCCCATAACACTGGACCAGCAAAGATTAACTTAACCCTACAACTCCGTTATCTCCTTCCAGAATATCTACCCAAGCTCCCTTAGTATTTTTGCTCCAGTATTATGGCTTCATATTAAAGAATGCAAGAAGTCATTAAAACATACCTGAAGACTCAAATTAAGTGAGGAATAGTTCAAAAATTAAAAAGCTTTGGATTAGTATTTTAATATTATTTAAAAGGATAATGACTCTCTTTCAATAATATTTAGGTTCTACACACTATACTGTGAGGTCGCCATACATTATTTCACTTCATCTTTGCATTAATCATATGATATTGACATTACTGTTTTTATTTATGGATGAGGAAAGAAATCTCAGAGAATTTGGGGAAATTAGATTTGCAGAATTTGTGATTCTACCAAATCACAGAGCAGTTAAGAGGTAGAGTAAGAATTAGAAGTCAAGTCTATGTGAGCCCAAATCCATATTCTTGGCACTCTCCTGAGGTATTGCAAATAAATAAGATATGGACCCCAAATGCTCAGACCTTAGGGAAAGAGAACAGTGGCATGGAAACAGCAGGAATTATAAAAAGACTAGAGACTTTATGGCCAGACTTCCTGTTTCTAATGATTGGCTAATTTTCTGATTTAGGGGAGTAAACCTATCAAATCTCAATTTTCTGTTATATAAAATGAAGATGATGAAACCTACCTCATAGGGTGGTTGTGAAGATTAACTGAGAGGGACTTCCCTGGTGGCACAGTGGTTAAGAATCCACCTGCCAATGCAGGGGACAGGGGTCAGGGAAGATCCCATATTCAGCGGAGCAACTAAGCCCATGCACCACAACTACTGGGCCTGCGCTCTAGAGCCCGAGAGCCACAACTACTGAGCCCATGTGCTACAACTACTGAACCCCGTGTGCCTAGAGCCTGTGCTCCGCAACAAAAGAAGCCACCACAATGAGAAGCCCTCGCATTGCAGCGAAGAGTAGCCCCCGCTCTCCTCAACTAGAGAAAGCCCGTGTGCAGCAACGAAGACCCAACACAGCCAAAAATAAATAAATTAATGAACTAATTAAAAAAAAAAAAGATGAACTGAGATAGCACATGTAAAATGCTTTGAACAGTGCCTGGCAAAAAAGTGCTAGATATAGTTGTGGTCATTATAACGAGTGTTGTGATTTTCAATGTCATTAATATTCTTTCCTCAACTGGGTATTATGTTGAATTTAATAAATTCATATGTAAAAAATGTTATTTCATTTAAGATTTCTATGTTGCTCCCCTTATATGATTTCAAACCCTTTCCAAAAATCAATATATACATTTATAGAATTTTTGAAAATATATGGTGAGTATTGTCTCTTTAACCCTACAAATGAGAACAATTATGTATTAACATTTACAAGAAGTCCGGATTGTAATGACACAAGTAGTGTGCTAGAATACTCCTGACTTCTCTCAGAATGAAGCAAGTCATTTTTCACACTTTCATACTGAACAAGCTTAATATCATGAAACTACAGCAAAAATAAAGCTGGAAATACTGTTTTTCTTTAACATACAACCAGATATTTTTAAAAATCCTTAACTTTAGGATCTTTTAAAAATTCTAATCTAAATAAGTAGTTATAAATGACAAGGACAAGAACAATTTGGTAGTGATGTTTCCATAAATGGGTTATTTGAAATTGGCAAGAGATAAGGGGTAAATAAGTCACTGTGCTATATACTGAGATACATACATACGATTTCTTAGTCCACTGTGTATTGGTTTTGAGATTACCAAGGTTTATGTTTTTCTATAAGAAAAATACAGTGAATTTGTGCTATTTCAGGTTCTGAAAGATGATTAGATTGTCCTGCACATCTTACTCCACTCAGCAACTGGGTCTTGACCAGAATTTACTTAAAAGAGCAAGAGTAGTGTGGTTCAGTAGAAAAAAAAATGTTCCATCATTTTAAGTGGAGGAAAAAGCAGAGGAATTAGTATGGCCATTTGGATATGCTTTTTCTCAAGCGACGTCTTGGATATTAAGAGGAGATCAAGAGAAAGATGTAAGTACCATTGACCAATTTGTGCCAATGATCAAATGAAGTTGACATTCTCTTGCATGTATTATTTTATCCAACAAGTTCCAAACAAGATCCACTGGACTGTCAGCTTTGATTAAGAAGGAACCCTTGTACAAACAATTATTTAATGTCAAATGACCCTCTGAGTAGACGGTGTGTCCCTATAATATCTCCCCAACCCCAGAATCTTTTATCTAAATTGGTTGCATATGTACATACATCTATTTTTATTATTTGAGACAATACCTTAATTCTAGGTGAAATATAGTAATCTACTATGTAAAAAGCAAGAGAAGAAAAAAAAAAAGGTATGTGGCTACTACCAAAGCATTACTGATATTTACTGGGAATATAAGACATATGAAAACTTTTGCATTTACAAGTTATGAACTACATACCCTTTTACAAACTTCATTGATGAAAACCACGATTTTTTTAACATCTTTATTAGAGTATAATTGCTTTACAATGGTGTGTTAGTTTCTGCTTTATAACAAACTGAATCAGTTATACATATACATATGTTCCCATATCTCTTCCCTCTTGCATCTCCCTCTCTCCCACCCTCCCTATCCCACCCGTCTAGGTAGTCACAAAGCACCAAGCTGATCTCCCTGTGCCATGCGGCTGCTTCCCACTAGCTATCTGTTTTATGTTTGGTAGTGTTTATATGTCCATGCCACTCTCTCACTTTGTCACAGTTTACCCTTCCCCCTCCCCATATCCTCAAGTCCATTCTCTAGTAGGTCTGTGTCTTTATTCCCATCTTACCCCTAGGTTCTTCAAGACCTTTTTTTTTTTCCTTAGATTCCATATATATGTGTTAGCATACAGTGTTTGTTTTTCTCTTTCTGACTTACTTCACTCTGTATGACAGACTGTGGGTCCATCCACCTCACTACAAATAACTCAATTTCATTTCTTTTTATGGCTGAGTAATATTCCATTGTACATATGTGCCACATCTTCTTTATCCATTCATCTGATGATGGACACTTAGTTTGCTTCCATCTCCTGGCTATTGTAAATAGAGCTGCAATGAACATCTTGGTACATGACTCTTTGAATTATGGAAAACCACGATTAATTGGAAAGCTTGCTGCAACATTTCCCTCTAGTAATGGATAGATGATGCTGATTTTGCTAAGCCCCTAGCTCATTCTCCTTAAAATATGATTCTGAGGCAATACTTGTGTTCTTGGCTACCTTATGAACTCATTAGGTAAGTTCAGACACAAACCCACAAGTTTACTATTATGCAATTCATTCCTTCCCTTCCCCTATACTTGACATATGCTCTTGCATTATTAATCTGACTTTCTGAATGAATGGTGGAAAAAAACTCAGAATTGGAAGTCCAGGAACCTGGTTTCTAGTTCCATTTCCACTGAACCCCTTTTCTACCTTTTCTTTGCTTTAGCTCTATATTAAAACTTTCCAAATCGACTTTTACAAAATAGCATGGCCCCATCTAAATTCTACATTCCAGGACCCAAAGGGAGTAAAAGGAAGGGATCAACAACTTTGATTGTCAGTTGGAATACGTAGCAGAAAAGAACCACTTCCAAATGAGAAAAATGGTCCTTAGTCGTCCACAGACCAGCATTGCTCAGCTCGCTTCCCACCCCAACAATCTAGGAAAATATCTATATATCGAAATCAAAGAAGTTAAGTTGTTTTTCGTTAAGCTTTCTTTTAAATTCTGTACGTTAAGTACGTTCAAAATGCAATTTACATTTTTGTGTTCAGAATGTTACCCAAGGAGACTGGAGGCAGAGAATAGTTTCTATTACCATAGACTGTGTAGTCTTAATCAGCACTTAAATGTTGGTTAACTGTCTCCAAGATTAAGGCCCCCTTTAAATTGGGATATTATTTTTTGTGTCATTTCAGGCATTTTGGAATCAAGCAGAAAGCAAATAACCATAATTGTTTTTATGACATTTATGAGGTGAACAGTCTTATTTATTGCCCCCTCAAAAAATTATACCCCAAATAAACAGACAACTTTGTAGTTTTTCCCTGGCCTGCTTTACATGAGTATTACAGTCTTACCAGCATTATTTTTTTTCTTTTTTTTTTGCGGTACGCAAGCCTCTCACTGTTGTGGCCTCTCCCATTGCAGAGCACAGGCTCCGGATGTGCAGGCTCAGCGGCCATGGTTCATAGGCCTAGCCCCTCCACGGCATGTGGGATCCTCCCGGACCGGGGTACGAACCCGTGTCCCCTGCATCGGCAGGTGGACTCTCAACCACTGAGCCACCAGGGAAGACCCTACCAGCATTCTTAACCCAAATAATTGTTACATGACTGCTATTCACATATACAGTGCTAAAATTCTAGTTTCCATCCAACAGAAACATAGTAGCATGATCATATTTCAAATCAGATCTATAAAATTTCCAAGATACAAAAGTACAGCAGCGATTGAGATGTACTCTCAAAACTCTTTTTAAAATAATGTTTCAAGGAGCACAGTTGAATGGCAGCTTTCAGCTATGGTGCATTTGGATTTCTTGGAGATAACACCTGCAAATGATAAAGGGAGAGGAAGGGAAAATGAGCAGGTAGAGCCTTCAGACTGTGATATGGGTATGATACTTGGAAAAGGAGATAGAAGGAAGAATTATTGGGTAGGAAGTTCCTCGATGGACTTATATTTCCATATACTTTATTCACTATGAAACCACACCTCTCCTGGGCTGCTCCCAGCCAATGACTAAGAGTACCTGGGCCACTGGTCCCTGTCCATTTATTCCTGAAGTGAAAACATTGGCAACATTGGCTCAGGGACTCTCCATCAGATTCTTGGAGATGGTCTCAGGACTGCCTATTCAATATATACAACATCGTACACAACAAAAGTATATAGTCTGTTCCAGTGTTTTCCCTCAAGGAAAGCATCAAGAAGAAAAATTTATGTTCATTTATTCATTAATTTATTCATCCATTCATTCAACCAACCAATAAATATTTGTTAGAACACTTATATAGGCCCGACACCAGAGATTGAATACTATATCAGAATAACATGGTCTCAGTCATTGTGGAGCTTACAGCCAAATGTAGTAAATCTTAAATATATTTAATAATAATAAATAATAAATAAATCTTAAATCATGGCCCCCTGAATGTGATAAATGCTGCAGGCACTGTCTCCAGAGAAATGTCACAGGCACATGTGCATGTAAGGAAATTCTGCATAAACATGGGAGGTTTCATGAACATAATTGAGGTCCTTTCATAAACAGCTTGAGTTCTTGCCTTTCTCCTGAGTCCATTAGCTCACATGGTAACCTAGTTCCAGTAACTAGACTCCCATCATATCCCTCTACACCAAAATTTCTGCTGTTGATAACTTTTCTACAATCCAGATTTTCTCAGTTTCCTTTTATTTCTTTTCTTAGGGATTACAGTCCAATCTCTGAAATGGAGTCTGGTTCCTCCTGAATTACTACACTGATTTCTGAGATTTCCCTTCATGACTGCCAATTATTATTTCTGACCTGCATAATTCCAGTAACGTCCGAACTCATGCCCTTGTCCCCAGTGCCTCTCTATTCCATCTGGTCACATCTGAATGTGAGATGTACACTCCTGAAGCATAGATTGTGTAACTTAACTCCAGCATTGTCCCTGCCCTTCATGCCCACTGTAGTAGTCCTAGGAAAGTACACAATGCCTCACACACAACAAGTCCATTTCCAACTCTATTCCCGCACAATTCCTCTACATGAAATCCATGCCCAGAGAAACTCAAGTCTTCGCTTGTCATAGGAAACAGTGTTCATTTTCTTGCCTTAATGCTTATTCTCACCTAAAATGTCCTTCTGTCACATTTTCTGCTGATCTCTGCCCATAGGTCAAAGGCTAAATCAAATGTCCACTCCTTTATGACATATAAGGAAGACAAATTATTATTCAGGTGGAAAGCTAACTGGTTATGTGGGAATGGAAAGTTAAACAATTAATGTAAGAATTATTTTAAAAGTAAAAGTAACCATAATTAGTTCCTTATTTTGATCATGAGGATTAATTTTAAGTATCAGTAAAATAAACCACCATTGTTTAGCACCTGCACTGTATCCAACTCAGCTTACAAATGAGAAAAGGGATGCTTATAGATGTTAGTAAACTATTCAAGGCCTCATAGCTTTTATAGTAAAGTTAACATTTGAATGCAGGTTTGTCTAATAGCTTATAACATAGTCTTAACCATGACTAAATGACTTGGAGGTTTGTAGCCTAAGGGAATTAGTTGCTTTGTGAGAGAAAGAAACAACAAGAATTTCATCTTTGAAATGTTTAATTTTGAAACATTTAAACAATGCCTAAGAGGAGACATCCACCAGTTAATTGCAAACATGGGAATAGAACTTGCGAAAGAAATCATTAATACAGATATTGATTTGAGTCATTTATATGATGGTAAGAGATAAATTCCTATGAGTAAATGCATTACCAAATGAGAGAACATGTACAGAAAAGAGAAGGAGACCCAAAGCCAATATTTTTGAAAACTTTCCATGAATTATAATGAGGAAGAAATCAAAAGAGAGAAGCCAGGGGAATTTCAAGACATTCTAGGGATCCAACAGTATCATAATGTTGTAAAATAGAAAATAACTTGGTGGTCTATGTTTAGGAGATCTTGGAGATACCTGAACAAGAAGTTGTAGCATATAAAATGGAAAGAGCTTAGGGGGTAACTCATATTGATGTTTTTGACTTTTACCAAAGAAGGAAGTTGGCTCTGGGTCTGGATGGTTTATAGGAAAAGCTCTTGTTTAAGTACTCCTCTAAGAACTGTGCTCCCCATTCTGAGGGACTTTCCAGGTAATGTGATCCATCCAAGTCCTCAAAACTACCCTTCACGTTCACTGAGTAAGACAGCACATTTTTTTTAGGCAGTTTTCTTTCTTCAGTTGAATTGTACAAGCTTGAGGACATCACCACTTAGTTTCCAAATGACAATTATTCAACTGAAAATGTTGACCAACTACTGTAATTTGGTGATTCCAGTATTTGAAGGGCATTGTGATTATATATTACACTAGACTGCAAAGTTTTTCAGAGCAGAGTCAATGTAATATTATTTCAATACCCATTGACTAGAACACCCCTCACAAACACACACGCCCACACACACATGCACACACGCACACACACTCACACTCACTTACTTGACTCCAGCACCAAACATAACACATGTACTAGGCATTCAAAAGGGGTTGTTGAATGAATTAATAAATGAATGACAGAGAAGATAAATGAATAAATGGCTTGCTAAGTGAAAAGAAACAGATAATTGTTTTTGTAGAGACATAAATATAAATCAATAAAAATTATATTCCATGTAGCAATGCTATATAATTAGTACTTAGGCTAAAGGGATAAAAAAAATTAGAAAACCTTTCTAAAGATGAGCACTCCACAGGGACACATACTACTTCATATGGTAGAGTAAGTATTCAAGTAAAAGTGGATTGGCTGGCAAAGAGATAGCAAAGTATAATCTTACCTTACTGGAATATTGATTCAGACTATCTTAGAAGTACAAATTGTAACATTACATTTTTTAAAAATAGTATTTCCACAGATATAAAAAAGTAACATATCTGGATTGGTAAATGTTCTTGACAATATTCTCTCTTTTGGGTAATAGCTCTTGCACTTCTCATTTATGAGAATGTCTATTTCTTAAACAATTATTGAATTATTGAATCAGTCAGAAAAACTAGGTTAAGCTGTGGTAATCAACTCTAAATCTCAATAGCCTAAAACAAAAAAGGTTTATGTCTCATTCAGATTGCAGGTCCATTTTGTCTCGGCCCTGGTGGGCTCTAATTAGAGACCCAGGTTGATGAACTCTATCTGGTACATCACATGTTTCCATTACAGGGGGGAAGAGCACATAGCAAATCATGCAGCAGCTCTAAAAGGCCTTCACCAAGAAATGATATGTGTTACTTCTCTCAAGTTTCTTTGGTTAAAACAAGAGTCGCCTTGTTAGGCAGAAGTTAATTTACTCTTTATTTTATTGTTTTAACAAATTACAATATAATATAGTCCAAGAGTAAGTTTTTGTTCTAATTCAACTACCTCCCTGAATCAACCTCACCATATATGTGACATGTGTGTGTGTTTTACAAACTTTCAAATTTAGAATGCAGAATTAGCAAATCTAGGACTTCAAATTAGGGACCAAGTATTTATGCACTGTTTACCATATGCCAGTCTCAGCACAAAGCACATAAGATGAAATACGAGGTGAACAAAGCACAGTCCTTGCCTTTGAAGAATACTTGCACTAGTGGAAGAGATAGATAAGTAAATAATGCATAATGAAAGATGTATTTGTTGTCGTGGCAGGGAAATTCATTCTGCATGGAAGGGTCACAGAAGACTACACTGATACTGGAGGAATATTTGAAAGGGCAAATGGGAATTGGTTAAGTGTAAAATGGCAGATAAGATGAAGCGAGGTGGTTGTCATTCCTAGAAGTGGGAATGGATTAGGAAAGACATGGAGGCATTCAAATGCATTGTATCCCATTGAGACAGAAAGTCTTTAACTGTGATTATGAATGGAGCACCCAAAGAAGACAGCCCATGATGAATCCAAAGGCAAGCCAGGGCCAGGATGTAACGTTTCTTGAGCATTACATAATCTTTCCTGAGGATCTAGTTTTCAGAGTGTTCCATGTTGTTCCTCATAAACATCAATGATCTCTAGTCCTTAAAGATAAAAATTATAAAATTATAAAAATATTTTATAGTACATTCAAAAAACTTATAATTGTCACATGTTCTTATGATAGCTGATATTCAATACATTTGAGATATTGCCAAAATATGTGGAAAATTAAAATAGGCTATATTTATATACCACATAAAAATATTTAAAATATAAGCTATTTTCCTCAAACAAAGAGATCTCTATTTTACTTAAACATAGGGACCACAAAAGATTGAGGGGAAATATATATGTAAACAATGAATTCAACACTTAAATTTCACTCTGTTAAAGTCCAAAGGGAACAGCCTGCCAGGGCCAAACTCAGATGACCCTGAGTTGCACAAGTAAGCCTTTATGTTACAGGGACCTGAAAATCTCCACAAGGAGTTTACAAAGTAGAAAATAAATCTGAAACTAAACCCCAACTCCAAATCATCCTCTCCAAATTCCATGTCCTCTGACCACATTCACCACTGAGTTACCATTGAGTCCAGCCCTGTTTTGGTTGCTAAGGCTATTCTGTCTGGCTCCTAAAATATTAACTCAATCTTTCAAAAGAAATAGCAATGATAAAAATAGCTGACTCTTTCAACTGCTTCATACTAACATATCTATATTGGATTTTCTACTAAGAAAACCCAAAATAGATATGATAAATTTATTAAAATAGTAGAAAACTTGAGAGAACTCTTGGATGATGTCGGTTAGCAAAAGGAACAGTATGTAAAGATTGTGTAACAGTGATTCCCAAATTAAAATGGTTCTTAAATATTGCCCCAGTACTTCTCCTAGCAATAGATTTTTTAACAATTTTTTTAACAATTTAATATTAACTAAAAAGAAGAAAAAGAAATTTCAACATGTCTAATGCAATGTTATTTTCTACTAAGAAGCAGAATTATGGAACGTTATACATGTGGTATGTAGTTGGATATTCAGGTCTTTAGAAACCAAACATACATATATTGAGAAATCAGATATCAGGGAACCTTTCAAAGGGTCAAACTTAACGCCATATATAACAGTAGAGCAAAGAAAAGTTCTTTCATATTTTGCTTCTACAAAGACTTAGAATATTTCTTTTATGAGAAAGGAATCCTTCAACAATAATCTCCTATATGGCAATCAAAATGTCCTGTATTGAAAAAGCTCTAATTTAAATGATGTTGGAAAAGGAACTGTCAGAACTTAGCTTCCTGTTTACAATAGGTACAATGTTAGTCAGCTTAGGCTGCCATAAGAAAATACCATAGATTGGGTAGGTTAAACTATAAAAATCTATTTTCCCACAGATCTGGAGGCTAGGAGTCTCAGCTCAAGGTGCAGCCATATTTGGTTTCTGGTGAGAGTTCTCTTCTTGGCTTGGAGAGAGTCATCTTCTTGTATTATCCTCACATGGCCTTTCCTTTGTGGTGCACAGACAGAACTCTGGTTTCTCTTCCTCTTCTTATAAGGACACCATTGCCATTAGATTAACCCCCCTCCTTTAAAATTTCACTCACTTACTGTTAATTACCTCCTTATAGGCCTTAACTCCAAATATGGTCACTTTGGGGGTTAAGAATTCAACATATGAATTTGAAGTGACACAATTCAGTCCATACAAGTTCTTATCTAGAAATATTTAAAACCTCCTATTATATTCATATTCCTTTAGGAAAAAGCTATCTGAACCCTAGAGATGTTAATATCAGTTGGCAGAAGTTTCCACAAAAAGGAAAACTTGAGACAAGTGAGGAAATAGGAAATATTACCTCCCTACCTTCTCATTAGGAAGCAGCCTGTAGAGAATCCAACAGTTCCACCCACTATGCCACCATAATACTTTAAATGCAATAATATATATCTATCACCAAAATCTCCATGCCTTCCTAGGCCAACTTGTTGAGCTGTGCTATAGTTTGGGTCTCACATACTTGTCTGAGCAGTTTGACTAATGGGACTGCATACTAGTCAAATGGAAGGGGTGTTGCTTTACATAGCAGAGCAAAACTCCACTAAGACTCTATAAATAGGGATGGAAATTTAAACATATAAAATGCAGAGTCATGTTATAGCAAAGTTAATGAAATGACCAGATAAAGCTTTGCAGCTACCTGGCTAGAAGTTTAGGGATTCTAAGAGTCAATATTCAGTTGTATAATTTCTGAATTTTGGTTATCACTAAGTGCATTACCACAGTATTTCACTGCACTTCATTTTAATTATCAGTTAAATAATAAAGGGTTTACAGGGTGTGCTGTGAAACTAATCTTTGTTTAGCATGAATTCTATGGAAATATGGAATTCCTTTTTTCCTTTCTGGTGAAACCTATAAGATTATATATTTCTCAGACTGTGCCTTGATCTTTTCCTGAGGTCTAAAGGTAAAATGCAGTGACAAGAGTGAAGATGCCAATAAAAGAGAGGCAAGAAAGCCTCCAGGGACAACATCAGGAGACATCAGAGGGTGTTGGCTAAAAGCTCATCTTTCAGGCTACATCTGCTTTCAAATTCCTGTTTCCCCAGTTCCTTGTTGAGTCATTTTGAACAAAGCATTCATTCTTTCCCCTAAGCTTGAGGGTCTTCATCTGCAATCAAATAAAAACCCCTATCCACCTCATAGGGTCATCCTCAGGATTAAACGCCATAATATTTGTGAAGCACTCAGCATCATGCCTTGTGTTTCCCAAAGCCCCAAATGGTAGTAATGATTTTAGTATTAATGCCACTAGTAATGATGCTGGCAAAAAGGAGAGTTTCTACTATGAAAGTTTTCATGTTTATGGAATATTTGTAAACTAATGTTCAAATTCAAGGACAAACCTATAAAAATCTTTAGACAAGTTTCTGCTTAATCTAAAATGTAGCCTGCTATTTGGTCAGAGGTACTAATTCTATTAAGCTCTATTATTCAAGGTTACTCATTAGACATCTAACTCCACAAAACCATTAGAATGAGAATGAGATCAGAGGTCTACAATTTCCCCAGGATTTTACTTACAATAGATAAGCAAGTTCTAACAATTCTCATTTTTCAGATGAGGACATAGAGGCTCAGAGAGGTTAAATGAATTGTTCAAGTTAGCCTAGATCCTAAGTATATATATGCTAAAATTTAGATAACAGATTTACAAAGTTCACTTTTAAGTATATTCTAGCTTAAGTGTCGGCAAAATTTGTTTTGTAAAAAGCCGGATATCTTAGGCTTTGCAAGTCAATGGGTCTCTGCCTCAAGGATACACCTCTGCCTCATAAAAGCAGATATTGACAATAGGTAAAATAATGAACATGACTGTGTTCCAGTAAAACTTTATTTATAAACATGAGCAGCAGGCCAGATTTGAGTCACAGGTAGTAGATTGCTGACACCTGCTCTGTTTAATAGTTATAGTTTAATTTTAACAAGGACACTTAAGCATTAAAGAAAATCATGTCCATATATGTGCCTCCCAAACAGAATGCCTTGAATTCTAATGGTCTAACTCATAGTAAAATCTTTTTCCATCATCCATTAAAAATTGTGCCTCATTGTGCATTATTAGCTTAAGATACATATTTAGTCACTCAAATATATTTTAGACAGATTTTCACAGTAGTCACTCAGTATGTATTCAATGAACAAATGAATGAATAACCAAATAAAGAAGCTATTGGTTGATAGTGAGGCAGGACATCTGTATCATAACCTGCCTCCTATACAGAAAAATTTGTCAGATATTTATCAGACGTCTCCTATATGCCAGGTGATTTGCTACTAACTGAATTGTACAGAAGAATAAGACATTATTTTTCCTTTCCAAGGATCTCAAGCCTGTGAGGAAAATAAAACTACACAAGTATGATAAGTATTGCATTTATGAAAATTGTGTTGACTCAGGATATTCAGATGTAGATTATTACAGGACTAGTCCTCAAATTTAACTTCTTACAATGCCAATCCAGATTATATTACTGTTCAAGAAATGCAAGAATCTACCCTTCACACCAAAAAGTCAAATTATGTCTACATTTAGCCTGGATTGAACTGATTTCAAGAGGATTAAAACTGGAAACAGCAATTCTTTACTGGATATTCTTTTTCTTGTCATGTCCTTGTTTTATCTTTAAAAAAAAAAAACAGTTCTCTCAAACTTCATATTGGTTCTTTGGCCAAGTATTATTTTGGAAGTGAGTTATATACAGTCTATCTTTAAAGCTTGTATTCTTTAGTCCTTATCCATATGCTTAACCATTTTTTTCCAAATGCCTTTTCTGAATTTTTCCTTAAGATCAACCATGCAATCACAACAGAGTAAAGCATAAGTTTAGGTTTTATCTTTATTGTTAAATGCATAAGGCATCACAAAAATTGCCAATGCTAAGCTGATGACAATTTGAGGAAGATGAATCAAGTGCCAAAATATGTGAAGGAAAATATCAATACATAAAAAACAGAAAAAGAAATGTCTGAAATTGTCATGGCATAGCTTTGAAAGACAAGATATTAAGAAAAGGTTTGGAAGATAGTCATATTATCTGGATGAGATAAGTGGGTTTCATTTGTCACAGCTGTGGGATATGAGTCTTTCAGATCATTGAGAATGATGCTTTGAGTGTTATAATAGAACTAAAAACTGTGGAAGCATTTGATTTAATGCATTGACGTCATTTTGTCTGCCAGATCCCAAGGAAGACATCTATAAGACCATCAATCAACATTAGGGTCTCTGTATTGAGCAAATGACACCCAAATCAGAAAGCCGTCATCATTTAAAATGCATTTTTAAATCACTCTCCACTACCGTTTATAATGGGTATATTTTTAACTCTAATAATTAATCAACTTTGACACATTTCCTTTCTTTTTTTCTTGTTCTCCTCTGATATCCTTCTTTTATAAGAAGCCATTTTTAATTTCCTGTATGCAGAAAACTATCTAAGATATTAAGGTTTCTAAGTTTCATTGACAAAGGGCTTTGGAGGTTATAAATTAAGAAAGTTGAAAAACAATCTTCAGCTTAGATAGCATCTTGACATACATGTGCCATGAGCAGAATGACATCTCCATCAGGAATACAAATTCACTGTGCCTATCACAGAAAGACATTGCTTGAAAATGATGTACCTCAAGTGCACAGGCATATCACATTTCCCCACCTCTTTGAGAACCAGTTCATCAGATAATTTCTCTTAAAGAGATTCCAATACTGTAATTTGCCTCTGCTTTAATCAACAACGAGATAATACATAAGCCGCATTAAATGATTCAGAATGATTTAGTCAGCAGGAAACCCATTAGTCTAACCATATTTTCCCATACTTTTCAGCACCATGTCCTGTCATCTGGAAATAATAGGTACCATAAAAGCAAATTCTGAAGGCTTAAAAAAAAATTGCTAGGAGAGAGCACCCAGTGTTTATCTGGAGGTTGATATTGCCACAAATTAATCAAAATGAGAATTTTTCCAGTAGATTTGAATTCAATCTCTGTATGAAAGAATGTTAAGAAATTATGTTTAAGCCTGATATATTTACATATTTATTTTCAGCACATTTGAATACGCCATACTAATGTAGATGCTTTCATTTCCATTAAATCAATGCATAAACTAAAAAAAAAAATAAAAGAATGAGGAACTGACAGCTTGAGGAGATGACCAGTGCATATTAAAATATTTTGAGTCAATAGTCTATATAAGGGTTCATGTCTTATTTTTTTAATAAGCTACCAAGTCTTCAAGGTGCCATGAATGCATTAGAAATAATCATTAAAAATCAAAATTGCTAAAGTTTAATGAATGTGATGGAGGGTGAGAGGGAGCGTAGAAATCGAAAAATTTAGTATTCAATCATCCTTTAACTCTGGGTACCTGCTGGAGTTCCTCACAAATTGTGGGTTCTCAGTGAAAACTGATATATAATAATCTTACTTTCTAAAAATTCAGATTCCCCAGAACATTCTCCAATCCTCAGAGTGTATCATCACAGCAGTCCAAGTTATAATGAGGCTGTTTTGTAGTCAGCAGAAAGAAGAGTTGGGAGAAATAAGGTTTCGAATGATAGAGTGATGACAATAGCTGAAATGAACTCAATTTTTTTAATTGAATGAAAATTTCTAGTTATCATTTTGCAGAAGAAAAAATTGGTAACATTACAGTGGTGAGTAGAAAATTCTAATCTTTAATGAGACTCCTGAGTTCCTACTCCAGACCTCAAAATTTGCCTGGTCTTTCAGGGTGAAAGTGAAGAGGATGGTTATTAAGTAATAACAAATCCCTGTAGGGTTTTAATTTAATAATGCAAATAATATAATCCTAACCGGTCTATTTGATGACTGCACTACTTATGAAAATACACTCAACAAAGCTACCTGGAATAGTCTAGTGGAGTCACCAAACTGCAACTGTTAAGACCTGGTTTCCATTGCCCATCTACCTCCTAAGTTCACTATAAGGATTAAATGAGCTAGTGAAAGTAAAGTGGTTCATACAGTGATTGACCCTCAGTAAGTACAAGCTGTGACAAGCCCTTGTTCTCTTGGAGGTGATGGTTAAAAGAACAAGGAAAATGAATAAGTCTACAATGGGGAAAAAGAGCCCGTCTTTCTGATCTATTAAAAACAAGAGCCAGGGCTTCCCTCGTGATGCAGTGGTTGAGAGCCCATCTGCCAATGCAAGGCACATGAGTTCGTGCCCCGATCCGGGAAGATCCCATATGCCGCAGAGTGGCTAGGCCCGTGAGCCATGGCCGCTGAGCCTGTGCTCCGCAATGGGAGAGGCCACAACAGTGAGAGGCCCACGTACCGCAAAAAAAAAAAAAAAAAAGAGCCAATACTTTATAACACTTATTACATGCAAGCAATAAGTATTTGGAAATATTAACTCATGTAATATTCACCACGGCCTGATAACACAGATAATACCTTTACTCCCATTTTATGGTTAAAAGAAACTTAAGCAGAGGGAGGTTACATAGCTCATCCAAAGGCACAGAGCTTTGTTTGGGTTAAGGTTTTAACCCAAGCAAACTGACACCATGGACTAGCACTTAGAGAACAGGCTCTCCAGCCTTCCACTTGCATTTGTATTATGGTTATTAGCAGTGAACCTATTGCCGTCTACCTAATATCTTATAAGTGGTTTTCAAAATAGCATCCTTGTGGTGTCCTAGCAATTATGAGGCCCAAAATCACAAGGCTCACTTTTCTCTTTATATCGAAGCATAAAGCAGAGCAGTTTAGGCTAAGTTTGTGCTAACTTGACCTCATTATCTCTTCTGAGAATAAGCAGAAAGATTTGGACTATGAACAGGGAAGATGTCTGTCTTCATGAGAACTAAGCTTCCATACCAATAAAAATGATAAATAATAAAATGTTTTGTTTCAACATCCTTGTTTGACTAAAGCACTTAAGCCCCAAATGTATGATCCCAGAATTATCTAGGACCCTATCATCCTTCATGATGTGAAAGATGAGTTAGATTTGATTTAAAGTACCCAAGGAAACAAAATTGGGGGAGAAATGGGATGAAAGAAAAAAAAAATCTCAGAAGCCTTCCAAAAATATTCCACCCACACTACAGTTTTGGACAACACTGTCAGAGGAAAAACATTTAACACCCTCTTTCTTTAAAGCTGGATTTGTTTAACTAGCCAGGGCTTAAGAAAATGTTATGTTTATTCTGTGGGAATATTTGTGAAGAGAGAATTTAACTTGGCTCCATTGAAAGTTGTTTTTGTTGTTTGGGTTTCTTTAATGTTAGTATTTGGGATGACTTTGTTTTCTTTGGGGTGGAGGAAGCAACTTTTCATACAATTTAGTGGTTACTTGAAACCACGTCCATTGGACTCTCATGCATTCCACATTCTATATATCAGCAGTCCCCAACATTTTGGGAACCAGGGACCAGTTTCGTAGAAGATGATTTTTCCATGGACGGGTGGGGGTGGGGTGGGGGGATGGTCAGGCGGTCCTGCGAGCGATGGGGAGCCATGGGCAGCAGCAGGTGAAGCTTTGCTCCCTCGCCATCGTTCACCTCCTGCTGTGCGGCCCAGGGGTTGGGGACCCCTACTCTCTATAAAATATATTTCAGTTAGGTTTGTTTTCCCCAAAATCCAAGAAAGACCGCATTAATGTTGCTCAATTTCAGAAAGATTGAAACCACAGTGAGGATAATTCTAGATGATGCCAAACTACAGGGGTTTCCTAAGCAGACTGCATATCATTTCACCTCTCTCTTGTCTTCCATCTTATGTCTTGCGGCCTCAATGGAAAAGCCACCATATTCAGATTCAGTGTGTGACTGAGTTAGGATGCTAGACAGTTTTGTCTCTAATGAATGCAAAGTCTGAAGCTCCTTCCTCCACCTCTATATCTCCTCATATTCTGACCCCTTCTCTCCCAATGCATACACACAATACACACAAACCAGAGTCCCAGCGTGGCCTCAGGCTTTGCTTTGTCCCTTTCGCTCTCAAGAATATTCTGCAACTTTAAAATAGCTCTAAGCCAGACTCCTACACGGGTAACACAAGAGAGTCTGATTATAGACTTTATTTACTATGTGGCACATGGGAGAATTATAAGGAGAGGTTTAATGAGACAGTTTCAGTATTTTTAAAATTTAAGTTATAGGTCATTCTTTTTCTCACTTTAGTTATCATAGGCAGTTTGGCATAAAATGTCCTATAGAAAAAGTATGAACATAGAATCTGTGTCTCAATCCAACTCAAAAATGCAAAACTGGACTGGAATGTGGTATACGCACACTCAAGCTGAGTCTGAAGAGAGTCAAATGGAGAGACTATTTCCCAGAGTGTGGGCAGGGAAAAATAATTAAAAAGAAAGATAAGACCCAGAACATTATTAACCCTAGTCCCAAAGGGGCAAGAAAACAAAGCCTTGAGTCTGTATCACATTGAACAGCAGGTATGGCCTCAGGAAGGGGATGGAGGTAACCACAGGACAGTCACTGACATCCCTCGCTCTTGCCCTCTTTTCTGCTCCAGTCTCTCCTTTGGGCCAGTAAAATCTGAAAGCCAGAGGGCAAGGGAGTCTGGCCATGCAGTCTGGACAGGTCAGCCTCCCAGGTCACAGGGCAAAGCACACTGGAGAATGGATCTTTGGGGACAAACAGCACAAATATCCTGAAGATTATGTTTAAAAGTTTAAGAGTTAGATAGTGATGATAGATAGATAGATAAAAAGTAGTTTATTGAGACACTATTGAATTCAAATGTTAAAACTCTGAAAACCCTTTGTATCAAATTCACACTATGTTAAAGTCTGAAAGTCTCTTCCCCCATCAAAGTCCAACTAAAAACTAAGTTGAAACTGTATAGGCAACACCTCTATGAATAAAAATATTTATTACCCAAAGTATTGCTTTCTTTCAAAATAAATCACTTTATACTTTGAGAGAAAAGAGATTGTAATCGGATCTTTCCCATTCTGTCTTTGCTCTGGGATTTTAAAAGGCATCCTGCTACATTTCCAATTCAGGTTTGGAATTCAAGACTATAAGATTCTGGGGATTGCAGAATGATCATTTTACCAATAAAAATGGTTTTGAGCTAGGCTGATTGTTTTTTCTAAACTGAACTTAAGTCAGAGGATAAACATTCCTGTTCGGTATCTATTATTATTCAAAGTATTTCCATACTAAGAAATCATGGAGAAATCCTAAGGAAAAGAAAATTAAAAAAACAGAAGAGAAAAAAAGAAAGGAAAGCCAGCTGCCTCCATCTACCCTGGAGATAGGCATGAATGGTGCTAATGGAGTGAGTTATTTAGTTAAGTAAATTGGATGTTTTTCTAGCCTTGATTGACTCACTAGCAGTAAAATGAAATCAGGCAAATACCACATTACCCTAGTAGTGCTAGAGTTCCACTGATAGCTACTATAGGATTCTGACCTGGCAGTGATTGGACACTTCCTCAGAAAGCCAAGAGCAACTCCAACCTCATGATGAAGCAAGGGGCTGAATGGTTTCTCATTGCTGGAGAAGAATATTAACAGAGAACTGGGAGCAGTGAGAGTTCTGTCTGGGTGTCCATGAAAAGAAGAGTTAACTTCTCCAGGTTCCATGCATAACCTACTTGACATCAAATGACCAAAAATGGCTCAACTTATTTTCCATTACAAGATGCTCCCATGAAGTTGTCTTGTTGTTAGGCAGAGACAGAGAAAGCACTGAAAGCACCAACGCTTAAGCAGCTTGTTTGAATCATGCTCCACGGCAGGTCCCAAAACTGGTGGATAATTACAGGAAATCTCTGGAAAATGGTTCTCATTTACAAATGAGAAAGTGTTCCTTCTCCCCGCAGGCCACATCAGACAGAGAAACGAATAAGTCCAGTCACATTGTCATTTGCACAGGAGATTTCAGCCATATCCACAACTTTCAATCCCTCTTCCTTTTTTACCTTTGGAGTCTTTGCCCACTGGCTTCATGCTGTCTGGATATACTTCCCCTGGCTTATCCCATGGCTCCTGTTCTCACCGCCTCCTTTCTCTCTCCCCACCTCATTTTCTCTCACCTTGTAGGCATGATGACAGTTTCCTGCCCATTTCCCCCTCTAGGTATTAAGGTATGAGAGAATAGGGACCAGGTTTGAGGCCCTCTTTTTTCAACATCTAACAGAGGACCTGACATGTAGTAGACCCTTAATAAATATTTATTCAATGCATGAATGAAATTCTCATCCGGCTCTAATTATACAGTAGCCCTCCTGAAGGCATGTCCTCTTTCTTTTTTCTTCCTTTTTTTTTTTTTTTTTTTTTTTTAACATGGGAAATTAAGCCAAAATTTCCCAGGGCTTTTGTACTAACAAATATTCTAAGCAGGTTTCAGAAATGTCTGAAAAGCCATCCCTTGCCACATCATTCTACAGAGAGTCTTTCTGCTGACAAAGCCACAACAAGGGCAGACAGAGCTGAGAGACCTTCTTTCAGTGTAGATGGTGACTGTGCTTTACTTTTATACAGAGCTCGAGAGTGTTTTGTGGCGATGGCACTGTCTTATTAATATCTAATAAAGAGATTAAAGTGACTCACAAAGAAAACTACTGCTACTGTAAAATTTCCATCAAGAAAATTTCTTGGCCTAGCAGTTGTGGCTGAAGAACATAGGAATCCTCTTGTCAAAAGTCCTGAAGATTTAGGAGGAAAAGGAACCAGTCCAGAGTACATTTTTTTTCCATTTTGTTGACTGGCAAAATTTCTTAAACTTCTCTGAGACTCATTTTCCACATTTGAAAAATGTGGATAATTTAGAACTTACAGAGTTATTTTAAAAATAATAAGAAAATATTATATGTGTATATATGTACACACACACACATATATGCTTAGCTCAGTAATTTGCACTAAGTAGGTACTAAATATTTAATAATTTATGAATTTTACTAGTGTTACACTAAAATGTTAGAAGGATGGGCAAAATATTAAGATACTATGTTGTCAAACTCAAGAACTCTATACATATAGAGAATTTCAAGGTAAATAGAACTATCAAATAACAAGAGGGCTTCCCTGGTGGCACATTGGTTGAGAGTCCGCCTGCTGATGCAGGGGACACGGGTTTGTGCCCTGGTCCGGGAGGATCCCACATGCCGCAGAGTGGCTGGGCCCGTGAGCCATGACCGCTGAGCCTGTGTGTCCGGAGCCTGTGCTCAGCAACGGGAGAGGCCACAACAGTGAGAGACTTGCGTACCGCAAAAAATAAAAAAATAAAAAAATAAATAATAAGAAATGTGTTAAGTAGAACAAAGAGTATAGCTGAAAAATAAAAAAAAAAGCTTGCCTAGGAAAACATAGAGTACACAAAGTAAAATATTTATAGGAAAGAAAAAAGGAAATATAATCAAAATAATAAAAGTAAAAGAGGAGTTCTTCATGGACATTTACATCTGTGTAAAATAAATAGGGGGGATCAACTGAAAAGTGTCTAAAAATGCAAACACTTTAAATTTTTTGTAAATTCTATGCTTACATAACTATAGATATGAATTATATTTAGTAGACAGACTCTGAAACACATTATTTATTCCCAGCAGAGGTCCCAATAGAAGTCCCAGCAGTGTCACTCAGTATTCAGATACCCTTATCATGGTCTGGAGCATCCGGGAGGTACATCACCTATGGGGGGTACATCATCTATGGCTGGTTTTGTACCAAGAACAGAGTAGCCTCCTGGGAAAGAAATAGGAAGTCTGGACCTCCACTTTGGTTGTGCTAGTGGTGCAATGCTCACAAACATCTGCCCAGTGAGAAGAGTAGAGGCTGAAATTTCACCCAAACTCCCTCCTTTAAGTATTGTGACCCGGCATGTGGCTAGATACACATAGAAAGAGCACCTTGTTTTAATTTATTCACCCCAAATCTCTGGAGGTAAAACAAGAAAACTCAGTGCTAGAAGGAAGAAAAAGCTTCAGGTGTGTCCTATTAAATGTTTTCCCTTCTTTCCACTCTTTTCTACCAGAGACTGTGACCAGAAGAAGAAAAAGTAGATGTGAAAATATAAAGACAGGAAACAAATCACCAGAATTTCAGCACGTTAGCAAGTGCACACAGGAAAAGTGTAAAGGAATGGGAGGGGTTAACCTTGAAGCAGCTGCTGGCCTCCACGGAGGGCCTCAGTTGTGGGAGACCAGTCCAACAGTGGAATGAAAAGGATGCATGCAGGACATGGCACATGGGGAGGGCAGAAGTCACTGCAGTACTGTTGAGGGGGCCAGGGAAAAAGAATAAATAGCAAGCGTCCTGCAGCAGCCAAGTTCATGCTTATGGAAAATGGTAAACTTGGGCAGTGAGGTATCCAGGGCAATTGCCATTCTAGGGATGAACTTCATCATCAACATTTCCTAGGAGCTTTGAAAAGTAAAATTCCTGGCCACAGTCTCAGAGACTTGGTAAATCTGCACTGGGGTCCTGGAAATCTGAATCTTTAAGACAGCCCCCAGGTTTTACCTTAGATTTGAAAATAATTGATCTAGAGGGAGAACATGAGGCAATCCCTGGGGAATCTGAATTCTTGTTGGGCAAAATCTAGAGGGTGGGCAGAAGTGTTAATATTTTTATAGGGTAAGAGAAGACAAAATAGAAAAATATTATTTTGTTACAGTTTGCCTATTTCTATCCCTTTGATATCCATATCAGAGGAACAACATCTTTTTGGTGTTTATGATAGAATTAAGAAGCAAATTAGAATTGTAAAAATGAAAGTTTCTAAAAAACAATTACTTAATTGGCAATGTAATCATATGAAAACTGTGGACTCAAAATCTGCAGAACCGATGAAGTTGTCTGGATTTTTGTTTTTCTTTGGTTTCAATATTTTTAAGAATTTTTAGTAAGCAAGAAATGTCTCAGATACCTTGAGGGGCTGGGTACAAAAACAATAAAAAAAAACAATAAAAATCTCATCATGTAACTTTACTTAAACGTAGACACCAATAAATCATCAATTTGTAATTTTCTAAAGCTCCTATACATAGTTTCCAGAAAAATAAAAGTGTCCTTAATAATCTGCTTTCCTTTGTGAGCAGTAGATAACTGAATAAGCAGAGGGAAAGAAATTAAGGAAAAACAAAGAAGCTTTTGATGGATTCTCTCTGGACTATAACACTCAACACAGTGGAAGGATTGGAATCACAATACACCAACATTGCTTAAGTACACAATCATAACCTGAATAGAATCTATGTCCACACAGCTAGGATTCAAAGGAAAGTTAGCAGTGAACATACATTTGTATCTGACTCCTGAATTATAAAGTTGAAACGATACCGATATCATCCTTTTGGGAATATAAAACATTTTTCTTCATTGTCAACATTTAACATTTTTGAATGTACATAAACTTTAAAAAAAAGTAGCTTTCCACTTAGAAGGAATCATTTTGTCAGAATTTATAGCAGCCAGTGATGTTTGCACCTGGGGCTGAAGATGTCCTCATTCAAAAAGGACTTTCCACCTAGAGGTATGTGCCTGCTGCCATCACAGTTTTATTAAAAAGTCAGTTCTAACCTACATGCATGTGTCCTTAATTGTTTCCGGTGTGTAATAATAATTTTATAATGAGTAAATAACTGAACATGTCAGGTTGATATATGGCATAAGCTGTTCTAGTACATTTTTTATACATCGTGGGGTGTAGAAGTTTCTCTGTGCAACAGCAAAGGCCTGTTTCCTAACTGTTGTACAGCTGTTATGAAAATAGGTCCTGACTTTAGTGCATATCTTATCTTGTACCCTCCAGACTACTGAGGATATCTTTTCCTTTTTGTTTGCTTGTTTTCTGAAAGCAATGGTACTAATTCTGATTAGCTGTCAATTTAAAAGGAGATTTCTTACTTTTAACCAAAAAGATACCTGTCACCGTGGTGACGCTGTTTATGTCAGGTGAAATAGAGTTCCAGCTGAGGTGGACTTCACAACCCATCAGTCTCTCCAACCACTGCCCAATTTTCTGCCATTGCTGTTGTAGGAATACAGAGTCCAACTTCCTTAGTGTAACCCAGAAAGGGCTCCCCAAGCCTGATGCTCTCAAGTTACACTGAAGATCTTTCCTATCCCTGACCCCGGTGACCTCCACAGGGATTTCTATGGACAAGTTTTATCGTTCCTGCAGAACTGGCACGTTGTCACTCAAAATGGTGTCCTTGGCCCTGGTCAATCCAAGCATGTGATCCAAGTGCTTCTGTGATTCATCTAAGTGATTGGGCTTCAGGAACAGCAGGGGAAGTTTGGCATTCATTGCTGTTATTGCACAACCAACTGGCCACAGCATGCAGCATGGGAGGTAGCATAGCTAAGAGGACAATATGTTTCTCCCTATTCTTTAACTTTTGCTGGAATACCTACTCCAGATCTCTTTAATCTGAGAATCAGAGCCATCCCTCTGGTTTAAAAGGCCCACTCCTATAAAGGACAAAGTAGTCCTGCAAAGGACAAAGTAGTTATATCAGGTTTGCTTATGAATACTTCTTTGAAATGGCTATTGTGGACTAATGATAATAGCAATAGTTCCATTGTAACAAAAAGTTATCTGTTGCTTTCCTTATCCAGTGAAATACTAGATGGTCTAGTCATCAATTAAATGACTCTGAGTTCATACACTCTGTGGCCCAGCCAACGTGGACACATCATACATTTTAGATCCTGATTTTGGTAAGAAAACTCTTACATTAGTGTTCTCTGATTTTATTGCTATTTCTAAATAAGAACAAATTATATTTACAGAAAACAGTTTAATAAATATATGAGTATAAAGATAAGCCAAACACTAAAAACAAAATGAGAGCAGGGCTAATCCTGCAAGCAAACAAACAAACACAAAGATATCTGAAGTAAAAAAAAAAAAAAAAAAAAAAAGATGGGAGAAAGAGAAAAATGCATTTCATTGGGATCCAAAACCCATTAATGAATAGTCACACCTGAATATGTAACTTACCTGAAATGCTTGATGAGTCACAAATTGTTTCAGAAAATGCTTAAGACAGATGTTCCAGTCAGGAGAACTCAGAGCCTTATCAGACATATTTTAATTCAATCCATTTTGGAAAAAATAATGAATGAATATCTACTCTGTGCTAGTCTCGGAAAAGTTTAGAAAGATGACTCTAAGCTCCATAATACTATGAAATATATCAAATCTGTTTTATTCACCAGCTCCTAGCACAATAACTGGCTCATCCATCAATATGTGTATATTTATTTATATAAAGGAATGGATTCATCCCCTATTTTCTGGGACTAGAAAGGTAGTCTTCATGGTTGGATTGCACTCACTAATACAGAAAAAAAATTTCACACACCTGTTTGTTCCACACACCCATGGGAGGTAAGCAGGAAAGATATCATTAGCTGGAATTACTTGATGAAGCAACTAATTATTGGGTTAAGCGATTTACCCAAAGCCAGGCAGCTAAGTAGGAACAAAACAGGGACTATTCTTTCCCCTCTACTATGATGCCTGGGGCAACACATCAGGGTCCAAACTCATCTCCATTGTTTCCTGTTCAACTCAAGCAGTGGGAAGCACAGTCATCAGCAATGCCCCAATCTTGATTCATGTGGATATATTTCTTTCAGAATATAGCCTTCACAAACCACTATGCTTTGCAGACAGAAACTGACATTTGTTGAGTTCTGATTATGTGACATGAACTGTACTAGATTTTACAGATGTTAGCTTATTTGACCCCAACTAATTACTCTCTGACATAGGTATCATTTCTCTTTTGAGGCATGATATATGAGGAAATTAAATAACCTACCCAAGGTCAAAGAGTTGGTAAGTGGTTGAGCTAGGATTTCCACAATCTCTGTCTTGTTTCAAAGCCCACTGTCTTTACTTTATTACACACTGCCTCCAAGAAAGGAAAATTAGCTCCTCTTCACAAAATATCTGGGGACTCCTGTCCTAAGAAATAACTGAGCAAGCTAGCAGTGGACCTCTCTAATAAGAAGTAACCCTGGTTTCCTTTGATCAGAAGGAATGCTTCAGAACTGCATGGTGTTTACAATGCTTTGCTCCAGGAATTGCTTTCTTTCCACTGAGATGTGAAACCACAAACTAGTTGCTTTGGGTAATTAAAGATCCTTTGCACCAACTGAATGTGTCAACAGCAAATGTCCTGGGTAAATTTCAAGTAAGTAATTACATTCTGCCAATCTGAAATGCCTTTCTAATTTCATTCTCCTAACATATCCACTTACTGTACCTTTTACTATGGCTGTAGATAATTCTAAAATAACCAGGACCACACAGTTCATTGTCCCAAATAAGAATGAGAAAATGGACTTTCATTTGAAGAGAGTGTCAAGTTCTTCTATATCATTGGATTGAAGCAAACATATAAATATTAGAAGTTCACTTTTCCCCTTACATATCATGTTTCTTATGGCTAATTCAAGCAACCAGAAATAAAGGCTGATTATATCTTTTTTTTTTCTGCTTCACCTGCTACAATGTGGGTAAGTCAGTTTATTCACATTATAAAAACTTTGCATTCCTTGGAGAAAAAATTCTATTGAAATATTACATTTATAATTACAGACAACCCAATACTCAAAATATTTTTTTAAAGTTCCTCTCTAGGTCTTCCCTGGTGGCACAGTGGTTGAGAGTCCGCCTGCCGATGCAGGGGACACGAGTTCGTGCCCCGGTCGGGAAGATCCCACATGCCATGGAGCGGCTGAGCCCGTGAGCCATGGCCACTGAGCCGGTGCGTCCGGAGCCTGTGCTCCACAACAGGAGAGGCCGCAACAGTAAGAGGCCCGCGTACCACAAAAAAACCAAAACAAAACAAAACAAAACTCCACTCTAGAAAATAAAGTGTCATCCTAAAATCTATCATACATGCTTTATTGTAACAAGTCATATTATGCCCCAAGGGGGAAAAAATCTCAACAGCATGTCATAATTTGCAAGATATTTTTCTCATAGTAGCAGATATTTTCCTCATTTTCTCTCTCTCTTAGTAGAGAGAACTTCTCTTCAGTAGACAATGTTTAAATTTACTGACAAATCAGCTGGATAAGTAAATATTACAAGTAGAAAAATATACTATATTCTATAAATTAATAATTCAAGCAAAAACTCCCAAAGAATTTGCTTTTATAACTAATCCTCCTCACTCAAAAATATGGTATACAATCAAGTAATTTGTAAACTAATGTCTATCTAATAATTCTGTAATTGCTATGAAAGCAAATCAACCATTAATCACATACTGTTGACCTCATGATCTCACTTCCAAAAGTAAGTTTATAGCTATGCCTCAGAATTTTGAGTAACATAAAAGCAGAAATATTGCCTTAGGAGTATATGTTTGTTTCCATATTTTATAGAGCCTGAATGCCTCTTATTCTTTGGTTCCATGAAAATTATACAATATTTTTCAAACTCTCAAAAAAAAGTCATAAATCAGGACCACTAACTACCAAAAATTGGCTCTTTTCTTCAAGTCAAGTGTACCAATTCCTCATATTGGCCACATAGAACCCCATTATTTTTAAACGTAACAAAAGGTCCAGAGGCCACAGCCACATTCAAGTTGAAAGAAATGGAAAATTGTTGCATTATAAGCTTGAAGCTATTCCTCAGGAATTAAAGTGATAAGTGGCTGAAAAGCATCCCCAGATTCAATCATAGAACCATTTCCAATGAATCTTAACTTTGATTCTTTGTCCCCTTCTGGAGGTCTCTAGACCTGGAACTTGGCCAGAATTATACCCAAGTTCTAAAACAAAATTGCCAGGTGAATAGTTCAGTGACACAGTTAAGTGTGTGTGTGTGTGTGTGTGTGTGTGTGTGTGTGTGCATGAATTGGCTGAGAAGATGCCTGGATGCCGAGCAGTCCTCAGTTGATAGTTAGTGGAGGTAAAATGCAAAGATGTTAGAGAGACTTAAATCAGAGGTGAAGCTAGAACCCAAGCCAATAGACTCCCAAATCAGCTCTTTGGTCTACCCATGATTCTATATACTAAATTACTTCCTTCTTTTGCTTGCCTACAAAGTACAAACTCCTGGATCGTAGAATTAATCTCTCTTATTGTAACCTTCTCTGTAAAATTTATCTTGGTTAAAATCTTGTGTGAAAAATATCTTCAACAAATGTTTATTGAATTATACTTGATACTTTTTCTAGCATCACCAAGCCAATCCCAACCTAAGTTTCTCACATTATCTTTCATTGTTTCCCAACATTATCCCAATATCTCTGTCCCTGATGTCATCTTATAAAAAGCAATGCAGAGCTCCTGTCTCCTTAGGAAATTAATTTTGGATTTTTTTTCTCCCTGAAAATGAGGTAATGACAAGGTCATGAGGAGTTTTAAGAAACACTTGCCGTGGGTTCAATCATCCTTTTGTTCGGTGGTCATTCCTAAGCTGAGAAAAGTCAATAATTTTCTGTTACTGTAAAGATTTTGACAGCTACACACTCACTGCAAAAATATGCTACAGGCCCTGAAGTAATCCATCTCATTAAACCCTGACCTTTGACAAAAAATATGGCAAGGGGTTAAATGTTTCTCATGGCAAAATGTTACTTCTCCATAAAAGAGCAATCCGGTGAAGACACTGGAAGATATAAGAAGTTTTATATAGAGCCAGGGAAATCAGTAGTCATAAGATGATGATGATTAACTGTGTAGGTATCTACAATGTCTAATAAATTGTCCACAAATGCTTTTAGATGACCACATAATAGGGAGAACTGTATTCACATGATATCTCATTTTCTTATCAGTGAAACATAAGCAATGATAAAGATAAATGGAATTTTTTCCTTAGTGGAATGCATCTTTTTTGCTGAAATTGGCTATGATCTTAGAAGAAGTAATGGGAGTAGAATTATTCTTGGAATACACTTATTTTAGGAGAAGGAAAATAGGAAACACTAGCATCTACTCAATGCCTATTTTGTCCCACATACTGTGCATGCCTTATCTTACGTAGTCCTCATTTTGCAGACGATGGTGCTAATAATCCTCTTGCAGAGCATGATGCTAAGAGAGATTAAACATTTTGTCCAAGGTAACACAAATAGTAAATGAACTAGAATATGAGCTCAGTTGTACTACTCCAGCATCTATACATACGCTTTTCAAACCTTACAGGAGCTAGAAATAGAAGAATAAGAAATTTGGAAACGTTCTAGAATGTTCAGTGTAATATCTCTCACCTAAAATTCAAACACACTGATTGTATGTCATGTTTCAAATAGCATACGATGGGAAAGTAGCACACTTCTAAAAAAGATGATCTACTAGAACATTTTCAGATCCAAGATTTTAAATTAATTTTATTGTAAGCGTTTATGCTCAAAATGATACTATCCCTTCCATCCATTGAATCTGACACAGAATATCTCAGAAGATACTTCACCCTTTGATTTAGGGGCTTTAGTATTCAAATCCAGACTCAACAGATCTTAAGGTTCAGGAATCTTCAAACTACACTATATCCTGTGGCTTGGAAACAAAGAAAGGTTGTTCAAACTTAGTTCATTTAGATTTGGGGACAAAGAAAGCATATATCAAATTAATCCCCATGAACTGGGAAAAAGACACTGTGAGCCAATTGAGAGAGTGGGAAGAGTGGAGGATTTGCACTGTATAATTGAATCTTCCACAAGGGGAAGAATGGCCTAGACTAGGTAAAGTTTCCATCACTCTTCTACCTAGTGAATCTGGTTGACAAGTTTAATCAGTTGGTAATAACATGCTTTGCTTATGAACCAATACATAGCTTCTGACTGTTACAACATTCCTATCAAATATTTTTATTATTCTCTGTACTTCAAGCAAATATTATCAATGAATAATTGAAGATGGCATCTGCATCATGTAGACCTCAGTGTTGCATTTAATCGAAACTGAGATTTCCATTAACAGTGGAAGAAACAGTGATTTATTATACACTATTTTTATAGTTATTTTTGTCATTTTTCCTTTCAACTTTTATACAAGAATTAAAAGTAACATTTGTACCATCATTATAGTATTACTGTATTCTATGTTTGTTTATATATTTGCCTTTACCTGTGAGCTTTATACTTTCATACGCTTTTGCATTGCAGGTTAACATCGTTTCATTCCACCTGGAAGAAATCCCTTTAACATTTCTTGTAAGGCAGTTCTTAGTGGTGATAAATTCCCTCAGGTTTTGTTTATCTGGGGAGACATTTATTTCATTTTTGAAGGTTAATTTTGCCAAATATGGTATTTAGAGTGGCAATATTTTTTTAATCACTTTGAATACATCTCAATTCCTTTTGTCGTTAAAGATTTCTGCTGAGAAATGCATTGAAAGTCTCATGGGAGTTCATTTATATGTGAGGAGTCATTTTCTCCTGCTGCCTTCAAATTCCTCTTTGTCCTTAACTTTTGACAACATAATTTTAATGTCTCAATGTGGATTTTGGGGAATTTATCCTAGTGGAGTATTGTGGGGCTTTTTGAATCTGAATGTCCAAATTCATCTGAAGATTTGAATTTTCAACCATTAATTTTTTTTGAATTTGCATTTCCTTTATTATAAATGAAGGCAAACATCTTTTCACATGTTTAAAATCTATCTATATTTCTTTTTATGAACAGTTTTGTGTTTTATGCCCCTTTTTTTCTGTTGAGTTTTTTGTTTAATCTTTATTGGAGTATAATTGCTCTACAATGGTGTGTTAGTTTCTGCTTCATAACAAAGTGAATCAGCTCTATGTATACATATATTCCCATATCCCCTCCCTCTTGCGTCTCCCTTCCACCTTCCCTATCCCGCCCCTAGAAATGGTCACAAAGCACCGAGCTGATCTCCCCTTGTGATGCGGCTGCTTCCCACTAGCTATTTTACATTTAGTAGTGTATATATGTCAATGCTACTCACTTCATCCCAGCTTACACTTCCCTCTCCCCATGTCCTCAAGTCCATTCTCTATGTCTGTGTCTTTATTCCTGTCTTGCCCCTAGAACCATTTTGTTTTTTTAGATTCCATATATATGTGTTAACATACTGTATTCATTTTTCTCATTCTGACTTACTTCATTCTGCATGACAGACTCTAGGTCCATCCTCCTCACTACAAATAACTTAATTTCATTTCTTTTTATGACTAAGTAATATGCCACAGCATATATGTGCCACATCTTCTTTATCCATTCATCTATCATGGACACTTATGTTGTTTCCATGTCCTGGCTCTTGTAAATAGAGCTGCAATGAACAGTGTGGTACATGACTCTTTTTGAATTATGGTTTTCTCAGGGTATATGCCCAGTAGTGGGATTGCTGGGTCATATGGTAGAACTACTTTTAGTTTTTTAAGGAACCTCCATACTGTTCTCCATAGTGGCTGTATCAATTTACATTCCCACCAACAGTGCAAGAGGGTTCCCTTTTCTCCACACCCTCTCCAGCATTTACTGTCTGTAGATTTTGTGATGATGGCCATTCTGACTGGTGTGAGGTGATACCTCATTGTAGTTTTCATTTGCATTTCTCTAATGATTAGCAATGTTGAGCATCCTTTCTTGTGTTTGTTGGCAATCAGTATATCTTCTTTGGAGAAATGTCTATTTAGGTTTTCTGCACATTTTGGGATTGGGTTGTTTGTTTTTTTGATATTGAGCTGCATGAGCTGCTTGTGTATTTTGGAGATTAATCCTTTTTCATTTGCTTCATTTGCAAATATGTTCTCCCATTCTGAGGGTTGTCTTTTCATTCTGTTTATTGTTTCCTATGCTATGCAAAAGCTTTTAAGTTTCATTAGGTCCCATTTGTTTATTTTTGTTTGTATTTCCATTTCTCTAGGAGGTGGGTCAAAAGGATCTTGATGTGATTTATGTCAAAGAGTGTTCTGTCTATGTTTTCCTCTAAGAGTTTTATAGTGTCTGGCCTTACATTTAGGTTTTTAATCCATTTTGAGTTTATTATAGTGTATGGTGTTAGGAAGTGTTCTAATTTATTTCTTTTACATGTAGCTGTCCAGTTTTTCCAGCAACACTTATTGAAGAGGCTGTCTTTTCTCTATTGTATAATATTGGCTCCTTTATCAAAGATAAGGTGACCATATATGCGTGGGTTTACCTGTGGGCTTTCTATCCTGTTCCATTGATCTATATTTCTGTTTTTCTGCCAGTACCATACTGTCTTGATTACTGTAGCTTTGTAGTATAGTGTGAAGTCAGAGAGCCTGATTCCTCAAGCTCCATTTTTATTTCCCAGGATTTCTTTGGCTATTCGGGGTCTTTTGTGTTTCCATACAAATTATGAATATTTTTTTCTAGTTCTGTGAAAAACCATTGGTAGTTTCATAGGGATTGCATTGAATCTATACATTGCTTTCAGTAGTATAGTCATTTTCACAATGTTGAGTCCTCCAGTCCAAGAACATGATATATCTCTCCATCTGTTTGTATCATCTTTAATTTCTTTCATCAGTGTCCTATAGTTTTCTACATACAGGTCTTCTGTCTCCTTAGGTAGGTTTATTCCTAGGTATTTCATTCTTTTTGTTGCAATGGTAAATGGGAGTCTTTCCTTAATTTCTATTTCAGATTTTGCATCATTAGTGTATAGGAATGCAAGAGATTTCTGTGCATTAATTTTGTGTCCTGCTACTTTACCAAATTCTTTGATTAGCTCTAGTAGCTTTCTGATAGCACCTTTAGGATTCTCTATGTATAGTATCATGGCATCTGCAAACAGTGACCACTTTACTACTTCTTTTCTGATTTGGATCCCTTTTATTTCTTTTTCTTCTCTGATTGCTGTGACTAAAACTTCCAAAACTATATTGAATAATAGTGGTGACAATGAGCATCCTTATCTTGTTGCTGATTATATAGGAAAAGGTTTCAGTTTTTCACCATTGAGAATGACGTTGGCTGTGGGTTTGTTGTATATGGCCTGAGGGTCATATTACTTACCTAAATATAATAAATGTTTAGGTAAGTTCCCTCTATGCCTACTTTCTGGAGAGTTTTTATCATAAATCAGTGTTGAATTTTGTCGAATGTTTTTTCTGCATCTATTGAGATTATCATATGGTTTTTATCCTTCAGTTTGTTAAAATGGTGTATCACATTGATTGATTTCCATATATTAAAGAATCCTTGCATTCCTGGGATAAACCCCACTTGATCATGGTGTATGATCCTTTTAATGTGCTGTTGGATTCTGTTTGGTGGTATTTTGTTGAGGATTTTTCCAGCTATGTTCATCAGAGATATTGGCCTGTAGTTTTCTTTTATTGTGACATCTTTGTCTGGTTTTGGTATCAGGGTGATGGTGGCCTCGTAGAATGAGTGTGGGAGTGTTCCTCCTCTGCTATATTTTGGAAGAGTTTGAGAATGATAGGTGTTAGCTCTTCTTTAAATGTGTGATAGAATTCTCCTGTGAAGCCTCCATTCCTGGGCTTTTGTTTGCCGGAAGATTTTTAATCACAGTTTCAATTTCCGTACTTGTGATTGTCTGTTTATATTTTCTATTTCTTCCTGGTTTAGTCTCGGAAGTTGTGCTTTTCTAAGAATTTGTCCATTTCTTCCAGCTATTCCATTTTATTGGCATATACTTGCTTGTATTACTCCCTCATGATCCTTTGTATTGCTGCAGTGGCAGTTGTTGCTTCTCATTTTTCACTTTTAATTCTGTTGATTTGAGTCTTCTCCCTTTTTTTTCTTTGTGAGGCTGGCTAGTGGTTTATCAATTTTGTTTATCTTCTCAAAGAACAAGTTTTTATTTTTACTGATCTTTGCTACTGTTTCCTTCATTTCTTTTTCATTTATTTCTGATCTGATCTTTATGATTTCTTTCCTTCTTCTAACTTTGGGATTTTTTTGTTCTTCTTTCTCTAATTGCTTTAGGTGTAAGGTTAGGTTGTCTATTTGAGATATTTCTTGTTTCTTGAGGTAGTATTGTATTGCTATAAACTTCCCTCTTATAAGTACTTTTGCTGCAGCCCATAGGTTTGGGTCTTGTGTTCTCATTGTCATTTGTTTTAGGTATTTTTTTGATGTCCTCTTTGATTTCTTCAGTGATCTCTTGGTTTTAGTAGTGTATTGTTTAGCATCCATATGTTTGTATTTTTACAGTTTTTTCCTGTAATTGATATCTAGTCCCATAGCATTAAGGTCAGAGAAGATACTTGATACAATTTCAATTTTCTTAAATTTACCAAGGCTTGATTTGTGACCCAATATATGATCTATCCTGGAGAATGTTCCATGAGCACTTGAGAGGAAAACGTATTCTCTTGTTTTTGGATGGAATGTCCTATAAATATCAATTAAGTCCATCTTGTTTAAAGCTTGTGTTTCCTTATTTATTTTCATTTTGGAAGATCTGTCCATTGGTGAAAGTGGGGTGTTCAAGTCCACTACTATGATTGTGTTACTGTTGATTTACCCTTTTATGGCTGTTAGTATTTGCCTTATGTATTGAGGTGCTCTTATGTTGGGTGCATAAATGTTTACATTTGTTATATCTTTTTCTTGGATTGATCCCTTGATCATTATGTAGTGTCCTTCTTTGTCTCTTCTAATAGTCTTTATTTTAAAGTCTATTTTGTGTGATATGAGAATTGCTACTCCAGCTTTCTTTTGATTTCCATTTGCATGATATATCTTTTTCCATCCCCTCACTTTCAGTCTGTATATGTCCCTAGGTCTCAAGTGGGTCTCTTGTAGATAGCATATATATGGGTCTTGTTTTTGTATCCATTCTTCCAGTCTATGTCTTTTGGTTGGAGCATTTAATCCATTTACATTTAAGGTAATCATCGATATGTATTTTCCTATTACCATTTTCTTAATTGTTTTGGGTTTGTTTTTGTAGGTGTTCCCTTCTCTTGTGTTTCCTGCTGAGAGAAGTTCCTTTAGCATTTTTTGTAAAGGTGGTTTGGTCGTGCTGAATTCTCTTAACTTTTTCTTCTCTGTAAAGCTTTTAATTTCTCCATCAAATCTGACTGAGATCCTTGCTGTGTAGAGTAATCTTGCTTGTAGTTTTTCCCTTTCATCACTTTAAGTATGTCCTGCTACTCCCTTCTGGCTTGCAGAGTTTCTGCTGAAAGGTCATCTTTTAACCTTGTGGGGATTCCCTTGTATGTTATTTGTTGTTTCTCCCCTGCTGCTTTTAATATTTTTTGTTTGTATTTAATTTTTGATAGTTTGATTAATAGGTGTCTTGGTGTATATCTCTTTGCATTTATCTTGTATGGGACTTTCTGTGCTTCCTGGACTTGACTGACTCTTTCCTTTCCCATTTTAGGGAAGTTTTCAACTATAATCTCTTCAAATATTTTCTCAGACACTTTCTTTTTCTTTCTTTTTCTGGGACTCCTATAATTCGAATGCTGGTAAATTTAATGTTGTCCCTGAGGTCTCTGAGCCTGTTCTCAGTTCTTTTCATTCTTTTCTTTTTATTCTGCTCTGCAGTAGTTATTTCCATTATTTTATCTTCCAGGTCACTTATCTGTTCTTCTGCCTCAGTTATTCTGCTATTGATTCCTTCTAGAGAATTTTTAATTTCATTTATTGTGTTGTTCATCATTGTTTGTTTGCTCTTTAGTTGTTCTATGTCTTTGTTAAATGTTTCTTGTATTTTCTCCATTCTATTTCCATGATTTTGGGTCACCTTTACCATCATTACTCTGAATTTTTTTTCAGTAGACTGCCTCTTTCTTCTTCATTTGTTTGCTCTGTTGGGTTTTTACCTTGCTCCTTTATCTGCTGCATATTTCTCTCTCTTCTCATTTTGCTTAACTAACTGTGTTTGGGGTCTCCTTTTCGTAGGCTGCAGGTTTGCATTACCTGTTGTTTTTGTTGTCTTCCTCCAGTGGGTAAGGTTGGTTTAGTTGCTTGTTTGGACTTCCTGGTGGAGGGGACTGGTGTTTGTGTTCTGGTGGTTGGGGCTGGATCTTGTTTCTCTGGTGTGCAGGGCTGTATCCAGTGGTGTGTTTTGTGGTATTTGTGAATTTAGTATGATTTTCTGCAGCCTCTCTGCCAATGGGTGGTTTGTTTACCTGTCTTGCTAGTTGTTTGGCATGGGGAATCCAGCACTGTAGCTTGCTGACCTTTGGGTTGAGCTGGATCTTAGCATTGAGACAGAGATCTCTGGGAGAGCTCTCACCGATTGATATTATGTAGAGCTGGGAGGTCTCTGGTGGTCCAATGTCCTGAACTTGGCTCCCCCACCTCAGAGGCTCAGGCCTGACACCAGGCCAGTGCACCAAGACCATCTCAGCCACACGGCTGCTTCATGTTGAGAAACTCTAGCCTCCGACGCTGCTATGTCACTCCATTATTTCTTTAGACAGCTTCCTGCCCCTTTCTATCTCTCTTCTAAGAATCCCATTATAGGTGTATTAGTTCATTAATGATGCCCAATAAGTTTCCTAGGCTTTCTTTACTCTTTTTCACTCTTTTTTTCTTTTTCTGATTGTATAATTTCAAATGACCTGTCTTCAAGTTCACTGATTCTTTCTTCTGCTTCATGTCTGCTGTTATACTCCTGTAATAATTTTTTTTTTTTTTAGTTATTGTATGTTTCTGCTCCAAAATTTGTATTAGGTCTTTTTTTTTTATTTTCTATTTCTTTGTTCTTATCTTCATTTCATTCATGCATCTTTTTCTTGAGCTCATACATCTTGAGCTCAAACAATTTTTTATTGTTTTAAACACTTTTCTAGGTAATTCATACTTCTCCATTTCTTTAGGATCAGTTCCTGCATTTTTGTATTGCTTCTTTGTTTGTGCCATGTTTCCATTTTGAATTACATGTCTTGTAACTTTGTGTTGAGATCTGTGTATTTGATAAAATAGCCGCTTCTGCCAGTGTATGTGGACTGGCTCTGTATAGGTGAAGATACCCATCAATCAGCCCAGCTAGATATTCTGGGGGCCTCTGAAACATTTTGGGGGGCACATAATTTATCTGCGCCTATGCATGTAATTTCTCAATTAGGGTTGCTTGCCGGTTTCTTTTTCTGGGGCTTTTAATCTCTTGTTCTCTCTAGTGTTTTTCTGCATCACTGCAAGTTTTGTAGTTCTACAGCACCAAATTATCTACTTTCCAGGATTCTCAGCAGTCATTAGGCATCCAAAGTATGCCATATCAGTCAGGGCTCTGATTGAGGCAACACAGAAACCAGTCCTTCAGGCAGCCCTCCAAAAAGCCAGAATGTTGGATGCATATGCCTCTCTTCTCTTTACTCCTGAGAAAGAAGTTCCAGTCAGAGCAATCTCTCTCAGTTCTGACCAGTGCCAGCTTGGGGGAAGGACTAATATGGGCAAAGCAAAATTGCTCTTCTTACCCATTTCAGTGCATCTGTTCTTGACTTTGTACTGTCCTAGTGTACTCCAACTTATTAACTTGTCTGAAATTCTTATAAAAGTATATTGGTCCACAGACAGTTGTCAAATTTGTTTTTCTTTGAGGAAACAAGGGCTAGAACTTCCTATTCCACCATCTTATTGACATTACCTCTGAATCAGCTCTTTTTAAACAACCTCCTCAGAAGTCCCACCCATAACTTATTTAAAACTCAGTTTCCACAGCTTCATCATATGGCCAGGCTGCAACAAAAACTGAGAAGTAAAATCTTTATGCTTAGCAGTAATTCATCCAACTAAAAATAGACTCTCTATTTTTTTTTTTTTTTTTTTTTTTTTTTGCGGTATGTGGGCCTCGCGCTGTTGTGGCCTCTCCCGTTGCGGAGCACAGGCTCCGGACGCGCAGGCTCAACAGCCATGGCTCACGGGCCCAGCCGCTCCGCGGCATGTGGGATCTTCCCGGACCGGGGCACAAACCCGTGTCCCCTGCATCGGCAGGCAGGCTCTCAACCACTGCGCCACCAGGGAAGCCCTAGACTCTCTATTTTTAAGGAAGGAGGGGGAAATGAATTCATTAGTAATAACCAGTGGTCCCTGCCATAGTACTTATAAATGAAGAGGGTAGATTGCTTCCCCAATTAAATATATAGAAAATACTTATGCGTTACTTAATATCATAACACTTATCCATACCTCACGTATTTTAACTTGTTTATTGTCACTATTTGCCTTTAGAATGTGTTATTCACTGCTATAAACTCCAAAATCAAAAATGGTGTCTGGAAAATATAAAGATTCAACAAATTTTGGTTGAGTAAATCTATTGATACACCAATAGTTTGTGCCACCCATTGAGCATGCCCATGTTTAGTTTTACCCAGGGTGAGAGGTCTTGGATATCTTCCAAGATCTACCCCCAAATCCTAATTGTCATGTATAGAAACTGTGTGGAAAACTTTTGAGAAGACTTAACTTTACCAAATATGGAATATCCTATAGGTCAGAAACAGGTTTAACCTAACTTCAGTACCTGAACTTATCAGACCAGAAGGTTTTGCTGTTATGTAATCTCTTATTACCTTGCCCTCCTTCATAGCCTCTTTTGCAATTATAATCCATGAGTTACTTTATAACTACATATCAATAGTTTTCTTCTAGATATAAAGGCAAGGACCTCATAAGCGTCATTCACCGTCATGCCTCCATGCTCTAGCACTCTACTTGGCAGAGAGCAGATGCTCAATAAATATTAATGAATGAATAAATGGATGAATTGATGGTTTCAATTATCATGTGCTAGATGCTGATTTCAAAATATATATCTACACAGTAGTGAATACTACTAATGCCCCACCCAGATCCTCTTGGATCCTCTGTGTTCCTGTTTCTAGTTTCTAGAAACTAGTTTCTGTGTGCTTTGCTATTAACATCTCATACTTGTTACTTTTAGAAGATTTCCCTGGGGAGCTGGAATTGCATCACACATACAGAGAACCAGAAGTATTTGGTAATTTTACATTCCCTTCTCCCTGCACTTCCGAGTATGAGATCAGCTCCTTTGCCTCCACTGCAGTGCACTTTGAAGTATAATTTATTCTGTAAAGATCCCCGTGTATGAGATAGAGCTTGAGATTTCATCTGAAATAATTCTCTTTCATGGCTTCTTCCCCCTCCTTGTCTTACTATCCTCCCGACTTTATTAATAAACTACTTGCATACAAATCCTTAGCTTAGACTATGAGTCAAAGAAAATATTGCCTATGACATAAAGTTTCTATCTCTCTTCATAACTCCAGACAGATACTTCCAGCTGACTGCTGGACTACTTTGCTTGAGTGGCCCACAAGCCAACTTTACATGCTTAAGACTGATTTTTCATCTCATTTCTCTCCAAATCTACTCTTCTCCCAGAATTTTCTATCCCACTGAATTTCATCACCATCTTTTTTTTTTTTTGTGAGCTCCATCTACAGCTCAAACTAATATGCTAGGATTTTTCTTTTCTTCTTTTCTTCTCCTTCCATCTTAAACTTGTCTACTGAAAAAATAATGCACAGCCTAAAAGTTGAAAATTATGCTTTATTTGGCAGACTTTCTGAGGACTTAAGCCTGGAAGACAGTCTCTCAGATAGCTTTGAAGGACTGCTCTGAAGAGGTAAGAGAGGAGCCAGGATAAAAAAGGAGATTTTGCAACAAAAACCAGGTAGTCAGAATACCAAAAGATTACTGTTAATTATAGAAAAACCAGACACCTCAAGTTAATGATTTTAGTGGGGTTTTTTTTATGTAAGGGAAGATGCAAGAGTCTGTGTTTGTTGAAATCATTCCTTTGCTATGCACCATAACTATCCAGGGCCAGTATCTTGTTTTTCTCCTTCTGAATCCCTTCAGGGTGCACAGTTGGCTGCGGCTGTAGTGGCTGATGGCTTGATGGTCACAACATCCTTTGTTTACTAATATGGCAGATGACATTCTTTGTCCACAACCTCCATCATGTTCAACAAACCACTAATTTCTAGTACTTCTTTTGCTGAAGTAACATATCTCTTCATAGCTGAAGCCACATCTCTTTCACTTGAATTTTTGCAACAATCGTTAAATGAGCTTCCCCACCTTTAAGTATGCTACCTTCCATGTATTTTCCACATTGCACCCAGATTGATTTACAGCAATATACAATAAATCTCATTGTCTGTCTCCCTTGTGTAAAAAATTGAAACAAACCCTCATAAGTATACAGGAAGAGGTCTGAAAAACTTACAAAGCCTTCTGTGTCAGACCCCTACTCACCTTCAGAGCCTTTTTGCTTCAGCTCTCTGCTGACAGTGCCCATCTCACCTTCAGGTCCTTGCTTAAGCAGGCTTTTCTTGTTGGAACATCCTACTCACCTCACAACACAACTCAACTCACTGCCCCCCAACATCACTCCTAACTATTCCTTCTTCTATATAAATATCTATTCACTCAGTCAACAAATATTGTTGAGTCTCTGGGATGTGCCAGCCACTATTCTAGCTAGGCAAGTAGCCAGATCTCTAATTTCATGATACTTCACATTTTGGTTGGAAATATGGGTAGTAACCAATTAATTAGACAAACAAATGTAAAATTATAACTGTGTTAAGAACTACAAAAGAGACATGCACAGAGGTATGTGTTCTTTTACTTTATAGATTTGATCTAGACAGGGAAATTCTCCCTGAGGAAGTAATAATGTTTGAGTTGAGATCTGATGGACCAGAATTAACTAGGTAAAAAGCAGTAATTAGAACATTTTACACATAAGGAATAATCTTGGGAATTCCCTATAATAGAAGGTAATATGGTGTGCAAATAATATTAAAATTAGGCATCTAATTTAGTGGTCAAGGTTTAGTGGTCCTTAGGTTTCCTTAAGGAATCTCCCTAACTACCCAGCCCCACCCACAAGGTTGGCTCAATACCCCATTGACATGTTCCTGTATTCCTATGTAGTCTTCATCATTATATGCATAGAACATATTGCATGATGATATTGTGAAGAAGAAAGGAAAGGAAGAATGAAGGAAGCAGCCAGGAAGAGCGAGATGGAGAGAGAAAGGTAGGAAGAGAGAGAGGACAAGAGGGAGGGAAGAAAACGTCTTTTGAAATAAAGAATAACACAATATCCTGAGAAATGAGAGGCAATACAGGGTGTACAAGGAAAGAATTTACCCTGAAGTAAGAGCTGAGTGCATGTGCCCAGTCATGGAGACTGTTTTAATGGTGGTGGAGAAGGATACTTTTGAGCCGTCATATATCCTGGAACACAGCTTCTGGGAAGAGATGAGTACCTGAATTTGACTTATTGAAGGGAGCTGTTGGTGGTTAAATCCTCAAATGAGAGCCTCTTAGGAGACTTGAGTCCTAGGGACTAATTGTCCAGGAAAGACAAAGTTCAACATAAGAAATTCTTTAGGCAAAGTAAAAGGCAGTAACCAAGTCTAACTTCCTATGGCCAAAAAAGTGAACAATACAAAGTTTTGGGTGCAAACAGAAGAATTTCTTTTCAAAATGACAGAAAATGTAGGAGAAAAAGTTTTGTTTAAACAAGTTGAGCAATAGAAAAATGCCTGTATTTGACCATTTTTTAATTCATAAAAATAATAATTCCATATGGTCTAGCTAATGTAATACTAGAAAGCACTAAAAATAAGTAATCCAGAACTCCCTGTATAGCTGGGCTATCTCTGTCTACTTTTTAAATGTCTACTAGTAAAGAAGTTTCTGTACCTTCACCAGCTGATAGTGTATGTTGTTCTGGAAAGAAAGAAAAAATGTTTCATAGAAGTACATTCATTTATTTTTCAGTCATTTATTGAACACCTATTTCTTGATCTCCCAGTAGGTGCCAGGCATTGCATTAGGACTGCGGCAACAGACAAAACAGCCACTTATACAGAAGCAGACCTTTAACAAATAAATAAAAACTAAATACTAACATACTTCTATATTTAAGTGATATAAATAAATGGATAGGACTCAATGAGAGAATAATAGACAGTGTTGTGGGTTGAATGTGTCCCCCACCCCAAATTCATATATTGAAGTCCTAATCCCCAGAATGTGACTGTATTTGGAGATAGGGCCTTTAAATAGGTGATTAAGTTAAAATGGGATCATTAGTGTGGGCCCTAATCCAATATGACTGGTGTCCTTATAAGATCAAGAGATGAAGACACAAACACAGGGAGAAGGTGGACATCTATAAGTCAAGGAGAGAGGACTCAGAAGAAACCAGCTCTCCCAACACCTCAGTCTCAGATTTCCAGCTTCCAGAACTGTGACAATAAATTTCTGCTGTTTAAGACTCACAGTCTGAGATGCTCTTTTATGCCAGCACCAGCAGACTAAAATGGGCAGGAAAGTGGGTGGAGGTGAGGGAGGGACTAGATTCAGCCCACTCTGAGGAGTAAAGAATTGGTAGAAATGAGGTGGGACATGGTTAAAGGGAAAAGCAACATAAGCAATATATCATGTGTATACCATGAAGTCAGAAACCTGAAAACCTCTGTCCCCTCTAAATAGTGGTTTACTCATCTGCCTAAGCCATCAGCAAGACCAAAGAGAGGCTGCTATGTGGACATGATTTTAGTTCATGGTTTCACATTATACATATTCTTCATGGTCAGATTTTCAAGCCAGCTGGGTCATTTATTTTTCTCACATCATGTACTACTAATACTTATAATGCTTAGTATTTATTGAGTGGTTACTATATGTTGTATACTAATTAAACACTTCGGTGGTGTTAACATGTTCAGTACTCAAAATGATTCAGTAAGTTATTCTTTTATTAATCTCATTTTATGGATATGTTACAGATCTGAGGCACAGGGAAGGAAATACATTTCTCAAGTGTGCATAGCAAACATAAGAGAAACAAGATGAATTTGATGAGTCATTCTTGCTCTGGAACCTATTTTTACACACAATTGTAACAGTTCTGGAATACTGCATGTGTATGGTCATTAACCATTCTCTAAGGTTTTTGTTTGTTTGTTTTTGTTTTCATCTTACCTGAAAATTTGTCCTACCCTAATATTAGATTATTATAAAAATATGAACTACACTTCAGCCCATGATGACATTTTTTAATTATGGATAAACTCTAGACTCCAGACTCTTTGCTAAGTAAACAATAAATTTTCTCATGTTTCAAACTAATGATCATCAGGGGTTTTGTTACTTGCAGCCAATATTTCCCTAACAGATTCAACCTATGAGAAAAACAAAAGAAAAATCCTCTAACTGATATAACATAAAAGAAAAATGAAGGAAAATATTGCCCATGCTTCCACCAAATATCGAAACTGCTAATATTTTGGTGTATATCTTATCAGATATTTTTTCTATACATGTAAATTCCCTTTACACAAATTGGATCATTTTGTAACTTACATGTTATCTTAACATTATGTTATGGACATTTTTCTATTATATCTATTTTATAGGTATAAACATTTATGAAATTAAAGATTCTTCTAATGCAGAGGTCAGAAAACTTTTTCTGTAAAGTATCAGAAAGTAAATATTTTAGGCTTAGTGGACCATATGGTATCTGTTGACAGTACTCAACTCTTCCACTGAAGCACAAACGTAGCCTTAGATAATCTATAAACAAACAGGAACAATTGTGTTCCAATAAAACTTTATTTACAAAAACAAGTGGTGGGCCAGATTTGGCCAATGAGCCATAGTTTGTGAACTATTGCTTTGAAGCATTGTTTTAACTAGCTGTCTAGAATCCTTTTAAGTGTGCCTATCATGATTTATTAAGCCCTTCTTAAAGGCTGGGAATATGTTTCCTACATGTTTGCTATTATCCATGAAACCAGAAAAGCAGATATGTTATAAATACCAACTGAATGAATAAATAAACAAATGTTGATAGTTTTTAGGATCAGGATTAAAATTTTAGCATGTAAGAAAGATATAAATTTGAGAGAAAAAGGAAATTTATTGTGCAAAATAAAGAGGGGAAATTCAGGCAACTTTTTATTGAAGAGGGTAGACTTGAGAAAGCAGAAAAGGTAGGAAAGCCAAAAGGAAAATGCTGAAATAGTCAATAGCCCGATGGCAGAATCTAAAAAACATTCTTCTCAGGAGGAAGGATTTATAAGTATTAAAGTAGAACAAAATCTGGATTAGGATTCAGTGCTCAAATAAAGAGAACTTCAGGTCACATTTATTTGAGGTTTGATCTGAAAAGAGCTCCTTCAATGAAGAGAAGATGTCTGGTTCTTTGAAAAATAAGAGTGGTCGATGGATGATATCTAAACTTCCATCTAAATCTACATTATAAGCTCTGTGTTAATTTTTGAAGTAATCTTTGGTTATATACATATTCTTTATTGTGAAAACAATAATTTGGTTATCCATAAGTTAAGTTAAACATAGGTATTTCCTCTGATGGGTATATTAAATCAAAGGACAAATAAAAGAGACCTTGGAGCTATAATATTCCACATTATAAAGCAAAAGCACAACCATGGAAGGATGCATATTTGCAAGCATTAATCAGTGTGCATTATTAAATATTTCCTTCAATTCCACAAAATCTGTAAAAGAAAGCTATAAAGAAACAAAAGCGTTCTTTACTATCTTGCAAAACCTAATCAAATACCCCGCTGGAAAAATGGTTCATCTACATCTTAAGAATATTATAGCAATTGTCTTTGAGGTTACCTGCTCCTCCTCAATAGTTGACAGAAGAGAGAAGATAATACTTCATTTAAACAAAATCTTTATTGGATTATCAAGTGCAGGCCCTGTGACCTGTGAACGAGGAAGCAGTTCCTCGTGGCTCACTGAGGAAGGCAGGAGAAAGTGCTTGGAACCATGGTGATAAACGGGAACTATTCACCTGCTCAGGAGTTTGAAACTGCTATTTAGTGATATCTACACAATAATTTAACACATGACAAGCAGCACTTGGAAATGTAAAAAAAAAAAAAAAAACTATTTACCACTGGTAAAGCTTAGGGTCAAAGCATTCACCTGTGACTCAGCTGATCCTTGCAGCTACTGATTTTTTTTTTACATTCTTTTTCATACTCTTTTTTTTTTTTTTGCTTTATAACAAATTTAATCAGTTATACATATACATATGTTCCCATATCCCCTCCCTTTTGCGTCTCCCTCCCACCCCTCAGGCGGTCACAAAGCACCGAGCTGATCTCCCTGTGCTATGCGGCTGCTTCCCTCTAGCTATCTACCTTACGTTTGGTAGCGTATATATGTCCATGCCACTCTTTCACTAGCAGCTACTGATTTTTAAGTGTGTCTTTATCAGGAAGAACATAGAGATTTATTATTCCAGGGGCTATTTAAGGGAAAGACCTTGAGCATCTTTGCAATGAAAGGTTCCTTTTCATTTTCCTAGAGCTTTGGTATCATGGGTAGCTGGGGGCATGGTAGCTGACTTCTGAGCAGAGTAGAGGAAGAGACAAAGTTAATGCTGGCAGTTCAAAAATCAGAAACAGAACAACATGGCAGAAATGTGGGAATGGTAACCAGCTTGAGTAACGGTAATCTAGTACGTATTTTATATTTGAGGTCATCTATATTTTTGTTCTAGTATTAGTAGTTCTCTATAATTATACCACTACTATTACAACTGAAATTACTACTACTACCACCACTACTTATCAATTATTGAAAACTCACAACGAGCTATTCTTTAGTAAATTCATTCCAGAAATAAGCATCTAATCCCTGCTATATGTGTTAAATCCTGAATACACCTTAACGTGGATTTGCTTTTACAGTGCTGAGTGCTTTTGGTAAGTAAGCTGTTTTGTATGTCTACCTTTCAGGTCTTGAAGATGTAACCGTAGGTGGTTATTATTTCCATTTAACAAGTACATATTTTCATAGAAGATAGAGGACAAAATGTACAGTGAAACATTACATGTGCATATGTGGGACAAACAAGTAACAAGTGATTAGGACAACCTGGAAGAGGTTTACAAGGTTACATGAGAGGAACAATAGCATCCTCTTCCTTCTAATACATCCTGAGCAGAACAACAAGAACAATCCTCAATGAGGCACAAATTTTATTGATTCAATGAGCATCTATTGTGCTAACAATAGTACTATGGGCTTTTTAAGTTGTTGTTTTTTTTTTTTTTTCTATGCTGAGAAAAGTATAGAAAATGTACCATATCCATTTGTAAGAAATGATACAGAGAGATCCTGGGTATCCTTTACCCAGTTTCCTCTGATGATGACATCTTGCAAAACAATAGTGCAATATCACAACCAGGATGTTTATATTAATACAGTCAAGATATAGAACATTTCTATCACCACAGTGATCAGTCATATTGTCTTTTTGTAACCAAAACCTTTTTTTTTGCATCATCAAATATTCCTTAACCCATGACAACCACAAATCTGTCCTAAATTTCTATAATTTTGTCATTTCAAGAATGCTATACAAGTGGAATCATATACTATGTAACCTTTTTAGTATTGGCTTTTCTCACTGAGCATAATTCTCTAGAGATTCATACAGGTTATTTTGTGTATCAATGGGCCATTCCTTTTGATTGCTGAGTCACAGCTCCATGGTATGGATGCACAACCATTTAACCATTCATCCATTGAAGAACATCTGGTTGTTTCCAGTTTTGAGCTATTAAAAATAAAGCTGCCATCAACATTCACATATATGTTTTTGCAGGAACATAAGTTTTCATTTCTCTGGAATAAATGCCCAAGATGGCAATTACTGAATAGTGTGGTAATCACAGATTTAGATTTTTAAGAAGATGCCAAATTGTTTTCAAATTGCATCATTTTACATTCCCACCCACTACATATGAATGCTCCAGTTTTTCCACATACTCTCCATCATTTGGTGTTGTTGTTATTTTTAAAATTTTATTCATTCTAATATGTGTGTACTGATATCTCACTGGAATTTTAATTTGCATTTTCCTAATGGTAACTGATGGTTAATATTTTTTCATTGGCTTATTTACCATCTGTATATTCTCTTCAAGTGTAATGTTTCTTCACGCTTTTTCCCCACTTGCTAATTGGATTGTTTGAGGTTTTTTTACAGTTGAGTTTTGAGAGTTCTTGTATATTCTAGATACTAGTTTTTTGTTCTATATGTGACTTCAAAAATATTTTCTCCAAGTTTGTATCTTGTCTTGTCATCCACTTAACAGGCACTTTCACAATGCAAAAGGTTTTAATTGTGAAGAAATCCAATTTATCAATTCTTCCTTTTTTGTATGTTTTTGGTATTAAGTCTACGAATTCTTGCCTAGACATAGATCCTAAAGATTGTCATCTATTTTTCCCAAGAGCTTTATAAATTTACATTTTATATGTAAGACTGTGATTCATTTTGTTAATTTTGTATAAAATGTAAGATTTTGTTTGAGGTTTGTTTTTTTGCCTAAAAATCTAGCACCATTTTTGGAAAGGCTATCTTTCCTTTGTAAAGTTTATTCTGTACTTTTGGCAAAAGTCAGTAAGACATATCTGTGTGGATCTGCCTTGGGTTCTCTATTCTCTTCCATTGATCGAGGTGCCTAACCTTTTGCCAATAGCACACCCATGGTTACTCCAGCTATACAGTAAGTCTTGAAATGAGGTAGAGCCATTCCTCCCAAATTATTCTTTTTTTTTTTCAAACTTGTTCATCTATTCTAGTTCTTTGTCTTTCAATATAAATTGTAAAATATTTTTGTCTATGTCTACAAAAATCTTGCTGTGATTTTGGTTGGAATTGCGTTAGACCTGTATATCACATTGGAGGGGGTTAACACTTTTACTTATGTGGGTCTTCCTATCATAAATACTGTACATGTTTCTCCATTTTTTATAGATTTTCTTTGATTATTTTAATCAGCATTTTGTGGGTTTTATCATACAAGAGCTGCAAATGCTTTGTAATATTTAAGCCTAAGTATTTAATTTTTAAAATGATTGTATACTAGATAACATTTTACATTTTTTCATGTGTTAATTGTTATATAGAGAAATATAATTGATTGTTGTATGTTTATCTTATGCTGTATGATCTTGCTAAACTTACTTATGAGTTCTATGAGTTTTGGGATAGATCCTGAAAGAATTTTCATGGAGATGATAAGATCATCTGCAAAAAGAAACAGATGTATATCTTTCATTCTGAGTCTGTATTCCCATTAATTTCCTTTTTCCAGCCTTATTGCATTTGCTAGACCTTCTAGCACTGTATTGAATGAGAGGGTTGAGAGAAGACTCCTTGCCTTGCTTCTGATCTTCACCATTGACTATCATGTTAGCTGTAGGAATTTTATAGATGTCCTTAATCAAGTTGAGGAAGTTTTCCTCTGTTCACATTTTTCTGAGACTCTTAACATGATAGAGAGTTAAAGTTTGTCAAATATTTTTCAGCACCAATTGATATGATCATGTGCTTCTTCTTATTCAGTCTGTCTGTATTGTGGATCACACTGAATGGTTTTTCAATTTGAAGCAGTCATATGTCTCTGGAATATCCCACTTAATTATGGTGTATGTTTTGTATATTATTTTCATATATTAATGAATTCTATTTACAAATTCTAAAAAATTGTTAAAGATTGAATATATATATATCCATGCATATATTCATATATATTCATTTTCAAAGAGATCAGTAGTTCTCTTCTTATAATATTTTTTCCTCATTATCTGTGCTTGGTATCAGGGTAATGCTAGCTTCATAAAATGAATCAAAAGTGATCTATCCTCCTCTACTTTCTGAAGGAAATTGTGTTGAATTTGTGTAATTCTTCTTTAAACATTTGCTAAATTTTGAACATCAGGGTCACTAGACCTCTTTTATAAGAGTTTTTTAGCTATAAGTTAAATTTTCTTAATAAAGGGATATTCAAATTATTTATTTCATATTGGATGATTTGTGATAGTTTGCATTTTTTAAGGAATTGGTCAATTTCATCTGTCAAATTTTTATGTGTAAAGTTGTTTGTAGTATTTCCTTATAAACATTTTGATGTCTGCAGGGTCTGTATTTATATCCTCTGCTTTGTTTCTTATATTGTTCATTCTTGCCTTTTCTTTTTTTGTCTGTCTTGCTAGAGGTATTTTATTAATCTATTCAAATAATAAGGTTTTTGTTTCCTTGATATTTTCTATTGTTTTTCTTGTTAAAGTTTCATTGATTTCTACTCCTATCTTTAGTATTTTCTTTCTTCTGTATGCTTGGGGTTTATTTTGTTCTCCTTTCGCTCAGCTTTTGAATTATTGATTTGAAACCTTCCATTTTTCTAAAATATTCATTTAGTACTTTAAATTTCCCTCTCAGTACTACTTTAACTGTGTCTCACAAGTCCCATTACATTGTTTTTCATTTTCATTTAATTCAATTTGTGTTTTTGTTTCCCTTCAGAATTCTTCATTGATCCATGGATTATTTAGAAATGTGCTATTTAGTTTGTAAGCATTTGGAGATAGTCCTGTTATCATTCTCATTGAATTCTAGTTTCATGATTCTGCAGGTTGTGACTTTTGCCAAATTTGTGAAATATTTAGCCTTGTTTTTTTCAAATAAATTTTCAGCTTACCTTTTTCTCCTCTCCTTCTAGGACTTTGATCACACAAATATAAAATCTTTTTATATAGTTTCACATGCCTCTGAGATTCTGGTTTGTTTTGTTTTGTTTTAGTCTATTTTTTCTCAGTTGTTCAGGTTGAGTAATTTCTATTATGCTATCGTCAAGCTCACTGATTCTCTCCATTTTACTGTTGAGTCTATATATTGAAATTTTTAAAACTTTTGGCTACCATATTTTTGAGTTCTAAAATTACATTTGGTTCCCCTTTCTATCTTCTCTTTACTTGCTGAGACTATCTATTTTTTTCATTTATTTCAAGCATGTCCATAATTTCTCATTGAACAATTTTTATGATAGCTGCTTTAAAACTCCTTGTCAGATCACTTTAATATCTGTGTCTTCTCAATGTGGCATCTGTTGATTGTTTTTTCTTATTTATTTAGAGATCTTCCTGATTTTTTTCTATGACAAGTGATTTTTTAAATTGAAATCTGGACATTTTAATATTATAAGACTCCAGGTCTTATTTATACCTTTTTTTAAAGTTGAAGTACAGTTGACTTACAATGTTGTGTCAATCTCTGCTGTATAGCCAAGTGACTCAGTTTTAGACATATATACATTATTTTCTTAATATTATTTTCCATTATGGTTTATCCCAAGAGATTAGATATAGTTCCCTGTGCTCTACAGTAGGACCCTGTTATTTACCCATTCTAAATGTAATAGTTTGCATCTACCAAACCCAGATTCCCAGTCCATCCCTCTCCCCACCCCACCCCCCCGCTTGGCAACCACAAGTCTGATCTCTATGTCTGTGAGTCTGTTTCTATTTTGTAGATAGGTTCATTTGTGCCATAACTTAGATTCCATATATTAGTGATATCATATGGTATTTGTCTTTCTCCTTCTGACTTATTTCACTTAATATGGTAATCTCTAGTTAAATCCATGTTGCTGCAAATGACATTATTTTGTTCTTATTTATGGCTGAGTAGTATTCCACTGTATATATGTACATCTTTTTTTTTTTTTTTTTTTTTTTGTGGTATGCGGGCCTCTCACTGTTGTAGCCTCTCCTGTTGTGGAGCACAGGCTCCAGATGCGCAGGCTTAGTGGCCATGGCTCACAGGCCCAGCCGCTCCACGGCATGTGGGATCTTCCTGGACCGGGGAAAGAACCCACGTCCCCTGCATCGGCAGGCGGACTCTCAACAACTGCACCACCAGGGAAGCCCCTGTACATCTTCTTTTAGATCTTATTTATACCTTTTATTTAAGAGAGAGGTCTCCTCTGTCATGGATTCTGTGGGAAAGGGGAGACACTGCCTCTTTACTGCCACCTGGAGATGGAATTCTATGTTATCATTTCAGCTTCCGTTGAAAGCCAGTGGGAGAGGGTTACTTATTATTGCTGGGCTCAGGTGAGAGTACAACTCTCCACTAGCCTCTGCTGCACTGCCCTGTATGGCAGCATACCAGGAGCCTCATGACTGTTCCCCAGGAAGTCTACACTGACATGACCAGAGCGTAGACTGCTTACTTCTGGGTGGTGGTGAAAGTCCTAACTCTCCATTAGGCATCCCCTGATACCAGTCCACAAGGAGAGGGCACAACTTTACTTCTGAATGGGAGGTGAAAGTCCAGGCAGTCTTCCCACTTGGTCTCCACAAACATCATGGGAAGAGCCATCATTACTGCTCAGTGAGGGTGAATATCCCACCTGCCCACTCTGTGATACCATCCCAGCAGAGTGGGATGGGACCACTGTGTGTGTGTGTGTGTGAGTTTTGGCTGGAGTAGAGCAGTTATTTTCCAAAAGTTTTCTGCCTTGCTGTACTCCGCCTTTCCTGTTTCCTTGACCAAAGAAAGTGGGTTTTTCTTAAGCTCATTTTTTGATCTGTACTCGTTAGTGTTTCTGGGTTGTTGATTTCTCCAGCATCCAGTCTTGGCTATATGAGGTAGAAAGAAAACCCAAGGATACACTGCCATATCATTCCTTTGGTTCCAACATCCCTAGCTGGTTTCTTATCTTCTCTCCACCTTTCAGAGTCTCTCTCTCTAAATATAATACAGTATAATATAGTATAGTATAATATATGACTTTATGATTTTATTTCTTACGTTTATTCAACAAATATTTATTGCAACACCTACTAAGTGCCGGTGATACAAGTGACTAAAATAGTTTCTATCTTCAAGGTGACTACAGTATAGTGAGGAAAACATATGTAAATGATACTTCAAAAATTATTAGTTAATTACGATTAAACTAAGCTGTACCATACAAACTAGCATATGAGCAAACATAGGAAACCTAACCTAAATATAGGAAACTTAGTTTTACACATTATTTTGTACAATATACATGTATTAATTATAAATACTATATGAAACATAAAAAGAGCATATTTTTCCATACAATCATGGAATAGAGTACTAACATTTATCATTTGAAATACATAAACATGAAGCAAATAGAAGAGTATTATATCCAGTGCCTAATAAACTTATCATGTAATGATAGTTGAAAAAGGCTCATGAATGTCGAATCACAAATTTGGAAGTTGAGGATATCTCTGGGTGGTACATTCCTACATTTTTGAGATTATTATAATGAATGACAACTCCATTCTCTCCCGGATTACTGACCCAAATAAGACAGAATTCCAGGCTGAGTGTACTTTGATTATACTCCAGTATGGTGATTCTTAGGGTATTTGTGCCTATGAAAGTCTTCAGTGACATTGTACTATTTCATTATGGAAAGTTCGGCTACTTTATTTGTCTTTGGATCGGGCTGACTTCATTGTCTACCATCGTCCAAAGAACATACTGACATTTTTAATCTGATAGACTGCTGAGAAACCACAGCAGGATATAGACCAACCCATCAAAAGTGAATTGAGGATTTCATTGATGTGGAGAGCTAATTAAGTGACTATGGGGAGTGGGACACTGATTGAAATCCATATGACTCTTTAGAGGTCACTCTGTAGGCTAGCTCCTGAGAGGAATAGTAAATGAAAGCGACTTGTTCTCTGCCCTCACCAAGGTGCTGCCTGGTCCTTCTCTGTTAGAAGTCAACTACAGAGACCCTGCTCCCTCCCCCAAAATGAAGAGTTCAGAGAAGGGCAGGAGTGCTCTCTTTCACAGATCTTGAAGCAGTCTCCATTTTACCTTAAGAAGATGCTGAGAACCTGTCTTTAGATCCTTTACTAAACATATTGACTGTCTCTATATTTTTCCTAAGCTTATCTCATGCTTGACTATTTTAGAAATAACACCAACCACTTATATGTATATATATGCATGTATGTATGTGTGTGTATATGTATGTGTGTGTATGTGAATAGATATGGATATATAATGTATAAGTTCATATAAGTTTGTACATATAGTTTATTTAAATTCCCTAAGAACAGATTAATTCCACAAAGTTATGGTAAAGGTTACTAAACATAGAAGACCCAGGTTTCAATTCCATTTCTGTGACCTGAGCAACTGATGTGTTGTAAAAATTTCATAAGAAGTACCTATTATTATGCTTGTTAAAGAGGTAATCAGTAAATGTTGATATCGAACATGTTCCTACTGATATCCACCATATGCTTGACCTTCCTTATCTTTACTGAGCCTGAAAAGTTCTCCTAAGTGCACTATCTGCTTTCATCTACCTTATAAGGCTCTCTTTTGGCCTTTACACCATGTCCAAATATTTGGCTTTAATTCATACTTCTTGGAGTATGAAATCCCTGGCTCTCCACTCCCAAACATATATTTTAGGATAACTGATCCTTACCTCTGTTCTCACTGCTCACATTCTTGACTGAACCAGCCCTATTTTGTCTCCAGGTCAAATTCTGCCATTTTTTCAAAGCATATCAAGGGACTTTTAGGAAAGAGAAGTAACATTTCACTTGGGCATCAATTAAGTGCCAAACAGGACAATGAGTTATATATTTTATGGGCATTACTTCTTTTAATTCTCACAAAATTCTTATCTTGGTATTACAATATCCACTTTTAGAAATGAATAGATGCTCAAAAAAATTACTCATATAAAGTCTCATGTCTGTAATATGATCAAATCAGAACTCAAATTTTGGTTTCCCTGACCTCAAAATGCTTTAAATTCTTATCCCCTACCATAGTGCTTCTTAAAATCAAATGATGACTTAGTCTCTTTCAAAGGAGAAATATTCTGGTAGACACTGATTGGTGATTTAAATTATGATCTTGATGACATTACTTCTTAAATACAAAAGGTAGAACTATAAATTTTGTGCAACTCCCAAATGGAAAGATATCTCCATTGGATATTAAAGAACCTTCCTAAACTTACCATGTACAAAATTGACCTCCTAATGTTTCACTCTATTCCCACACCTACTCTTTCTGAAGTCTTTCCTATTTTAGTTAATGACAATTGTATTCCTCCAGTATTTCAAGTAAAAAATACTGATGCCATCTAATTCCTCTTTCTCTGGTTGCCCACATCCAGCCCATCAGCATATCCTTATTATCCTTATTATCAGCTTTATTATCCTTAAAATGTATTCTGACAGTAAGCTTTTCTCACAGTCCCCACTGCTCCCAACCTGGTTCAGGTCACTGTTACCTTCCACTTAAAGTAGGTTCCCTACATGGCTCTTTGCTTTTATTCTTGATGCCTTTAAGTTCATTTTCAACACAGTAGTCCAAGGAATGCTAGCTAAACTAAATCAGTTCACAACATTTCTCTGCTACAATGTGCCCAATGGTTTCCACTGGACTCTGAACAAAAGCCAAAATCCTTCCTATGATTTACAAGGCCCTACTTAGTGTGAGTGCTGTTTTTACCTCAAATGTTATCTCATTTTATTCTGTCCCTTATTTAGATCTCTCTGGCCACATGGACCTGATCACTTTTGTCAAATACACAAGCATGCTCTTGCCTTAGGGTATTAGTATCTTCTATTCCCCTCTGCCAGAAGTGCTCTTCCCTGGTTATCTACATGGACATCACTCAGATCTTCAATGGAATTTCACCCACTCAAGGAGACCTTTCTTACCACTTTATTTAAAATTGCAAGTGTTCTCAACTCTCCCCTGTCTCCTTCCCTATTTTATCTTTCCTCCTTATCACTAATCAATGTCACACTTGTATATTTTACATATTCATATTGGTGACTGTCTCCTCTTTCATTACAGTAAAAAAACTATACAAAGACAAGGAGTTTTGTTGGTTTACTGCTATACTTTTAGTAACTAGAGGATTGGTTTGTACATAGCAAGATGATAAATAATTGCTGAATTCAAGAATAAATTTGAATTAATAAACTGCAAAATCAATAAAGTAGTTAAATATTATATTAGTTTAATGTTATAGATTAGTTTTATGATATATATTATGTTAATTTGTTGCAACTAATTTGTTGATATTACATTTGATAATAGAAGCATATTTGTTTTTGTGCTTCAATTGTTTTCAAATTGATTGTTTTGAATTTGAGTGTGCAGAATCATAATTTGAGTCTCCATCATAATCACTTCTTTTAATTTTCTCATTAAAAATGATTTTTTTTTATTTTGATGGGCCAATCAGTATAATATTACACCTCAAGCTATAATATGTAAAAAATAAAACACATTTTTTGCATATTTGCTATTCCACTTATTGGCAATAAAGTTCGGATAATTGGCATATAAAAGATGAGAAATGTCCCCGAAGCATCAACTTACCATGTGAATATGGCACAGAGAGCACGCATTGTTTGGTGACCCCATGCTCTAGGATGTGCACAGACTCGCTTTTCACCCGTGACTCTTTTCTATTTGGACTCTTGTGAAACCTGTCTTACCATGCCAAGAGAAGTTTTCTGTCCTTTACCTCTTGTGAAGGTGATTGTAAACACAACACAAACATGGGTAATGGGGCTTCCCTAGTGGTGCAGTGGTTGAGAGTCTGCCTGCCGATGCAGGGGACACGGGTTTGTGCCCTGGTCCGGGAAAATCCCACATGCCGTGGAGCGACTGGGCCCGTGAGCCATGGCCTCTGAGCCTGCGTGTCTGGAGCCTGTGCTCTGCAACGGGAGAGGCCACAACAGTGAGAGGCCCGCCTACTGCAAAAAACAAAACATGGGTAATAAAAATGCATGTCAACACTCAATTACAAGGATTTCATACAGGTGACTTAGAATATGTTTATACTTTTTGTTAAGATCATTACCCAAATGAAAATAGAAAATTCATAACTTCTCCTAGAAGTAGAGAATATGTCTGCAGACCCCCAGGATCCACAAGTCACAGTTGAAGAAACATTCCTTATACCACAAAGATTTTACAAGACAAAGTATGATGAATGACACATGGAAATATTACAGTAGATTCAACTGAGAGACATTCAATTTATGAAAAAGGGCAGGCTTTTTAAAAAAGTGACATCTGTGCTAGGGCCAATTTAGCAAGGTGGAAAGTGAAGAGGAAGTTAATTCAGGTAGAAAAAATTGCATGGGCAAAGGATTAGAAGCAAGAAAGTCCTAAGTTTCTCAAGAAACTTTAAAAACATTTCCTCCACTGGAAAGCAGCACACAAGAGTGAGATTAATGTAGATTCGCTTTAAGGGATAATCTGGATATTAGATATGTTGAGAAATAATGGTAGCCAATAGGTATACAGTAACCTCTACATCTGCCAGGCACTAAGTGCTTTACACATAGTAACCTGTCTAATCTGTACAGTAACCATTTGAAGTATGTGTGTTCTCATATTCTCTTCTTTACTGAGTCTGAGAAAGGTTCAGTAACTTTCTCAAGGCCACACATCTGGACAGATTCCATAGTTTGATTCCAGAATCCATGTTTAACCACTGTGTTCCAGACTTCTAAGTCTATAGCTCAGTGCCTATCAAGGATTAGAACCCCATAGAACACAATAAATCATCGAGTATCGATGTAGCAGAAAAATTGCAGAAAACTTTCAAGAGTAGGCAGCGATATTTTGCAATAAAGCTCTCCTAAATGTTAATAAAATATCTCACACCTTCAGTTTTTACAGAGTTACCAAAGATCTTTTACATTCTAACAAACTGCATAATAATAAGGTGTGTTTCTCATTTCCTTGTTTCTGTTACCATCTTTTGACCTCCCGCTGCTTCTCAACAGTCACCTCATCAGAGCTTTTCCTTTCATTTCAAGCCCTATAAGTCATCTGACTGCTCATTTATCTTTTTTTTTCAAGAACTAAATATTTAAGTAGCTTGTGCCCCATGAATCTGATGTAAGAAATTGTTGGCCTTCAATAATCTCCTGAATGCTAAAACTGATCTGTGAAAACTGGAAAAATCATGTTAAGATCTTTCTTTCCAGTGTTCTTCACCTTCAGGAACATAAGGAACACTTAGGTAAAAATGTTCAAAATTACCAAGAAACAAAAGTCATCCATAAGAGCCAAGGTGGTTTTATTTTTCTCCTAAGTAAATAATTATTTCTTTATGTATTCTTTCATTCGCCAAATAGAATGAAAAATGGGGGGTCCTTGATGCATAAATTAAAATTCATTTTAATTTTAATAAATATGGCATTGATATTTTTTGTTCTTCTCCAAACATTCTCTTTACAAAAACATGCAGTCTAGTAACTGATCAAAGCACTATTTCTAGGTGACACACCAAATATAAAGACATTTCATATAACCTTGTAATATATCTGAATGGTAGTGTATAGATATTTAAAAATACCAAGGGCTTCCCTGGTGGTGCAGTGGTTGAGAGTCCGCCTGCTGATGCAGGGGACACGGGTTCGTGCCCCGATCCGGGAAAATCCCACATGCCGCGGAGTGGCTGGACCCGTGAGCCATGGCCAACTGAGCCTGCGTGTCCGGAGCCTGTGCTCCGCAATGGGAGAGGCCACAGCAGTGAGAGGCCCGTGTACCACAGCAAAAAAATAAAAATAAAAAAACCAAGTCACTTAATATTTAGCTTAAATTCTGCTAAATCAATTTAGACCATAATATGAAAATGTATTCCCTTCTGATAAAAAAAATTTTTCTTGAAAAAATAAAATGGAATATGTGTTATTTCTCTTTGTGTTTAAGTGAAGGTAGGGAAAAGATGTGAGAAGTAGTAACATAGTACAATCTATATGTTTATAATGATAACTCTGGATTATCAAGAAAATTGCATATTTTGTTAATATTCTATTTTACAAAAGCATATTTTTAATGATTGTTATTGGAATCATTAAATATTTTTGAATTATTGAAATAATAATAAGTTTCATTCACCAATAGCATCTGCAATAAAAACAATCCCCAGTCAATGCTGTGTATGTGATCTGTGCAGTAGAATTGAGAATGGTAGCATTAGATAGTCCTTCAGATATAAGAATAACTGCACACTCGGTGGGGATCAAGATGATAAAATGCAGCCATTCCAAGCTAAACAGTGGTTATATTAATGTATTCAATACTTTATTTAAAATATGTATCGAGTCCAGACACTATTTAGTGCTGGAAATAACACTATTTGGTACTGGAATGAATGAAAAAGGCAATACAAACAGGTATTCACTGACCTAATGGAATTTTTATTTGTTGGGAGAGGCTAGATAATAAATGAATAAACATGCAAATATATAAATTATGCTCAGATCCTCTGTGTAGTATCATAGAGAAGACTGGGAAACTGGAAATCTAGGTTGTAATGTAAATGGAGGGGAAAGAGTACATTAAAAACCTAAACAAGGGCTTCCCTGGTGGCGCAGTGGTTGAGAGTCCGCCTGCCAATGCCTGGGACACGGGTTCGTGCCCCTGTCTGGGAAGATCCCACATGCCGCGGAGCGGCTGGGCCCGTGAGCCATGGCCACTGGGCCTGTGCATCTGGAGCCTGTGCTCCGTGGCAGGAGAGGCCACGGCAGTGAGAGGCCCACGTACCGCAAAAAAAAAAAAAAAAAAAAAAAAAAAAACTAAACAAAATTAAACGCTTACCCTACTAATTATTACCCATATGAACCTGGGAAAACCTTTACATTCCTTGGGCTTCTTTTCTTCACATATAATGTGAAGATATTACACTGATCTCTAAGACCTCTTCCACTTTATAGGATATTAAAATCATTGCCTTGAGAAAATCAAAGGGACATTTTCCAAAAGGAATAGATTGCCTTCACACCCAAATGGCATCACTGCCTCCACTAAAATGTTCAAGGTTATAATCCATCTAAATTGAAGAAAGCCCAAGCATGAATGAAGAATCAGACTTTCAGTCAGAATGACAGACTAAAATCCTCTCAATTAGCTTTACTCTAGACACCATGAAAACCAAACCAAAAAAAAAAAAAAATCTGTAAATTCAAAGAGAATGGAGACAACAGCCTCTGATTTTTCCAGGCTGCAGAGTATGTGATTAGCAAGCCAAGAAAGCTGAGCTCTAAATGAGAACTTAAGAAAGCTTATAAGCAAGTGGGCTTACTGAAACATACACAAAAGATTCATAAATTGTTGTCACCTAGTGCCTTGAAGAGGGGTGACGTTAGGGATGAAAACTGGAAGACAGACAGAAATTCCATTTAAGAATCGCACCTCCCCATACACATCCAATTCCTCACTTTGAGCAATCAGAAGACTGACTTACCAAATTCTGGCAAAAGATGAGAGGGTTATTCACTGTAAAAGATATTTTAAAAAAGACTCTGGAATGGGGGCTTAAACATAACTGAGGAAAAATGTGTTAAAAAGAAAAGAAGCTGGGGCTTCCCTGGGGATGCAGTGGTTAAGAATCTACCTGACAATGCAGGAGACACAGGTTCAAGCCCTGGTCTGGGAAGATCCCACATGCCGCGGAGCCACTAAGCCTGTGCGCCACAACTACTGAGCCTGCGATCTAGAGCCCGCAAGCCACAACTACTAAAGCCCATATGCTTAGAGCCCATGCTCCACAACAAGCCACCATGATGAGAAGCCCATGCACCACAAGGCTTCAACTAGAGAAAGCCTGCATGCAGCAATGAAGACCCTATGCAGCCAAAAATAAATAAATAATTTAATTAAATTAATTAAAAAAAAAAGAAAACAAGCAATTTAGTGAAAGTATATATCCTGAATGTAGAGACCCCTAGACCTCTTCTCTAAAATTACTTCTTGATCCAACAATCTCATTTGGAGGAATTGTGTTCATATAAATAAATAAAAATACAAAAGATATATTAATATTATATCCATATTATGGAATATTAGACATCTATTTAAATGATTTATTAAATTTATAATCAATACAGCAAGAAATAACCCCTTACAAATTTTAAGTGGAAAAAAGTAATTTTTTAGAAGAATATATTTGGAATGCACTTACTGGCTAAAAAAAAGGAGAGGAGAAAGAAACAATTCTTCAATATGTAGCTTGTAGCATGTATATCTGTATAGTTATGTAAATATGCAAATAACGTGAAACAATACCTTGAAAATTGTTGATTTCAGTACTACTATCAACCAAATGGACACAAAGGCTTTTCCTGCATATAATACCCAGCACAATGCTAATGATCTCCAAGACAGATTTTCATGTCCTCATCATACATATTACAGATACTTCCGTTTCAGCACCTATAAACTTTGATTGAACTTATATGTTTACTTATCTTCTATCTATCCAATATTCTATAAATTAGATTGAACCATATGAAATTGTCCGTATTTAACCATTTTGACCTACACAAAATGTATTTTGCATTTTTTAGCCTATGATTTATCTGTTTGTTTATTTTACTCTGGGATAAAGGAAATTCCCTGAGGACAGATACTTTGTTTCTTTGGTTCTCTTATCCCTTGTGCTGAAATACTGAGTGACTGATAGTGGGCATTGGAAAGAGTTTTTTAAATTTGTGTATGAGTAAATAATGTAGCATGTATCACTTTTCTTTTTTAAATAGGAAATAATATATATTCAAATGTCAATTTTTAAAGATCTCTAATAACATTTTTATTCCTCTTTAAACAAATAGTTGTTTAGGATGTAAAATTGATGGTTTAATTTCGAAGGATTATTCTTTTCTTTACACATTTGTACCTAATTTCCAGTTTTACACTGTTATCAAAAATATGCCCTGTTAATTTTTTATTTTTTTTTATTTTTTTTGTGGTACACAGGCCTCTCACTGTTGTGACCTCTCCCGTTGTGGAGCACAGGCTCCGGATGCACAGGTTCAGTGGCCATGGCTCACGGGCCTAACCGCTCTGCGGCATGCAGGATCTTCCCGGACCAGAGCACGAACCTGTGTCCCCTGCAACGGCAGGCGGACTCAATCACTGCGCCACCAGGGAAGCCCTGGCCTGTAAAATTTTAAACTTTTACAAATTTTGTCCAAATATAAGACTAAGTTTTATAAAATTTGGTGCACTTAAGAAAACATGTAGTTCTCTTGTAGGGTATCCAATTAATGTATGTCTATTATTTCAAGTTTATTAACTGAATTATTTGAATTTTTATCAACCATAGGTTGATGATGTTGCTTCCTACTACAATTGAATCTGTTTTTATCTACTTATATTTTTAAATAAGTTGTTGATATTCAGAAAATTTATAACCATTAAGTATCTAAGATAAATTATCTTTTATCAATAAATAATGACCCTTTGCTCTGTTCAAAAAAAATCTCCATTTTTGAAATTTGAAATTAGTTTCTATTTATTAAATTATCATCTTATAATTGAAATGATGAAGACTGAACAACGAGACCTTAAAAATTCTTGTATATATTTTTATCAAACATCTATCTCTACGTTTATTCCCAGTGATCTTTAACTACAGTAAAAATTACAATGTATGAAAGTCAAATGAGTGGCACTGACTTATATGCGGTCAACAGGGCAAATGAACTGCATAACTATTCTTATAAAATTTAAATTTTAGTTGGGATACAAAACAAAACAAACAGAGCAATCCTTGATCTTTTTTTGGTATTTGATTTAGTTCCAGATCTTCAAAGTTAAGCTTGCTTTCTTCTGTGTCATTAATCCTTCAGAAAGAAAAAAGAGAGTAGAAAAGAAAATAAGATTATTTTTAAAATACACATGTAACTCTATATATTGATATATATACATATATATACAAATATACATAATATACTTTTGTACATATATGTAAACCCGAATGTGTGTGTTTGTTTGTATATATACATATATGGAGAAAGAGAGAGAGAGAGAGGTTGAGATTCATTCTTCATTCACTAGAAGAGAGTGATCTGCTTATTTCCCAGACAAGCGTGGGTCATCTGTTTTTACTTGAATTCAATTAAATTTTCATAATCATTGTTGGAGAGATTTGGTGGAGTACACCACACAGATGACACTATTTATCTTCCTTAAAATTTGCTTAAATGCATGTTATCTGATTTTCCTGTCAACCTGTCCATGGACTTGTCTCTAAACTAAGTTGGGCTAACATATAAATTGAATTATTAGTAGACCTTTGTTATTAACACAAATATTATTCCAACAATAGCATATCACACTTAAGGCCCAAACAAATCAAGTGCATGAATGAATGATTATCTAAAGCTCAGAAAGGAGGCCAAAATTTGCTTTTTTACGTTTTTTGGTTTTGATTTTTGTTTTTGTCATAACTTCCTTTGTACACTACTTAAATCTCAATCCTTTCATAAGGGAAAATTCTTTATCTTTCTCTTTACAGGTGGTGGAAGACTACATAATTTTGCTGAAAAGAAATGGAATTGCAGAACAGAAAGCTAATTTCCATGACAATTACCTAAAATTTTCAGCACTACATTACCAGGTATAAATCACATATGAATTTTAAAATAGTTTTTCATTGATCAGACTTCAAATATGTAATTTATTGTTATTCTGAAATAAACCATATTTAACGATTATCCCACATTTTAGGCTAGAACCTTGATAGCTTCCTCTTAGTTTGAAACATAAAAAGTAAGCTATGTTGCTCTCCATATTAGTCTTTATAAATCTCCCATCATAAAATAAAATAGCATATCTCTTCCATTCCCTTTGTAGCATATAATATGTTCACAATCAATTTCTTCATTCTTTCAATAAAAGTTGATTGAGCCCCTAGCATGTGCCAGGTACCACTTCAGCCACTAGACATAAGAGCAGTGAAACAAAACAGATGAAAATCGTGCCTTCATAGGGCTGACATTCTAGCAGGGAGCTCAAATTTATAGTGTGGAGGTTGGTGATAAGTGCTATGGAAACAAAGAAAGCAGGGAAGGGGATGGGCAGGTGGGTGCAATGTTAAGTGGGTCAGTCTGGGAAAACTTCATGGAGAAGGGCCATATAAAACAAAGACCTGAAGGAGGTGATTTAAAAAAAAAGCCATTTGAATATTCAGGAAAAGTATGAATGAATATTTGGAGGAGATGACACATTTACTAAGACAACTACTCATCAATTTTCAAATTCTTTGCACCTAAAATTTAAATTTAACAAATACCTTCTATTATCGATATCTAAATAGGACCACTTCAGTTCAATAGGGTAAAACAAGTTTGGTGTGCTTTTCTAGACCTATTTCTGTCTTTCACAGGAACATTTTCCCCTTCTCCCTATTGATCATTTTCTCCCTTTTCCACTCTCAGGGAAATATACATGAGAGGTTTATTCACACTAGAAGGTATATAGACTGATAAACCTTAGAGGTGTAAATGTCTGTCCTCTTGAACGATTGAATTTTTAAGTAAACCCAAGTTCAAATGCAATAAGTCAGTTTATAGCAGTAACCTTTCAGGAACGGGCAAGAGGTAATAATGCTTCTATAAGGTGTACAGGGAGAAAAACAATGGCTTTTCAGCTGGAAATCTTAGATCTCTTTTTACTAAGTTGCTCATCATGGGTACATTATGTAACCTCACTGAGCCTCAATTTTTCACTTGTAGATACATTAAAATATTAGATGGAATAACTATGACATCTGCAGCTACAACGTTATATATTGATCTCAATTTTTTTCTATGAGATTCTATAGAAGACATTTTAAAAGGAGGAAAAACAAAGGAAGAATATTTAATTCAGCAATATCAGAGACTGCATTTCTAACTCAATGCCTTCTGTTTCTTAAGTACCTATTAAATGATAACTCTGATTTCAACCAAAGCAATCTTGTAAATATGGTAGGGTACACTAAAATGTCTCATGACTTTTATGTATTAAAAGTAAAATGAATGCTTGGAAATGTCTGCTGCGATCCACACTGTATACCGTATATATTTTCGAAGTCCACCAACTGCCTCTAAATTTACTATTTATAATTTACCCATTCTTAATTAGCAGGCTGCTCCCCAAGTCAATCCTGCTACAGGCAGAACATGAATTAGAATATAAGAAAACAAAGTGCTTCTCGTCGCTGAAAGCAAGCCATACATATTCATGGTGAAAACAGAAAATCATTTGCCAAACTGTGGATAGTAAATACAAATTAACCTTGTGAGGAAAAGTGTAATATTTGCATTTTCAAGACTTAGATCTCTCTGGGATTAATTAGGTGATCAGTAGGAATTAGAGTTATCACGAACAAAACCTGGCCTTAGATTGTGTGTGTCACTGTGTGTGTCGTATTATTCATTATTTTCTCTTTCATTATAATTCTCCGGTCCAATCCACAAAGACTGTGCTACGAACTGATTGATTAAACCTCTCTTTGAAAATATTTTGCCAACTGTACGGGGCTACATAAATAAAACGAGGTTTTATTATTTCTATGTTTGCACAGCAGAATAACAAAGAAATCTATTAATGTTCTGGAAGACTCTCCAACAGTAACTCTCCTGTCTATCCCTTCTGTGACCTCCGTGGTGCGACTAGTCAACATTTCCCTTCTGGTAGAATACACAGCTTCTTAACTGTTCTCTCCAGATCAAGGTTGGCTCCATTCTGGGCCATTCCCACAGTGCTGCCAGAGTGAATTTTCTGAGACCCAAATATCATCAAGTCAGATCATTTATAAAGCTCAGCCATGACTTTTGGATAAAAATCAACTTTCTTAGCTTGCCACAGATTATCTTTGCCCTGCCTACCTCTTCAGACTCATCTCCTGGCATTCAGTCTGTCAACAATTCTTGATAAAGCATCAGTTTTATTCCAGGCATTGTTCCAGGCACTGCACATCTCACTCTTTACCTCCCAGCTTTATTAAATCACAGACAGCCCCTACACAGACTGGGTTTCTAAGGTTTCTGGCCCTTTTCACATTTTTCTTTTCCTGCAGAGAACACTCTTTTTCTCTTCTGCATCATGATAAATGCTTATGGTTTAGGATGCAGCTCAGACATCAAACTCTATGGGAAGACCTCCCTGACTTCATTTTGCCCAGTTCAGTGCCACTCCCAAGGATTTTACCCTGGACCCATTATTGTCATGTCACTTACCAGCCTGCATTACATCTGTTAACGCTCCTCTTGTCTTTCTCCTCCCTTCAACTTCTCGCCCCTGAAAGCAGGGACTGTGTCTGTTATTTCTGATTTAATAGTGTGTAGTAGAATCTCTGGCACATTGTATTCGTGAAATAAATATTCACTGAAGGAATTAATGCCAGAGGGAAAAATGCCAGATGAGTAGAACAACAAAGAGAAGTCATCTGTGTCTCTCAAATTCATAAAACAAGTTTTCATTAATTATTAAGATATTTGGGTGAAGACAGATTTGTGCTTTCTTTTATATTACTTATATCCTGTTAGTTAGCCCTGGGAATTTATTACAGAATTTAATATATCCTGTCATTAGGAATCTACCCTTTTAGTTTATTTTACTTAAAAAACTTATCTTTGAAATCACAAGCTTAAAAAAATCATATATCATGTCTGAAGATTTGTCAGTTTGAAAGACAATTTGGGCCTTTCCTAAGTAGTTCCCCAAAATGCAGGTGAGGACATATGGTGGGTTGGCATGTGTCTGACAATAAATTATGGACCAAAGTTTGGAGAGAATCCAAGCCAAAGAGCAAGTTAGGACATCAAAACATATGTCAAATTGTAGGCAATAGTCTACACCAGAGGTCAACCAAGTGTGGCCTGCTACCTGTGTGTTTAAGGCCATAATCTAAGTTGTTTTTTGTTTTTTGGCTTTTTATACAGTTTTTAAATGGCTACATGTTAAATGGTTATCTAAGTACCTCTGTTTTTACCTTTTGGTCCACAAAGCCTAGAATATTTACTATGTGACTTTTGACCTGCAAACAGAACAAGTTTGCAGACTCCTGGTCTACTAACAGAGACAAAGAATTTGAACATGGAAAGGAGATGACAGAGACAAGAAGAATACAAACAGAATCTCGTTTTTTCTAGAGCAGCCCAATGAATTTAGACATACGTAAAGCAGGAACACCTGAAACCACAATAATGTGTGAAAAAGTTTCTTGACTTATGTTCAAGAATATAGAAAGGATTCACTTTTTATATATCCAATCAACTAGCTAATCCTAGAAGAAAGTCTTATTTTAGTTTACCCATAGTCCTGGAGATGCTATAAGGGAATTTGATGGTACAATGATGGTGTGAAACATATAAGAAAAAGAGGGAAAACGTTTTAAGGAAAAAAAGAAAGCCAGGGCTTTCCTGGTGGCGCACTGGTTGAGAGTCCGCCTGCCGATGCAGGGGACACAGGTTCATGCCCCGGTCCGGGAAGATCCCACATGCCTGTGGAGCGGCTAGGCCCGTGAGCCATGTCCGCTGAACCTGTGCATCTGGAGCCTGTGCTCCGCAATGGGAGAGGCCACAACAGTGAGAGGCCTGCGTACCGCAGAAAAAAAAAAAAAAAAAGAAAACCAAAGAACTTTCTAGTCATGAATGTCCCTTCCTATACATGAATAAAACTGGAAGATTTATTTTTGGCTGGATCCTCATCTGGAAAACTGTGATAAGGAATGAATGTTTGGTGGCCCATGTGAACTGACTTCAATTCACTTTGGACTTCCAATATCATTGTCAAAAGCTCACACTAATCTCATCCATCCTTCTCCTCACTCACAATGTGTGCTCACTTAAATTGGACCTCAGATTTATCTGCAATGATAACTGCATGTCAAATTGATAAATTTTGCAAAAAAGACACTAGACCATGAGTCAAAAATTAAGGCCCACCATGACTAAAGACATGTTAAGAGCTCTGGAGTGAGAGAGTTCCAAAATCTATAGTGCATTCCCTTCCTGTTCTTAAGAAAATGGCAGCATATATAATGGAGTATATAATTGAAGCAATTGTGATTGATGTGTGATGTTCTAAATGGAATGTATGGAGAATGATCAGTTTCAAACAGTCCTTAATTTAGGTACCAACGCTATAATCTGCAACTTGTAAAAGGCCCTTTTTGACCTTGTTTTTCTTCTTCTTCTATTTAATTGTCTCTCCTCCATATGTTCCTTATATCTCAGAACAAAGTAGAAGGCAGTTCTCTAGGAGCAGTTACAGAGATGCATTTTATTCATAACATATAATCATTGATGCCATTCCTTGAGGACCTCCAGTATGTTAGGCTGTATAAGCATTTCTTACAAAAACTTGGCAAATTAGAGTCTCCACTCTTCTGATAAGGAAACTGATGCTTGGAGAGATTAAGTAACATAACTGTGTTGGACTGTGCATATCACCTTGGATAAGGCTGGGAACCATGCTCCCCAGAATCTTATTCCTTGGATGTCTCCAGGTTAAAACTAGCCAAAAGTAGTACTGACATGAGACTTGGAAGACAAAGTAAAGCAACAGTCACTTCTCTTAGAAGATGGTTGCAATTAGACACAGTGGTGGACAGAGACAGTGTTTCTTGCTCTCTACTGATCAAAAGCAACCCCAGCTCACCATCAGATTCTTTGTTGTACACCACAGAGGTGGAAGCTACACAAATGCAATGGCTTCATAGACGTGATACAAGCTCCCTTTCTGTGGCCTCATTTTAATAGCCAGATGTGCTTGGCTTCTCAGATTTCTTTGAAAACTCTGGCTTGTCCATCTGTAACAGTGCATCAGGAAGACTGGCTAGTGCTTCTTTCTCTGATAGCTTGACCTCCCTTTCCAGACTTTCACTTCCTCGATTCTTCCCACATTTGTTTGAAGTCTAATTTCTGTAATAATCCTTTCACTCCTATAATGATCACTGTGACTTTGCTCCCTTGTTTAAACTCTGACAGATACACACAACCAAGACCACAGAGAAAATAAGTGAACCTAGGACAGTCACAGATGAAGTCCATGTTCTTTTTTCCATGGATTGCTGTTTTCAGCCATCTCTATGTTTAAAGATGGCATTATTTAATATTTTTATTGAAGTACAGTTGATTTACTTTATTATATTACTTTCAGGTGTACAACATAGTGGTTCAATATTTTTATAGATTATACTCCACTTAAAGTTATTACAAAATAATGGCTATATTGCCCTGTGCTGTACAATATGTCATTTTTGCTTATTTATTCTATACATAATAGTTTGTATCTCTGACCCCATACCCTTACATTGTTCCTCCTCCCTTCCCTCTCCCTACTGGTAACCATTAGTTTGTTTGCTATAGCCGTGAGTCTGTTTCTGGTTTGTTATATACATTGGTTTATTTTTTAGATTCCACATATAAGTGATAACATAGAGTATTTTTCATCCTGTCTGATTTATTTCACTAAACATAATACCATCTAGGTCCACCCATGTTGTTGCAAATGGCAGAATTTCATTCTTTTTTATAGCTGAATAATATTCTAGTGTGTGTGTGTGTATACATACATATATATATATATATATATATATATATATATATATATCACATCTTCTTTATCCATTCATCTTTTGATGGACACTTACGTTGCTTCCATATCTTAGCTATTCTAAACAATGCTGCTATGAACATTGGGGTGCGTGTATATTTTTGAATTAGTGTTTTTGTTTTCTTTGGATATATACACAGCCGTGGAATCACTGGGTCATAAGGTAGTTCTATTTTTAATTTTTGAGAAAATAAGGATAGAGTTATTTATTTAAAAAGAACAAAGACACAAACATCATGTTCTACATTACTTTGTAACACTGTGGAAGAAATCATAACAAAAGACGCCTATTTCCAGTCCTTTAAAGATGATGGAAAATGTAGTATTCACAGATCACCATAATACAAGGTAACAGGAGCTAAAGGTCATAAGAAAAGTGTAGGCAGAACATTATGGGCCCTCAAAGGTGTAAGAGAAGGTATGCCACATGGAGCCTTCAGAGATGGATGCTCCCTCAGAATTCATACAAAGAGAATAGTAGAGGTCAGGAGATGTAAACAAGAGAATGAAGTAATTATGTGACAAGATGAGACATCTTTATTTTTTTTTAATCTGAGTCTGGATTTCCACTAGGTAGAAAGCCACATTTGTAAGAAAAAGTCTTGTGTTAAAAACTGAACAAATAAGGCTCCCTCAGCTCCCCAAAGGCTGAAGGGCTGATGTGACAAGACTTCAAGAAAGGGGGCACTATTCTGTATAGTGGAGACAGAGGAATTGAAAACTGGAGTTGAGGGAGGATGTGGAGGGCAGAGAAATCAGGGAGAAGGGGAATGAGCAAGACCAAGACAGGAAGCTAAGGAGGAGGGGAGAGGGTGGGGAGAAAACAGGAAAGGAGAAGGAGGTGGAGGAACCAGAGCAAAATAGGGAGGGAAAGAGGAAAGAAGAAGGGAGAGGAAGAGGACAGAGATGAGGACATGACACCCAATAGTAGAAAGTTTCAATAGCTCAATGTTCCCATGTTAACTCCAAAATCTTCGGAATAATTTTTAAGACTAAGTGCATTGTGTGAGTAGTTTTGTGTGTGAACATGCAAGAGTTTTGCGTCAAAGTATTTCTGAGTAAAACAGACATATCCCATTAGAATGGAAGAACGTAAGGGTTCAGGGAAACCTGGGGAAGCAAGTCCCATGAGCTTGGAAGAAATCATGGGAAAGATTTTGGAACATCACAAGGCATGGATTGGAATTTGATCCAAGTTTAATGAGCTCTCTGGAGGGCAGAGGTGCCCCCAGAAGACATCTGAGTTATAGTAATTAAAGCTACCATATGCTGAACATTCTAGGTGTGGTATGCCATTTAACCATCCCAACAAATTTATGAGGTGCATATTCTTATTATCCACATTTTACCAGTGAGAAAACAGAATCTTAGAGTAGTTGAATAGTTTCAGAAGATCACACAGCTGGGAAGATCAAAGATGACATTCAAACCCAGGTCTTTCTCGTTCCTGAACCAGTGTCTTAATCATCACTTCTCAGTGAGTTGGAAACAATTAGTTGTATTCACCATAGTCTCTTTTATTCTCTTTGACTCTGCATTTCGTCAAAACCAGATTATTTCTGGAACACTCCACAAGATGTGGAATCTGCTATCAATTTTTCTGGGGCCACTTCTTATTATTGTTGCCTAAAGTGAGACAAAGCTGCAATATCACTGTTTCTTTTCATTAGGCACTTGTTAAGGGACTGTTCAGCTATCACAATAAAGCTAACATGATCTCACCCATTCTTATTAAGACAAGTGTTTCAAATTAAAAATTAACATCTTTGACATGTTAGAATGGTATATATTAACTCAAAGTCAGGTTTCTAAATAGAAAAAGAATGAAATTAGTATGATCTAATGGACAAGGGGAAAGAACACCTTCTCCCATTCCTACCTTCTACCACAGAAAGAAATATTTCCTGTGCTTTTGTTAAAATCAAAAAGCAGGGTTAAAAGGCCAAGTGAAAATATAACCCAGCTGACAATAAGTTTAGTCATATATTATATGTATAGATTTTTAAGAGGTGACTTGATATGCGATCCTTATAAATCAGAGAAGAAATCCCAGTTGTGGTTCCTATTACTTTGTCTCTTACTATTGAAGACTCATTGCTATCAAAAGTCTCTTATGTCTTATTTTTATATAAGATCAGTGTTTGGTTTAAATAATATGGAATAAGCTTTCCCTTTAACAAAATGCACACCCAGTAAATTTTTTAAAAAGGAAAATTCTAGAATGGCTATTGAAGTATGAGACACAGAATTTCCTAGATACTAAAGGTACTCATTTATCATATATATATATATATATATATATATATATATATATATATATATATGTATATATATATATATATATATATATTTTTTTTTTTTTTTTTTTTGCAGTATGCGGGCCTCTCACCGTTGTGTCCTCTCCCATTGCGGAGCACAGGCTCCGGATGTGCAGGCTCAGCGGCCATGGCTCATGGGCCCAGCCGCTCCGCAGCATGTGGGATCTTCCCAGACCAGGGCACGAACCCGTGTCCCCTGCATCGGCAGGTGGACTCCCAATCACTGCACCACCAGGGAAGCCCCCTATCTTTTATATTAAATCACAACAACCAAGTTGAAATTAGAAAAATATAATCACACAGGTGTTTGGCACTCATGTCACAAAATAAGCAATTAAGTTTATGTTTATGTGGCTTTTTTTGAGTTTTAACTATGTCCCTTTTCAGGTGGGTTTTTTTTTTTTTAGTTATTGAATACAGTTGGAACCATTTGACTTAGGTCAGGTGGTTTCTCTAGACATTGATTTCATGAATAAAATTCAGTGACTGTCTAAATTTGTAATTATTCATATTTCTGAATTTGTGTATCTAAACTCAAGCATATCTTCTAATTATCAGAGGAAACTGCTCCTTTTAGTTTTTTTATTAGGATCAAGGGCAAGATTTGGCAAACATTTTCTGTAAAGGATCAGATAGTAAATATTTAACGCCAAAATTTCTCAACCTCAGCACTACTAACACTTTGTACAAGATAGTTGTTGTAGTGACTATATTGTTCACTGCAGAATATTTAGCAGCATCCCAATCTCTTCTGATTAAGACTCCAGTACTATCCACCTCATCTACTTGTGACAACCAAAAATGTCTCCAGATTTTGTCAAATGTCTCCTGAGACCCAGGAGCAAATTGACCCTGGTTAACAACCATTTTTAGAATTTAAAGATCCTGTGTTCCCTGTTGCCACTATGAAAACAATCATAGACAATATGTGAATGTTAAGCATGGCTGTATTCCAGTAAAAGTTGATTTATGGACACCAAAATTTGAATGTCATAAAATTTTTACATGTCATGAATAATTATTTTTTTCCAAATATTTAAAACTTTTAAAACCATTCTTAGCTCATGGGGTGGGCGAAAACATCATCAGGCCATGGTTGCCAATTCCTTGTTTGCAGGATAAAATTATAGGTAAGATTATCCTCAAAAAAAGAAAAAATTAGTCTCTGCCTCAAGAAACTCCTAATCTATGATAGCAAATGTTTATTCCTTCACCTGATAAATACTGTCTAGAAGGTATGTAAAGTTAATGATGGTGGCAGTGCCAAGGAATACGGAAGGCTGCACAGAGAAGGAATTAAACTATCTTAATAGGTCATCAAAAGTTGGCCAGGGGGCTTCCCTGGTGGCGCAGTGGTTGAGAGTCTGCCTGCCGATGCAGGGGATGTGGGTTCGTGCCCCGGTCCAGGAAGATCCCACATGCCGCGGATCGGCTGGGCCCGTGAGCCGTGGCCGCTGAGCCTAGGCGTCCAGAGCCTGTGCTCTGCAACGGGAGAGGGCACAGCAGTGAGAGGCCCATGTACTGCAAAAAAAAAAAAAAAAAAAAAAAAAGTTGGCCAGAGAATCAAGGAATCAATGTGATGATAGATAGATAGATAGACAGATCGATAGATAGATACATACATACATACATACACATATGTATATGTATACATATATACACATATGTATATGTATATTTCATATATATATACACATTAGATTTATACACATTATATAGGTACATATATTGATATATGTATCAGTTTATTTTGATACATATGTATATATATGTATATGTATGAGATAGGTAGATAGATAAATAGATAGCTGTTGTATATAATATATTATAGTAGAAGCAATGGATATAAAAATATTTGAAGGAGCCTCAGGCCTTATTTCTCATACATTGAAAGGTGAGGAAAATGTGATTATTATCTCATAATTACTCTAATGTGATTAAATAAGCCAGATGGACATCCAGAACTACTCCTAACATGCAAATAGATCTAATTTGGGCTTTCATTTCTACCTTTGAATGATCTGTGGCTGTGTTATATATCTAAAATGTATTTTCCCACCTGAAAAATTTTGAGGAACATGGATCCCACACAAGACATAATATGAAATCAGTGATGTCATGCCTGGGAATGTGTATGAGGAATAGGAGCTTATTAAATTATAATCTTGTGATGCTCTGTGTAACCGTTATTTATTTATTTTAAAGGAGCAACATCCAAGGATAGGATAGTCTTCTTTCAGTCCCTTTTCTTCATGTTTTTGTTTTATTGGTTGATGGTAGTAGAAGTTGTTTTTTCTTGCTTTGGAGGATTGCACATATAGTAATAAGTATTTCATATACTTTTGCAATACATAGCTGTTTCTGTGCTGGGAACATTATAGCAAAAGCAGTCATAAATGCAGCAGGTTTATAGACCAACTCATTCATCAGAAAGAATTGAATTGAAATACTAGCATGGGTTCATCTGAAGAAAAAATTTGTTTGAGCCCTTCCATCCAATTATACCTTTGAAGATTTCAAGGACCAATCTACATCCATGGTGATGAAGTGGACTTAAGATAATACAGTGCATTCAGTTTTGGAAAAATGGATATTTTTCCCCTCCATTTCCTTGAATTGGGCCCTGCTTATCAAGTTCCTGTCATTTGCAGAGTAGTGGTTTCTGTAACATATACTGATATAGAAAACCCAATATCAGAACTATATTTTCCATGTAACTTTAATCCTTAACTTGGGCCACAATTATTCACAGTGACTAATGCCAACCAAGCCATACAGTTTTCAGTTGTTTTCAAGAAAAGTATCAATGTCAGTTGTGGGAATCTGTTGCAACCACCTAAATGGATAAAATTAATGGTTAAAGTACCCTGTGGCTCAACCATTTCCTTGGAAGCATCTAGTCTAAGAGTTATTCATCTGACCTCTTTACTAAATAATACTCTTACACTGTTACTGCAGGAGATTAAATGGATTGTAACACTCTAGGGAATGGCTAATCTTGATTTAATTTTCCAAACAACTAAAAAGTACCCCTTTGGAAAAAAAATATATATATATATGTGTGTCTATATCTACATGTTTTTTCTGTGTGCTATGCATGCCTCTATTACAGGTTTCCTTTCTTTCTGTTTTGCATTATAGTTGTTAATCTATACTTCTTTTACTATGCTTTTACTATGCTATCCCATAATGTTTTTGAGGGAAGCAGTTATGTTCACATCTGTACATGCTATAACACTTTACACGGCACTTAAGCATGTAACAAGTGTTTCTTGTATTTCAATTTAACTCCTGATAACTTAGTATGGTTTCTAAAAACTTACAATAATTGGTAAAGTGACTTTTTAGAAACAATTATGGTGTATGAGTGTTGTTTAGAGGAATTTTCTACCAAATATTGCAGAGAAATCCTACCCCCTGCAAAAAAATATATTTATTTTTATTATCAAGCAGCTGGTAAAAGATTCAAGCCACTAGAAAATAGGCAGGACCACCAAATATTTTAATTTTCCTGGAAAGATAATATGTAGAAATGAACAGATATTACCTACTCTGGCTTTTCAGTCTTCTACTGTGAAGGAGGATATATGTATTCAAATTATGTATATACATATATGTATGTAATTTATATATGTATATATATGTAATATGAAGAGAGAAAACAATTCCTCTCTGGAGGGGCATTCAACATGAAGATAATCTAACAAAGGTGTCCTCAAACATCTTGTACATCAGACTCACCTGGAGATGTTTTTAATACTCTTATTTCTGGGTCCATTCTCAGAGTTTCCACTTCCATTGGTCTGTGTAAGAGCCCAAGAATTTGCATATTTGACGAGTTCAAGGTGATGCTGTTATTGCTGATATGGGAAGCCTACTTTGAGAACTACAGATCTAATTTAAAGTTTCATGTATCCAACCTTATCATTTCTTTCATTCATGTTAGGTAACTTGCCTCCTTCCCTAATACCTGAGAAATTGCCAGCATTCATAACCAAGTACAAGTTCCTTTTTCTCATTTGTATAATGTTTCCACAGAGGACATTCTTTCCCATTTTTATTGGGAAACGTATATCTTCCAAATTCTGAGTTTCATGAAATATCTATCAAGAAATCAGGAAAACAGAAAAAAAAAAACTATTGTACTGCCCTTAAGGGAATTAAAGCTTAACTAGCAAGATAGAAATGGTACTGGTCCAAAAGTACTAGTCCAATAGTACTGGCTTGAAAACAAAAGCAGGAGACACTGGGTGGGTCAGGAGACACATGCTGGATCAAAGATTGAGGTAAACATTTCCAGAAAACAGGACAGAGCAGCAGGAGGTCAACATTACTTTTAGCTGTTGCCTTGTTATAAGTTTACGTTCATGGTCTGGTCCATTGCTAATGGTAAGCCATTCTTGCAAACATAAATAATAATAAGTCTGTATGCATTGTTTACTTTATACAAATCTTATGAGTGTCATCCCAAGAAGTAACGTGCTTAGGAAGCAAATTATGTTTTTTGATTGGCAGTTTCAACATATGATTCTGTATAGGGCTGTTAACCTTGATTGGAAATCTGAATATTATATTGTTCAAATACTGCCTATTAATATTTGCTGCCATCTTCAGTATTGGAAAATTAACTATAGGCTACTGTTCCTTGTAAACACTTTAACAGAACTAATGCAAGAGAAGATGTGAACGTTGTTGTGAAATAGTTCAACACGAAATCAGAGACAGCTCCAAAATGTTTTCCTATTGCAAAGCAACATTAATTTCAACAGCAAATAAAAATAAGAGTAAGCAAACAAAAGCTTTTCATTTTTAAAAATTGGAATGAGTTCATCAAATAAAGCACTATGTACCAATCTGAAGATGTTTTCGAATTCGCTTTTAAAAATATGACCAACATTAATTCAAAATAAAATACTTTTTTTCTACATCTGGAATATTTGTCACAAAACAAAGATTAATTCTATCAAATAGGGAAATGAATGCTTTTGTTGTTCTAAAATTTCATTTTAAGAATGGTAGTTTATAAATGTTAAATATTTTATGTTGTTTTTCCAATGTGATTTATTTTATTTGATATTTATTTTTGTGTTCTTCTTTATTTAGCATTTTTATCATGAACTATGTATTGATATATCAGGTTGAGGTCATTATATATATATATATATATATATATATATATATTATATTTCATATATTACTGAAATATAAAATCTTGTCACAGTATATGGTTAATAATAATACAAACTATGTACTTAATATATCAATTTTATTTCACAGAAAACTCATGAAACTCAATATGAATCTATTGCAGAAAAAAGATTCACCTTTTAGTTTTTTTTTTTTTTTTACTATGAACTTCATACTTTTTTTTTAACATCTTTATTGGAATATAATTGCTTCACAATGGTGTGTTAGTTTCTGCTTCATAACAAAGTGAATCAGCTATACATATACATATATCCCCATATCTCCTCCCTCTTGTGTCTCCCTCCCACCCTCCCTATCCCACTCCTCTAAGAATTTGTAGGAATTCACAAAATCATGTTATTTGTGTTTTTCATAACACTCCATGTGTTTTTAGTAATAATGAGATGAGTAACCATAAAACTAAACAGTGAGGCAAACTGTTTAGTTTTATGGTTACTCATTCTTACTAAAAACACATAGAGTGCTATGAAAAACACAAATAACATAATTTTGAGAATTCCTACAAATTCCTAAAAATTAGAATTTCTTGTTCTTAAATTCAAAGACTAATACCTGTCAGGAATTTGGGGATGCTATGTTTGGGTCAATAAGAGTCAGGCATTCTTAAATTTCAAATTTCCCAAAATAATAAGCTTATGAAATTTATCTTAGCCCCTCCTTGAGGGCATTGAACTTGCTGTTTCCTCTGCTGGAACATTTTCCTGGATAACTCCCTTGCTCACTCAGCTCATTGGTGAGAACAAGTTCTCTCTCATAGAAAATTGGTTGAAAATATTTGGGGAAGCACAGGGATGTATAGTGAACAGTGTATAGTGAATGCCATACATTCTCTCCCTTTAATGTTATTTATTGTGTCTCCTGGGAATAAACTATAGTCTCCCAGTCATCTTTTTCCCCAATTAAAGAAAGATTTGTTACATTGCTTGCAGCACACCATCTGATTGTTAGGACAGGATTTTCCAAGAGTCCTTTGGCATATGTCCTGACACACAAAAATTACCAGACTTCCCATATTTTCTTAAATCTCTGAGTCCATTTTCTTTACTCTTTTTTTTTTTTTTAGTTTTACTTCTATTATGCTCTGTTATGGGCTAAATTGTTTACCCCCAAAATACATATTGAAAGGGGATTTGAAGTCCTAACCCCAGTACTTCAGAATGTGACTGTATGAGGATATATGGCCTTTAAAGAGGTAATTAAATTAAAATGAGGTCATTAGGATGGGGCTTAATCCAGCATAACTCACGTCTCTATAAGTAGAGAAGGTTAGGACACAGGCATGTACAGAGGGAAGACCATGTGAAGAAAGATGGTCATCTACAAGCCAGGAAGAGAGGCCTCCAAAGAAACAAACATTGCTGTCAGCCTGATTTTGGACTTCCATCTTTTAGAACTGTAAGGAAATCAGTTTCTATGGTTTACATCACCCTGTTTGTGGTAATTTATTATGGTAGCCCTAGCAAACTAATACATGCTGTAAAACACTTCTGCCCTCTGAAGTATTTTCTAAGATATTATGAGTTAGTAAATCAAGTAACTAAACTGGATACCAGGTACATAAACTAAAGATTTCCAGTAGGAGCCTAAAAGGTATTTTCCAGAAATCAGTGTGTTTCTGTATTTGTAGTAAGTAACATCTCTTTTGCTTAGAAGAATGGTCAGTAGTGTTCCCTAAGCGTCCAGTTCTCTTTATGGAAATATGGGAAGGCTGTATTTTTCTACCTCCTTGAAAGCAGAGGCAGACATGTGACTTGATTTGACCAATAGAGTATAAGCAGAAGTAATATCTGTCATTTCTAGGCTGAAGTTTTAAGAGTCAATGTGCAATTGGCCACGTTTAATTTTCTCTGCTTTAGCAAATGTGCACCGTAAAAATGGAGGCTCCTGTATCCTGAGTTCCTGAGTCAGGATGGTGTAGAGCAAAGCTACCAAGATAGCCTGCGATGGTCACAGGGAAGGGATGAGAAATAAGCTCATGTTACTTTGAGGCACTGCGATTAGGGGGCTGTTTGATACTGTAGAACAACTTAATTTATTCTGACTCATAACTTGATCTGAGGCATTTTTGTTTGTTTCCCAATTTTTGACGATCCTCTAGATACATAAACAATTATTATAGTGTACTTTTTTTTGTGTGTGTGGTATGCGGACCTCTCACTGTTGGGGTCTCTCCCGTTGCAGAGCACAGGCTCCGGACGCGCAGGCTCAGCGGCCATGGCTCACAGGCCCATCCACTCAATGGCATGTGGGATCTTCCCAGACCGGGGCACGAACCCGCGTCCCCTGCATCGGCAGGCGGACTCTCAACCACTGCGCCACCAGGGAAGCCCTAGTGTACTTTTTTTTTTCCTTTTTGAAGGGTTAAAACCAATTTTTGAGTAAGAATTCCAAGGGCAATGAGTGGGTTACATTCTGAACAAAGCTTTCAGTACATTGCTTTCAGGCCTCTTGCAGTCATTTTTATGATTCTGAATACCCACTAGACTCTCAGGTCCATAGGACAATATTTCTGTACAGTGATGAGAATTTCTGTGATGCTGCCAAAATGTTCATTTCTTGTACATGTAAATCAAACTCTCCTGCATTTATCATAACAGAAAGTTCCTTGAGTTTTCCTTAACTAGCTTTCAACTGTCTGAGTGCCACTTTTCAGCAAGGTAGCATCCCTAAGGCAGGGTGCTTCAAAAGGTGGGAGAACCAGAAATATTCTAGGATATAGCCACAATCTACTCCCTCCCCAGCCTGGGGGTAAATGGAATCTAGAAGTATCTCACCCAATTCCCTAAACCTGTATGCATTCTGACTTAAAACTCCACACCAATCTGGAAGCATATGGATGCCATTTATTTCATTTCCTTTGCCAAAGAATACTTTAAGAAACATTTCTCCCTTTCCCCCATCCTTACACCATTCTCTGTCTTATCATTTGAAGGCTACAGAGGAATTATATTCATCTTGAAAGAGTGTTTATGAATTAGAGTGTGACCATTACTTAAATGATTAAATACTCAAGACAGATAATCCAACCCAGAGACCATGTCACAAGAGGAAACCATGGTTATCATCAATTACTGTTCATTTTCTATAAACATGGCTGTGAGCCAACCTTGGAGGGAAAATGTGAAGTTGGTAAATGACATATTTGGCATCTCCATCTGTTTCTTTCCTTACCTCTTCAGCATTTGTTCTGGGTTCATTATGCATCTCTGGGCACTAAAACTCCTATCAGATAAGGGATTTTATTTCCAGACTAGACCCTACAAACTTCCTCCCAATGTGAAAACACAGTCCTATGTCTCTCATCCTGTAATTAACTCCACCACATCAGTTCCACTCTGTCCACCTCAGTGTTGCAGGCATGCAGTTTGAAGAATTAACCTCAGCTCCAGGGGTGGAACTTGCAGAGTCTGATTCAATCATAGCAATCCTATTCCACTTACCCTGGCAAATATCTCAGGGATGAGCCAATCAGAATTGTTCAGGAGCATGCAAGTGACCTAACTCAGGGCAATAAATGGAAGAAGACATTTGCTTGGAGCTTCTGGGAAAGAAGTTTCCTCCATTTTCTGAAAGACCTTTCGGAGGGTACTTTTTCTGTCTCCTCCAGAACAGATGAGGAAGGAAGTAGCATAAGGAGGTATGTCACTCATCTTGGGTTCACAGAAGGATACTTGCCTTATAATGACTCTGACATAAGAAAGCAGAGAAAAGAGGGGGAAAGGAACCTTGGTAAATTCATTAAACCAGTGAAGAACCAAACCCACCCTGTAGTCCATTTTTCTTTTGCACTTTCTTCCAATCACATGAGATAATTAAATCTCCTTTATTTTAGAACAAATTCAGTGGGTTTTTTTACTTAAAACCAAAACATTCCTTCATTATTAAATTCGTTCTGAAAATAAGCTCTCTGATACTTTTTTTTTAAAAATATCTACATGTGCCGAATGCCCAGGTGATTCATAATATGATGTGAACATCAAAAAAAAAAAAAAAAAAACCTCTTTCTCAAATAAATTTATGTTAAAAATTCCTTTAAAGAGTTTCTCTCTACTTTGAATAAAAATAATGCTAATAATCATGATTTGACATGCATATTCCCCAATACAAATATCTTTTAAAAATACTACAATTATTTTCACTTGCAGGAAATTCAGTATACCAGTATATTTTGGTGGTGATTATATTGCAGTTACCTTTGGTAAATAATACAGAGACAACATGTTTATAAAATATTGATTTTATAATCTGTCTTCTTTGTGTCTTAAGCATTTATTTATGCTTAATAGCATAATACAAAAAGTAGTGATTTTTATTTTGGTCATAAAGAATAAATCCATTAATTTGGCATAGGAAGATAATTCTATTTTTTTATAGAAAGGAAAAAAATGGAGGTGAAAATAGAACCTTGAAGGCAACCATAGGTAAACACATAATATTAGTATATATAACTTCAGAATCTCCATTACTAATATCTTCCCGCAATCCTAATAGTCCTATGTCCTAGTTTCCTAAGTGTATGAAGTTGGCTGTTCTTCCTCAGCCCACCATTATTTATATCTTTATTTATTTATCAACTCATTTTACCTCTCTGTGCCTCAATTTCCTTTTAACTAAAATGGGCTTCTTTTATTTCTTAGGCTTAAATGAGCCAATTCATGTAAAGTCTTTAGAACACTGCCTGGAGTATACTATGCACTCATTTAGTGCCAGCCATTCATCATAGTTACTAATTCCCAGCAGTGTTATATAACACACATGTAGTGAATATTTATTTCCTCCCTTTTTTTTTTTTTTTTTTTTTTTTTTTTTGTGTTATGTGGGCCTCTCACTGTTGTGGCCTCTCCCGTTGCGGAGCACAGGCTCCGGACGCGCAGGCTCAGCGGCCATGGCTCCTGGGCCCAGCCGCTCCGCGGCATGTGGGATCTTCCCGGACCGGGGCACGAACCCGTGTCCCCTGCATTGGCAGGCAGACTCTCAACCACTGTGCCACCAGGGAAGCCCCTGCCATTTTTTTATAAATGTAATTTTATTGGATACACAGCACTCTGAGAAAAGAGTATATCAAAATATATTTTACTTTTGATTTTTTTTGACAGTTACAGTATTTGTAGTTTGTGTTTTTTTGTTTTACTACTATAAAAAATCATGTAACAAAAAGCCTCCATTATTTATCTTTACATAGAAGTCTCTTATTTCCTTAGAGAAATTTCCTGTTTTTGAATCGGAATCACTCAATTAATGAGTGTATTAGTCTAACATAGGTCCCCCAAATATTACATGGGCTCTGTAGGTTTCCCAGTTTCTTTGCAGTTGGTTGGGGTTTAGTTCTGGACAATAGCCCCTGGTCGATGGGGTGTGTGGACCAAGTAAGTGGTGTCACTTCCAAGTCAAATATTTAATTGCCAGCATAAGAACTTTGGGTGTTTTGTTCTCTCTGTTTTAGTGCATTACTGAGTTCCTACATGAAGGACAGTAGACCAGAGAGTCTTTGGACCTGAAACAGATTTAACATGAATGAGAAGCAAAGGTTTTGTCATTAGGTACTGAGATTTGGGATCTCTTTGTTACTGCAGAAAAAGAGTGTTTCTATGGGGAAAACTTAGCAGTTTCAGGGCAGAAGATGAGGCAACTAATATCAGAGTTTGTGAGGATATTGACCCATTTTAAGGCAGTGACAAAATAATAGGCAAAATTGTTATACATTCAATGTATTTGTGTATCTATATGAAGAGGTTGGAAAATAGGACACCAATAGTGTACATTGCTTGCTATTGGCTGCTATTGACAAGTTATTATAAGAAAAGTAAACTCAGGAAATAATTGACCAATTTGCAAGCAGAATTTAAAGGAAAAAGGTAAGTTCAGAAATTCAAAATCTTGCAGGGTTGGAAAAAGTACCTTCTATTACCTCCAAACAGTAAAAGTAAAAGCAAAGATTATGATAGTTAAAAGTGTCCAGTAAAATGTTAACGTGTTTAACTGTTCCCAAGACAAAGATTAGACTAAAGATGTGGTGCCTTTTATTTACATAAATTTACTCAATGAAAAGATTGGATTCAAGGAGAGGCCTTGCCATGGAAGCTCTACAATCTCAAAATGGTCCATAGTAAATCAAGAGAGAGAAGTCTGTGATTGAGATAATGAAGAAATATAGCTAAGTCTCAAATGAACTGTGTTTCTGGTTACTGGTCCACAGTGCTGACTTAAGTTAAATAGACAAGAAACCCACTAAAACTTTTAGGAAGTTGTACTATAAGCATAGACTGAAATAGTCTGTGTTTAGTCAAGCCTTATAATGAGACTTGACAACCAAACTTTCACCAGCAGGAAAGAGAAAGAGACAATGCCCCTAGGCAAGTCTTTTACCCATGATCCACTTCAGAGGGACTGAGGAAAAGAACAGAAAGGAAAGCTGGCTAGAGGGTGGAGCCAGATGACACAGTGAACAATGAATTTGGGAATTCGCCCTAGATTGCAGAATCAGGAACTAATCAAAGAACATTCCACTCCACTGAAGGGTTCTAATCAATATCTTTCAAGTGCTATAGAATTGCTGTGGATAAGTGAATCCTGGGTGTCTTCCATTCTTCCCCTTTCTGAATGTGAATGTTTCTTGTTGCTATCCTGTCTTTGCTCCACTATTGTATAATGTATACTGACTGCATGATGGTGAGCACAAGGGATCGGGGGAGTGGGTGGTGAGATAAGTTTTGTTAGTTTATAGGTTTCTAGGAAAGACTGACAAAAACAATAACGCTCACCAAATATTTTATGAGCTTTTCTACATTGTCCAGACCTATTGTATTTAGACAAGGTCATATGACTTGTTCTGCTCCTGTAAGAAATGTATTTATTTCACTTCTGAGATAAAGTAGTTAATTGCTAGAGTAAGTTGATACAGTGTTATCTTCTCAGAGACTAAGAAGCCCTCATTTTGACATGGGGAGCTATTGGATTGAAGCAGTCACCACATGGAAGATAGTTGCCATAAAAAGTAATCATGGAGTCAGCAGGACCTACCACCGTTTACACATGAGCTTAAAGCAAACTGTTATCGTATTAATCCACTGAAGTTCAGGGTCTTTTGTTGTTCTTGTTTCCTTTTTTTTGAATTTGATTACAGTATCATAGATTAACCCAGCATTGTCCAGTAGAAATATAATGTAAGCCACTTTACTAACTACATTTAAAAAGTAAAAGAATCAGGTGATATGAATTTTAAAATTTTATCTAACTCAACATATCCAACATATAATACATAAATTATTGATAAGATGTATTTTTTGTACAAGTCTTCAAAAATCTCATCTCAATTCATACTGGCCACATTTCCATTCATCAACAGCTACATGCAGCTGGTGGCTACCACATTAGCTATCACAGATGTAGGTTATCTAATGAATACAGCTCTGTATTATAAATTGATACCTCCAACTATGAAAAGAACCACCATCTTTCCTGATACCTAAGATTAGAGAATGTGATGGTTAATTTTATGTGTCAACTTGGAAAGTGCATTTGGATGAGATTAACATTTAAATTGGTGAACTTTAGGTAGAGCAGATTGGCCTCCATATTGTGGGTGGGCCTCATGCCATCAGTTAAGGAATGAATAGAACCAAAAGACCAGTCTCCCTGAACAAGAGAGAACTTTCCAGCAGACTGCTTTCAGACTTCATCCGTACCACTGGCTCTCTTGGGTCTCTAGGCTGCTAGCTCACACTGCAGATTTTGAACTAATTATCCCTCCATAATCACATGAGTCAATCCCTTATAATAAATCAATTTCTCTCTCTTCCTCTCTCTCTCTCTCTCTCTCTCTCTCTCTCTCTCTCTCTCTCTCTCTCTCTCATTTATGTATATATAGTCTCTCTGGAGAATCTTGACTAATACAGAGAGCAATTACTTTAACTAAAGTTATCCATTCCCAACTTCTTCTATGTTCTCCCCCTCTATCATGGGAGTTGGATTTAAAAACTACATTTTCCAGAATATCTTAAATGCTAAGAATTTAGATACAATTGTCATTCTATTAATGAGTTGCACTTGCAACATTTTTGAAAGACAGAAATGAGGAAGAATCTTCCTTTAAATAAGGTCTAACAGATTTGGGATTTTCAGTTGCTGTCTTCTACATTCCTGTGTCTAGTAACCGACGTACTGTAATGGCAGCCATTGTTCTAGCAGCAGCAACAAACTTTCCTCTTCTCTGTATCACAGCTACTGATATGACCCTAAAACCAGAAGTCCCGTGTGGCTCTCTAACATTTACTTCTCTAGCCTTTCCACAATTTTCTAAGTACTAATTCCACTTTGTTTGGTATACCTAGAGAGATTTCTGTTTCCTACATTAAACCTACCTGGTAGAATGATGTCATATTTAATAAGTTGCTAGATTCAAAGAAAAATCAGGATCAGTTATGGTAAATGCTAAGCTACTATAAAAAAGAAAGAAAATAAAAATTCATTTATCTTTTGTGTAATAGTCCAGAGATATGTAAATTATTTTATTATGTGGATAAATATATGTGCATACATATTGTCAAAAGGGTATAATTTACTATTAAGAAGACTGTGTTTCTCATTGTCAAACGTTAGGCAAACAAGCTTTGGAGTGGAGTCTCTAGGAGCTGTGCACATGGATACTGTAGAGGACAGTCAGTCCCTCCCTACACATTTGAAAAGGGCTTTCAATGGTCTATTAATATGTTCAGTCAAAGGGATAAAAATAAGGTGGGGAGGAGAGATTCTTTTGGAAAGGGAGTTCTCTCAAACGTAAGGTGCAACACATACACTCATGCTAAGCTATGTTATTAGTCAGAACTATTTTGGTTGCAAATTTTGGAAACCCAACTTAATTAGACTTCAAGGAATTTGTTGGATTACAAAACGAAAAATTCCAGAGGTAGATGAGGCTTCAAGCAAAGCTCAGTTTAGGATCTCAAATACTGTCATCAGTACTCAGTTTTGTTCTTTCCACTTCAGTTTTCTTATTCACTCTTGAGTTCATACTAAATCAATATCTCCCAAGTTGGTGACAAGATAACACAAGCAATTCCATCTTCTCAGCTACTCAAGAAGGGGCAAGCTCCTTTTTTCTAATAAAGTCCCAGAACTGAGGCTCACAGAAATTTATTTGAATAAGGTCATGCACTTTTTCCTTAAGCATATTCTGGGCATGAGTAAGACAATCTGATTTGGTGATATTTCTACTTTGAAGAAGAGGGAAAATCAGCTCTAACAAAACAAGTGAGATGACATTGGGCAACTAAGTCCTTTCCCAGTGAAAATTAGAATATTCTTACTAGATGAAGAAAGTATCATTATTAAGCACATAGTAAAGCAACTATACTCCAATAAAAATTAATTTTTAAAAAAAGCAGGTAATAATGTTTTTTTTTTTTTTATGAAGTGACTGGAGTAGAGGATTTCTTTTTTGTTTGTTTTAAATTTTATTTATTTATTTATGGCTGTGTTGGGTCTTCGTTTCTGTGCAAGGGCTTTCTCTAGTTGTGGCAAGTGGGGGCCACTCCTCATCATGGTGTGCGGGCCTCTCACTGTCACGGCCTCTCTTGTTGCGGAGCACAGGCTCCAGACACGCAGGCTCAGTAATTGTGGCTCACGGGGTCAGCCGCTCTGTGGCATGTGGGACCTTCTCAGACCAGGGCTTGAACCCATGTGTCCTGCATTGGCAGGCGGACTCTCAACCACTGCACCACCAGGGAAGCCCCGGTAATAATGTTTTGATGTCTGTCTCCAACTAGACTGTCAGTACACTTAAAATATATAAATTATTTACTTATAAATTAGATCTTATAATTTTATAAGTTAATTTTTAACATCAAATTTAGTAATCTTATTGGATCTAAAACTTTTCTATACCAAATGTAGAAAATAGCACATAATGGGTACATGATAAACATCTGTTGTATAAGTGGATTTTCACTTATCAGTTAATTTATCAATTATCTATTGCCACATAAAAAAATACCCCAAAACATCATGCTTTAAAACAACAGCATTTATTTGCTCAAGATTCTGTGGGTCAACAATCTAGTCAGTGCTCAGGTAGGACATCTCACCTCTATTGTCAGTTGGACTCAATTATGCATTTCTAGCCAGTTCTTGACTGGCAGGTGAGTTTCAATAGTTGTGAATCTTTTCTGGCTGGACTCAGAGGACCTAACTCACATGCTTGGATTTTTTCTGGAGAGATAAGGATTGACTGGACCACACATCTGTCATCATCCGCAAACTGACCACAATCACCCTGCAGGCTTTCATTTTATGGTGGCTGTGTTTAAAAAGAATCAAAGCAAAGAGAACTCCAGTGCACAAACACTTTTAAGCCTCTGTTTGCATAATATTTGTCAATATCCCACTGGCTAATGTAAATCACAAGAAATGGAAAAATAGACTCTGCCTCTTGATAAGAGGAGCTGAAAAATATGATGGCCTTGTTAGTTTTTGCAGTTCAAGCTATGCTCACAACTGTTTGCATTCCTCCTATCTACAAAATAACTTATCCTCCCCAAAGTTTCCAAAAATGTCTCCACAAATTTTGGCATCAGACTCAAAAACTGGTATTTGGTAATCAGTATCTGGTCTAAGATGGATGTGGCTCCTAAGATTCAGTGACATGTAAGTTAAAAAATAAGTTACTTGCCCTTATTTTTCACATAGATGGAAGAGCCACATTAGATACTCCCATTCTAAAAATGAAGTATTAATAGAAAACACTGGTCCATAGCAATTGTGAAATTTAGCCAGGTACATAGTATGGGGTGACATTACTCTGGACACAAAGTGTTTCTTGATTAGAACAGGCATCTGCTCCTTGAAAGTAAGTTCCAAGTCTACTTTTCTCCACAGTTTTCAGTTCTGCCCTCAGAGTCATCTTCTTTTTTTTATAAAAGTAATACCCAAGTAGCTTGCTCAACCAGCTTTCTACCTCTGGAAAAATGGGGACCTAAAACATTTTCTAATTTGAATTAACGCTCTCACTTTTAGTACAAGTGGTAGTACTTTGATTGCTACTACTTAAAAAAAAAAATCTGTGAGTTTCCTAAGAATCCACAGAAACTATATCTACACTTGCTAATGTCACATTGGTTAAAATAAGTCACATGACCAAACCCAGATTCAGAAGATGGAAAAATAGTTTCTGACTCTTGATGGAAGGAGTTGCATGTTTTTATGACTTTTTCATTAAATCTCCCACAAAATAGGAGGTTTAAATATTTGCTCGTAAATGTTCTTACTTATTTACAGGAAGTAAAAATGCTATTTTGTGATATTAACTCCTGATTTTTATGAACATTGACTTTTCCTTCAAACAAACTTACTGCCAATTAGCATCTGGCATTAAATTACATCAGGCAAACAAAGAAAAACAAAAACATATGTGGGGTGTGTAAAATGGTTAGGCATGAAACTCATAAAAGAATAAACAGTTTCCCAAATCCTAGTTCCTAGATACGGTCTCTTAAAATCCTCAGAACAATATCACAAATCCCAGAATTTTGAACTGAGGATTAATACTGACCTCAAATTTTTGATTTAAATGAAGAATTTATGTGCAATTACAAACTAATTGAAAGATACCCTTGCAGATCTTACCACTATCGAAGAGGTGACAGTTACTCTTTGGATAAAAAAGGAATATTCATCCTTAAAATCTTCCCTACAGTATTAGTATTATATTGCATTTAATTTAGGATACTGAAATTCACTGCCATGAAGCATTTAGAAAGGACAGTGGAAATTTTTGCAAGCTAATAAATGTTTTCAAGTCTATTGTTAAGGGTCAGTATACTTATACAGTTTCTATAGAAACCATATTTCAACAACTCGGTATCTATAGTAAACTCACCTGAAGCAAACTAAAAATATTCCATGTATTGTGCTATAAGATATAAGCTTTAGAACAATGATTCAATGAAATAAAAACATAAAATGCCTCATTTTCCCTAAACTGTTTAGTGAATCATATTAAATATAAAAGTTAAAAAAAACTTGATAAACTTTACAATTATTCCTTATTTCTATTCCCTTAACACAATGTATTTTCTATATTCAGACATGGGGAGGGAGAAGAGGTATGTAACTGCTAAGAATAGAAGCACAGTTGGATGGAAAACTCAGTCTTCCTTCTGAAGGGTCATACTCAATGGAAGAAAGCTACATATAATCATTTGAATACAAACTATGACAAATATGCCAAATTTTATTAAGAACTTCATCAATTTGAAACACCTGAACTTACACATATTTACTCATTGTTAGGCCCTGAACTAGGTTCTGGGAATGAGGTTGTCATATTAGCATTTTATGGCATTTAATTTAAATGGCTGATAAAAAATAAAGATACAAACAAAACCTGCACATGAATGTTTATAGCAGCTTTATTCATAATTGCCAAAACTTGGAAGAAACCAAGATGTACTTTACTAGGTAAATGGATAAATAAACTGAGGTACATCCAGAAAATGGAATATTATTCAGCACTAAAAATAAATGAGTTATCAAGCCATACATGAAAAGATATAGGAGAGCCTTAAATGCATTTTACTGAGTGAAAGAACTCAGTCAGAAAAGGCCACATACTGTATTATTACAACTATATGACATTCTGAAAAAGGTGAAGAGGTTAGCCAACAGCTATGGGAAGGTGGCCAGAGAGGAAGATGCAGAGCACAGAAGATTTTTAAAGCAGTGAAAATATTCTGGATGATAACCATAGTGATGGATGAACGTCATTATATATTTGTTGAAACATATAGAATGTATAACACCAGGAGTGAACCATAATTTAAACTATAGACTTTGGATAATTACAATGTGTCTGTGTAGGCTCATCAGTTGTAACAAATGTACCACTCTGGTAATGGATGTTGATAATGGCGGAGGCTATGCATGTGTGGGGGCAGGAAGTATATGGGAAATCTCTGTACCTTCCTCTCAATTTTGTATGAACCTAAAATTGCTCCAAAAAGCAATGAAAGAAACAGTGTGGGGAATGGGAAAGAAAGAAAGAAAGAAAGAAAGAAAGGAAGAAAGAAAGAAAGAAAGAAAGAAAGAAAGAAAGAAAGAAAGAGAGAGAGAGAGAAAGAAGGAAAGAAAGAAAGAAAGAAAGGAGAGAGAGAGAGGGAGGGAGGAAAGGAGGGAGGAAGGAAGGAAAGTAAGTTGTGCTTAGTTTGCAAATGTTCATTAAAAATAACCTGATGTGTGACTTCCCTGGTGGCGCAGTGGTTAAGAATCCACCTACCAATGCAGGGGACATGGGTTAGAGTCCTGATCCAGGAATATCCCACATGCTGTGGAGCAATTAAGCCTTGCACCACAGCTACTGAGCCTGCACTCTAGAGCATGCAAGCCACAACTACTGAGCCCTCATGTCACAACTACTGAAGCCTGTGCGCCTAGAGCCTATGCTCCACAACAAGAGGAGCCACCACAATGAGAAGCCCACACACCACAATGAAGAGTAACCCCCTTCACTGCAACTAGAGAAAGCCTGCATGCAGCAACAAAGACCCAATGCAGCCAAAAATAAGTAAATAAAATAAATTTATTAAAAAAAATAACCTGATGTGAAACTGTAATTTTACTTTTTAAAAGTGGTGTCAGTATTGTTGATAACTAAAATTTAGACATATCTGTCTTTCTCTGAAAACAATTAAAACCTTCTGCTAAAATATATGTCTGTTAGAAACATAAAAATTGTTAAGACAATGAGTAATGGAAAGTTCTATTTCAGTTAGAGACTCGAACAAGGTGCAGTAGAGGAGGAGGCATTTGTGTTGGACCTTTGGATGTGCATAGAAAAGTGTGATATTCTAATAAGTGGATTCATTTATCCTTCTATTATAAACCACTTTAAAAATGAACTCATCTATATCTACATAGCTTAACAACCAGGATAGAGATCTGAGACCATCTGGGTCACCATGACTCAATCATTTCTTCTATGAAATTCTTCTCCAGGAAGATAAGGTTGTAAACCAAAAAATAACTTCACTCTTTGTTTCCAGAAATCCCTAAACAAATTATCTAGGTAAAGAGTTTTCTCATGTAGGCAATTAGTTCTTTTATTAATTCAATAGAATACCGGTCTGGGCAGAGTTTGCTTACCAAACAGCAGAGTCTCATCTAATATTTCCTCAGCAATCTTATCCTATTATCTCATGAGCTTTGCACAGTAGCAATCAGTCACTATGATGATTAATTCTATGTGTCAATTTGACTGGGCTAAGGAATGCCCAGGTGGTAAAGCATTATTTCTGGGTATGTGTTTGAGGGTTTTTCCAAAAAAGATTAGCATTTGAATCAGTAGACTGAGTAAAAGTCACCTTCGCCAATGTGGATGGGCATCATCCAGTCTATTGAGAGCTCACATAGAACAAAAAGGGGAGTAAGGATAAATTTTCTCTCTCTTCTCTAGATGTAACATTCACCGAATAATTTGTTAATTCTAGCCTTGCTTACTCAACAGGCCATTCTGGTAGACTCGTGGAGGAGTCAACTTTTGACAATCTTACAGTGCCCATCAACATCCAACTGAGACACTGTTGCCATCATGGCATTCTTCACTCAGAGAATCCATTCCTCTGAGGCCCTGGAGTTTTCCACTGAGGGCTCTTTATGACCAAGTGATACTCTCCCTTTCTGAAGTAGGTTTAATAAACTAGCTTTAGTTGGTCAGCAAGTTTTTCTGATGATTTTTTTTTGCATATTTGACCATCAGAATATAAGCATTTTGCTCATAGAGGACTGTTCCATTTACCTTATTTGAGGTTTATCTATTGATATATATTATTCCTAGAAATTTACCACTGAGAATAGTAAATATCATATGAAGTGAATGTCCAGAGGTCACTGGCCATAAAGGAACAGAGACAGAATTTGAATTCAGGTTGAGCTAACTCTAAAGCCATTGATACTACCATTAAATACTGTTGGTTAAAATCTGATTATACAAGAGGATTGCACCTCCAGCAAGATGAAATAGGTGTATTTTTCCCTTTTCCTCCTACTAGGTACAACTAAAACCCTGAATGCTACATATAAAGTAAGTATAACAACAGTATGTAAGGTGGAGAGAAGAAATAGAATAGCTAGGGACCTTGGAATTCAAGGAACAACACAGCAGTGAGTACACTGGGTTTCTTTTTGTCTAGGTGCTGGAGAAGCTAGCTATACATATGTGTGTGTATATATATATATATATATATATATATATATATATATATATATATGTAAATTTTTCAATATTTCAATAGAAATCTATGATGAAAATTCATATACTACAAATAAGAAGAGCCATTTTGCTAAGTGTATTTATCCATAGTTATCTGTTCTACAAATGGATGACTGTAAAATCACAGTGGACATCATGCACTGGAGCAGATGTGTGAGATTCTAAGGTAAATAAGAATATATTTTTCAATATGGACAATTCTCAAGGGGCTCACAACCTAGGAAGGCAGACAAATAAGTAAGCAAATCACCTCATTTATTAAGACTTCCTTAAGCACTGGACACTGGGCTAAAGCTAAGTCCTATTTAATACTCACAATCCTATGAACTAGATTCTCTTATTTTTATTTTATGAAAAGGATAATTTAAGCATTGAAAGGTTAAATAAATGATCCAATATTATTTAGTGAACAAGTAGCAAATCTAGGATTCAAACCCAAGCTTGTATGATTCCAAGTCCAAGAATTTCACCCCATTCCCTTAGAGCTTCCCCTATCATTAGGGTAGTGGGAAAATGCAGCCATACTTACATGTCTAAAAGGAGGGTTAGAAATAATCATATTTATTTCCCACAACACCTAGCACAGCACCAGGCACATGCAAGTGCTTGACATGTATTGAATTGTGTCTAATTTAATTTAAAAGAGTAGAATAAATTTAAAAGTATAGCATATTTTCTAATTTTATTTGTTTACCATATGCCATAGAGTATCTATAAAGCATAGCACATACAATATTTTATTTATAGTCTTATTCTCACCTGCTACCTCTACTATTTTTCTCTGGAAGACTTGATGTAGCTGGTTTTCCTCCCTCACTGGCCCCAATCCACACCCCATCTAAACTTCCTAAATAATCTAATACCTAACAGTCCAATATTCCCATCACTTAAGTGTGCTATTAATTGCTATTTTGTGAACAAAATACATCCAATTGAACCTATTTCAGTTTTATATTTGTCTTCAAATATCCCATGTACCATTATGTCAACACATACTTTTTATTTTCCCTTTTCAGCATTTCTGCAATTAATAATAATGGGTTGGTAATTAATTTAATATAAGTTTTAAAACACCTGCTGGGTGTTTTATGCTTTTTATGGTTTCAGAGAGTAGGGGTTAGCATGTGTGCAATATGGAAAGATTTTTATTTCTTTGCTCTTGCTCTCTTTTTCAAAACATTTTACTGCCACATCAAATTTATACTATATATTCCCATGCTATAAAAATGCCTGCTTTCCAAACTATTTCATGTGCAGTTTTATAAGGTGCACCAAAGGGTATTTCTCTTTTCTGCACCATTTTGATAATCATTCTGCCTTAATGCATAAAGGGGTTCTTTTGTATAATGGATGTTGGAATGTGCTGATAACTTTAACAGACAGTTGTTAAATTGAGCATACATTGAGACAGCAATTTGTGCCAGTTGTGACTACAATACCTAGTGTGCTACCAGAAGAATCTGACACATTTCAGGAAGGTTGCTCACTCATAATTCATCAGATATTAAATGACAAGATTGGTTTAACACATTCTATATATCTCATCCTGGTTGACATGCAACTATTTTACTTGTCCGAGAGTGCAAATCAAAATGGCACCTATTTCTGTGCTCACATTTCAGATCATCAAGGCATACAATAATGGAACAAATATTGTTAAATGTGCATTATTGCAGCACTCACTTTCATCTTCATCACCATAATTAAATTAGTTGAAAGCATGCAATGGAATCATGACATGCTACTAAGTGCTTCGTGCCTTTTAGGGAACTATACAAGTATCTACACACCGAGAAGTGACAAAAATTAATTTGAATTAACAACCCCCTGCATCAATATTCACCATCCAATCTGACTTGGTAAATACACTATGGAATTCCTTAAGCACTAGAATAGAGTTTTGTGGTTTATGTTTCCATTCTTAAAACATAGGCATACCCCTCCAAAGATGAAAGTAGTAAAACAGAAAGTCAAGAGTGCTAAAAGCCATAACATGACAAATTGTGTACTCCATTGCTCTTAAGATTGTGGGCAGCTTGGGCTACTAATACCAACCCCAAGAGCACCCGCAATGTTTGAGGAAATAGTCCCTGATACTCCGCCCTATAAGAGACTATTTTGTCTTTGCTTATGCATGTTTCATTGCTTATAATTGCTTGTCTTCTTTCTCTACCTGGTAAGAAGTTACTCATTATTTAAGTACTGTCCATGGGAAACTGTAGCTGACTGGAAAGCAGCAACATATTTTACTTATCCTTATAGCCCCAGTCCTTAGAGGATGGTATATACAGCATGCATGTAAGTAATGTTTATTGAATGTATAAGCTGAATCAGGCAGACATGGGCTTGAATTCCAGCCCCATCTTTCTCTAACTGAGACTGAGCAAGTTAGTTACAATTTCTGAGCCTCAGTCTTCTAACTTGTAAAATCAGGAAAGTCAAATTTGTCTCAAGGCCTTATAATTTTATGAGGTGTCTATATTAAATGCTTACTACAGCCTAAAAATGGTACTCCCTTTTCCTTCTCCATTGTTCCTCCTTTTGAATTTCTCTTCTCATGTTTGTCTTTTCCCCTTTTTTCTTGAGTTTTCTTTCTTCCTTCCTCAAATTCCCAGAATCAGAGTCAGACTTTTCCCATGCCAAAAGACGTATCTACCTCCCCCGATATATAATGTATAGTGTTCATCGCACGTCGGGCTTCCTAATTGGTACCTCTCGTTATGAAAGGTGGATTTCAGGTGATAAAAAATCTTGCGAAACACAATTTATCAAAAACTTTGTTTGTAGAGCACAAATCTGTAATAGTAATGTAAATACTTTGATGTTCCGAGTGTGGATTTTTATATTTCATGCCTCTCAACGCAGTGCACAAAAGCATTGTTTTGATAACGACTCTAAAGGGAATCTGAATTATCTGTCAATTTTCTTTACAATAATTTTTCAAAATCATTGTCATAGAAAGAAGGAACTAGAGAGTATACAGCAAAGAAATGAAGAAAAATGAAAGGATAGTTAGCAGCGGCTAGTTATTTAATAAACGTAGTATGCCATTTTTCTAGATTTTATTATATTTGTGGTATTTGTCAGTTTTTTTTTAAATTTCCAGTTTGTTATATTTTTCTTTTTCAAAATAAGTATTCACTTTCATACTTAATTTTGTATTCTTCTTTTAATAAACAGTGCAAAACTGTATTAGCTTCAGGCTCTATCTATAAAACCTGGATCAAATCTTACACAAACATTTTAAATTATTAATTTATAGTCTGTCTTCTAAATTGGATGGAAGTATCTCCCTGTGTACAAGAAGCACAGCTTTGATGTCCACCTCTGTATTTCAGTGTCTACATTGGAGTCTAAATTTTAGACTTCTACACAGATAACGTTTTCCATCTTTTAACATGAATATGAGGCATCTCATTATATCATAGCCCACACTGAGTAGCTCCCTCAAGCTTTACTTCACATTAAATGTCAAGACCATACATAAAATTCTAAAATATTTTTGTCCAATTAGGATGGTACTGATGATTGCTTGCTGGAAACTATGAGTTGGGGCAAAGGTTGCTGCAGGATATCCAAGCATTTGCCACTTGAGGTTATGTGGTACAGTTGGGTGTACCCCATACATACTGAGACATAACTTCTAATATGCTTTGGCTGTGGATTCCTGGGAAACAATAAGAGCAGACAGACAACACTGCATACAGTAATTAGGAACAGAGTGACTTGTTTTGAGATCTTCCTCAGGAAACTGTTGCAAACTGGAAGACACACCCAAAAAACTTTCCTCTGAACTTCGCTGTCTAGTGAGAGGCAACAGATGACAGCATAACTGGCTGAGCTGCTTCAGCTTGCACTAACATCTTTTAAGAGTAAAATATTTATACTCTGTTGTTAAAAGAAGTTATAAAGAATTTATCCATGAAAAGCCATCATTAATGTTCATAAAGATCTTCCAAATAAGGTAGAAAGAATTAACACATTTTATAGATAAGAAAATCTGGATACACAGGTTTTGTTTGAGGGCAGAAGTCTGAAAAAATACAAACATTATTTTAATAAATTAATGTTTTGCCATGGCTTCCCCACAATCCTATTCTCTGCCTCCTATAAGTGCTTTTCCTGCCAAATGGTATTCCTAACAGAAATAAATACTTTATAAATCCATTCCCCTTGAAACTTGCATTCAAGTAGAGCCACTTGTATTTTTAGAACATTTATGCATTCCTACTCTAAAAAAATCATTTAAAGTTCTACTTATAGAGATCATATTTCTTCTTTACTGCCAAAAGATCACGAATGCCTACAAGGCAGAAAACTTCCTGTTGAACAAGGGAGATTAGATGAGGCTTTCAAGAAAAGATTAATTTGTCTATTGAAATACAGTTTGTATTGCTTAAGCTGATGATTTTCTTAGCAACCATTGCAATGAAAGCAGTATGACAACATCACCAGTTTTAATAAGTGAACATTTTGGTACTACCAAAATGCTTTGGGCATAGTTTTAAATAAAGTGACCATTTACAAGCAACAGGAAAGCAAATGGTCATCAGTAAAATAATATGACAGGAAGGAGAATATGAAAAATTGAAAGAGGGCTGCTGCATTTTTAAAAGTCAAATTTTCAAATAAAATCATCAAAGCTTCTTCAAATTGCTGATATGGGCATAGCTTACACATCTAATTACAAAGATTTCATTGACCAAACCACATAAACAGAGGAGCATTTGTCCTTATTTAAGAGGGTACACAAACCACAAATTGCTCTGTATTACACTGAATATAGATAAGCTTGAAACTGCTTTATTTAGTCTTTATACACACACATTGAAATAGATGATCTTTGCATGTTTAAACATTTCAGACCCAATCCTGTTTTAGCTAGTTTTAGCTTACAATATAATTGTGATTACATAGATGTATAAAACCTCAAATATCTCCAGTTATATCTCGGGATTTTTCTTCCTCCTTATTTTTTCATCTGCTTCACCAGTACTCAGATAATCACGTATGGTCTGAAATGCCTTTCCTGCTCCTTAGGCTTGCAATTTTAGAAATCACTCAAGTCCCTTATGTTAAAATAACACCATGTCCATGAAACCCTCTCACTCTCCCATGACCTCCACCACCACAATCTCCAACAGAACTGATTTCTCTTGAAAAATGGACTTTGGCTAGTAACCACCACTGCAGCCTTTCCAACTTCCCACTGCAAAGCCTACAGATAACTTGAACATCTGAATACACCCAAACAGAAACGCTCACAAAAATACCCAAAACTCATCTTGACTTACAACCTAACCTCAGAATCTGAGCAATATTTTCACAAAACTGAAGACAGATGGCCCTGAGTTAAGAAAAATATATAACAAGTTGGCTTATGATGCACCTTTATAAGCCAGAGTAAACCTGTGTACATGAAAGAAAGTAAAAAAAAAAAAAAATTGGCTCATTCATTCACTGACTTGTAGCTCACTTGTTCATAAAGAACTCAGGAGTATAACAAGAAGATAATTCAACAGAATTCTGGATGGGGGAGAAAAGGCAGGCTGGCTTAGTGTTTGAGCTGCTCATGAGAAGCATAAAATAAAAACCAGGATGATATTTCCCCTGTCAGAGGTGATAGGCAGGATGAAAATTCATCAGGAGCATGGACTTCTAGAAATCAGTATAGTGTGGAGGGATGGAACCAGAGAGTTGCCTGAAGGTCACAGACAAGGAAGGTGCAAACTTGAAGACTGAAAGCTTCCATTTGGGCCACATTGATGGAGGGGAAAAGGTGGGATGTGAGGAACCAGTTTCCAGAAGAATGCTTCTGCTGCATTTCCTAAACAAGAGACAGAATTACATATAGGCCAAGAAATAAAAGCCTATTACAACATCATTAGTGAGAGGCAAGGATCCATGGTCTCTGTGAAAAGAACAGAAATCACAGGGCTATAGAGGGATAACAGGATGATATAAAAAGGAAGCATGATAGTATAAAATAATTGGGTGACACACAAAGATAGCAAGCTGATATAATCAGGGAGAAAAACTATAATGGTAAAGTTCAAAAAATTAAAATATCAAAACAAAGTCTACATAGAAAAGTTTAGTGGTAAAAATAGATATGAGAAAATTGAATCATTGGGCATTGTTTGTGTGTCAGGGGGAAGTAGGTAAAGGAGACTTATGAGAATGAAATCATGGAAGAGATTGACAAATGTGGAGGAAAAAAAAAGAAAAAAACTCCCACAGCTGAGATACAGCCCCACAGAGGGGACCAGGACAACTGGGCAGAGGAAGAAGCAATTTTATATTTGAAGAGAAATTTTTAGCACATAAAATGTGTCTGAAGATGGTAGATAAAAGGAGATCAGAGTGTTTGAGGCAGGACATTAAAGAAAAATAATAAAACTAGACATTTCATATGGAGAAGTGTTAACTATAATAACAGAGAAAAAAAAATCCTACATTCAAACATGCAAAAAAGAATAGAAGCAGAAAGATATATATAAAAGGACAAAATCGGACTGTCCTTAGACTTTCCTATAACATCAAATACCAGAACATACTAAGGAAACAGTCACACAACTGTGATGAGAGAAAAGTTTGTGATCCATAAATTTTTATACCCTGCAAGTTTTCATTGGTGTATAAAGCCAAATGAAAGGAATTCTAAAATAATGCAAAGTCTGAGAAAAAGAAACCACCCACATGGCTACGCAGGGGAAAAAGAGCTGAAGACATTCTCTAGCTAACATTAAAATGAGTCAAGATCAATGGCTCAATGACAGAAAAAATATTTTATAAAACAGATGGCAGTTAGCACAGAAATTGGTAAGGGATGACACTGAATTACTATCATAAATAGTATTAACAAAAGGAAAGAAGACATCACAAATTATTATTGAGAGATTATATAAAAGTCATCACTAATAGCAACATTTGATATCTAAATTCAAATACTAACATAACTGGATAATAAAAGGCAGTAAAGTAGACAAAATATGCAAAATTCTGTTTCTTACAGAAGGCAGAGAAAAAATTTTTCTCTTTGATGGTGGTCAAAATAAAGTTTTAAAACATACTTTAATTACTTAAAAATAACCACTTGTAAACAAATCTTTAAAATGGGATGTATATTTTCCAATGTCTACCAAAAAAATGCAAATAAACATGATCCATAGAGTTGAAGAAAGAAAATGAAAAGTAAAGTTACTTTAAAGCATTAAGTACAATTAATGACATGAAGCTAACCAAATCAATTCTAGTAATAAAGGAAAAGGATTCAAATTATTTATTAAAGGACAAGGACCCTCCAAAAAAACTTATCAAGGTAAAATATTTTAAAAATGAGACAAGGACCCTCCAAAAAACTTATCAAGGTAAAATATTTTTAAAATGAGCAAATACCACATTCAGGGTAATAATGACAAGCATTAATTAACTGCCAGATCGGTTGTGAATACTTTACATGTATTGGTTTATTTTGTCTTCACAGAAAACTTATCGGTACTACTTTTGTTCCCACTTTACAAATGAGGAAACTGAGCTGTAAATTAAATAACTGCTTGAGATGTATCTAAACCTTACAGAGAAGTTTAAAAGTAAACAAATATTCACCAAAGTCAAACAGAAGTATTGTAGGGATGGAAGTACTGATTTCAATAATAGTTCCAAGCATTGTCACACAATCAAAAATTAAGGTGAACAACCAGCAGAATTTCTACTATAGATATCAAAAAGGTGTTAGAAATACTGGAAAAATCTGGAAACCACTATCATTGTAAGAGGCTTTAATACATCTCTCTTAACATTTGACATATCAAATAGTCAAGAAATAAGTGTCAGAGACATTTTGATGATTATAAATGAAATTATTACTTCTAACTAAGCTCCAGTTTCCCTCTCAAATATCATATTTTTCTTAGAAAATTTTGAAAAAGGAGGACATCTTTTAGATGTTCCTGGGGCATTGTGTCTTTGTATTTATACATATTTGTATGAGCAGATTTTAATAGTCTTCATTGCATTGTCACATTTTCTAAATTTTTAATATGTGTATAAGTCAGAAAATATATCCATCTAATATTCATGCATTTAAAAACTGCTTATTGGACATTTAATTAAGTATCTGGATTGGTACTAGTAAGTGGTGGCTAACCCTGATGGAAAATATTAATATGAAAGGAAAAGAATACAACTTCCTTTACTGTCAGTAAAGGATTCATGAACTTGACTCTATGAACACTGCTGTACAAACCACTGGGCTGAATGGGATAAGATTTATAAAAAGGGCAGACAACCCTAACCGCCAATTCCCATGAAGATATCCCACTGCAATCTCCACTGACTGAGTGAAGTGGGAATTTCATCAGGTGCTTTAAAGGAGCTCCATTTGTCATTCCCATGGGGTTATTTGGCATCCTCTTGGCCTCTCCCAACTGCTCTGTGGACTCTGGCTATGTGCCTATCTGGTGAGAGTAACTGTCAACAGCCCCACAATTCCCTGAGTGCTTACTCTGAGAGGCATGTCAAAGGAGATCTTGGGGCAGCTCCCGAGGTCTGCGTTACCCTGGTTGACCCAGGCTGAAGATCTTTGTGAAATCTGTTCCTAAAACTAGGTGCTGGTAATACAACAAAGAAACATTGCACATACCCCTGCCCTTCTGGAATTCATGTTTTAGAAGAGAAACAGACATTGGATAAGTAATTACCACTGTGATGAATAGAGCCAAAAAATCGGGCTGGTTGCCATGAAAATCTATATTTCCTTTCTCTGCTTTCGCCTTCTGCATTGCTTATTAACCCAATATGGCGCTTGTTACCTTCTGTTCTGTTCTGTGCCTCTGTGAGCACATCTGTTTTCCAAGTAGTCAATTACTTGCAGGCATCTGTACAGTGCCCGCCTCAAATTAAATGTTCAGTAATGTCTTGCTTAAATGAATGAAGAGAAAGCCTTAGATCTCTCAATATGCTTTCCTTTATCAATATTTTCTATTTAGACACAATTCCAAGATACCAGGAGTCATGTTTATTTAATTAGCTTAAATCTTGCACAGACAATTCTTTAAGAGGTGGGTTGTGGGGTTTGGGCGGGGGGTTCTTGGCTTGTTATTACCTAACCTTGAAAAATGATGAAGTGAGAATGTTTATATACAGAAAGAGTAAAGTTAACCTCATACTCACCTATAAAAATATGTACTAGCTGCTAGTGATACATTTCAATGTACCAAAAAGATTGACCTATATACTGCTTTTGTTGTAGCAAGTTTTTGTTGTAGCAAGGAAGAGAAGGGTCCATGACAAGTGGTGTCTTGTCACCTTTGTCAGTCCTATAGAACCTGTTCTGTTCCCTTGGGTGTGACTTGAAGACCCAGTGAATCTCCCATATCCACTAATTAAGTTGAGGTCACTCCCATCATGCATGTCATAAATAAGGGGAAGTGCCTTCATCCAATCCATACTCCTGGACTTGGAAAACATGCTACCTTTGGACCAAGGGTGAGGAATTAGGGTCCCTGAGGAGTTTTGCTAGTACTTTTTGACAAACATTAAGAGCCTGGTTGTTAATTAGCTTAAATCACACTGCGGCTTTGGAATGATTGGGTTCATTTGTTCCCACAGAAGAATCAGTTAGGTCCTTTATAATCAGTGATTCGTATAAGTACATGTAATGGTGAGATATTTTGTGGAGACAAAGCTGCAGAGGTTTGAGCCAATAGAACCCTGTACAACTTTGATCCCAAGACCTGAGTGTTACATCAGGTGACAGGCAGGAAGCTCTTCTGGATTCTGTGTGGCATGTTTCAGTCCTCCTCAAGAGTCCTCTGTTGCCAGGACTTCCCTGGTGGTGCAGTGGTTAAGAATCCACCTGCCAATGTAGGGGACATGGGTTCGAGCCCTGGTCTGGGAAAATCTCACATGCTGGGGAGCAACTAAGCCCGTGTGCCACAACTGCTGAGCCTGTGCTCTAGAGCCTGTGAGCCACAAGTACTGAGCCTGTGTGCCACAACTACTGAAGCCTGTGTGCCTAGAGCCTGTACTCTACAACAAAGAGAAGCCACCACAATGAGAAGCCTACGCAATGCAATGAAGAGTAGCCCGTGCTTGCCACAACTAGGGAAAGCCCACACACACAGCAACAAAGACCCAACGCATCCAAAAATTAAAAAAAAAAAAAAAAAAGAGTCCTCTGTTGACTGCTCTGGTTTTATATCTTCATGTCTCTGAGTCAGGGACCCCACCCCCTTCATTAACTCATTTTTCTAACTCAGGAGACATGGTGTATTATTGTATCCTGAACAGCATATCCATGGGAGGGCTTCAAAAGTCATTCTTGGTGATGATTATGGTTAGGGTTGAGTTTCAATTCTGGCAGGGCAAAAATTAGGAATCAGATAAGATTACACTTGAATATCTTTTTAAGCCAAAAAACTAACATACCATCCTTCTCTCCGCTGGATGACAGCAACCAAAATCATCAATCACGAGAGCCTAAATTCAGAATAGTTTCAAGGCTGAAATAAAATCTCTAGTCCTTATGTATGTAGGATATTCCCACACTGCTGGAGTTACTGGAGGCTATGTAATCATCAGTGCTAAAAAAATATATGTCAAGATCCATTTCCACGTGTACAATCAGAAATTTATCCTGTATGTCGACCTCAGCTATCACTCCTGTGTGAAGGAGATAGTCAACATTCCATGTCCAGACTCATGAGGTCTGCTCTTCAAGAGCCTGTAACTTAGTTGAAAATTATAGCCCACATTTATGGAAGACTTGCCCAGAGCCCATGTCAAGCACCATGCTTGGATTATCTCATTTATCTTCATTTATCACACATCGTGGGAGAGATGGTATTATACACTTTTCAGATGATGAAACTCAGGATCATTGTTAGTAACAAACCCAAGACCATACAGCTATAAATCATGTTAGAATTATATAGAGTGGATCAGAGGAGAAAGCTACCACTTCTGGTTGGGATGTTACAGAAGGTTTAGGATGGGGCACGTTTATGCACTCAAGCTTGAAGCAGTGATTCCTGTAACAAAAATATAGACGATTTACCATCAAGCCAAAAATTGAAATTTACCCCAACACTCATTCATTTTAATCTATTAATTGATCATACATGTATATGTGTACATATATGCATTTGCTATGTGCCAAACACTCTCCTTTGCATTGGAATGCAGCTTGTATTAGCTGTTTATATTAATAGCCAAATTCAATATCCTCATAATGCTTTTATATTCTTGGGGGGAGGGAACAAGGCAATGTGCAAATGAACAAATACATGGGACATCAATTCGTGGTAAGTCCAATAAAGTTGAATAAAACAGGTTCAGGGTAAGAAAGAGAGATGGGAGAGGCAGGACTGCCATAATTTGTATAGTTGTCAGGGAACAACTCACTGAGACTTCATAGCCTATGGGAGGGAGAGAGCCATTGGTGTATCTGGGGGAAGAACATTTCACAAGAGGGCAATGGCCAGTGGAGGCCTTGAGGCTGGCAGCGGAGTGGCTGGAGGTGAAGGATGAGATAAGACAGGGAGTTAGGACCAGGTAATTCTAAGTCTTGTAGTTAGTAAGAACTTGTTTTATCATGACAGCAATATAAATGGAACATTGAGTGTGTTTGAGCAGAGAAATTACATTTATATTTTAAAGGATTACTGGCTGCCTCTTAAGTGATAAGTCTAACATTACAACTTTGAACCTAAAATGACAAGAAAGTATAACTCCTACATAATGCATTCAGGCAGCCTCACTGCAACAGATCATTGAATTCTGATCAGCATCTTATTAGTAAAACAAACCTGTAAGTCCAGAGTGGTTGACATAGAAGTCCCCATAGATTCACTGCAAAAACTTGTGTAGAGCCTACAAATAGTCACAGGGTTGTGTCAGGAGCTCCAAAACTAGTTTGGAAACAAAGGAGAACAAAAGTAAATCCAGTTACCTCAGCAACTGAAGTGATTTGTCTTACTGCAGGAGGGCCTCACATAAAATTGCACTTCTATTAAATTCAGCTGAAGGGCAGATAGCAGTAAGTCTAGGTAATTGCTGTGCCACCAGGAGATTTCTAGCTCTACAATGAACTTGTGCCTTGTACGAAGACGTGAGGACTGTGCTGTTAGGTAATAACTTCTCCAACCAATGCCCCTTTGCGGAGCTCAATCCCCATATCTGTAGGCCAAACTTCAAGACCTCCAATCTGCATGTCCTACTGTACTTATATTTCAAACACCTCAAATTAGATGTTCAATTCTTCTCCTGGTTTCAAAACATCCATTAACTTCTCCAAAAGGCATTCTACTTTTGTTCCAGCTTCCTCTTTCCTAGAATCATCAGTGTCATGATCCAAACCTCCAAGACTAGACAATTTGAGGTCCTCTTCAACTGCTCACTCTTCTTTAAATTCAATATTTAATGAAAAGAATTCAGTCAATTCTTCCTTTTAATGCTGTTAGTCCCTCTGCTCCTACTTCATTGAAGTTGTCATCTGTTTATATTTAAATACTAAGAAAGAGTCTCTCTTTCCCCTGGCTCTATCCAGTCTCTCCCTATCTTACATACCTCCCAGCTTAGGAGGTGATTTTGGTTATGGAATTCCCTTAATCGAGAACCTATTCCAGCTCACTCTTTCATTTGATGAATTAAGTCAGAGTTCTGTTATCTGGGTGTGGAGACCCTCCCACTCTTGACAGTCCCCAAGTATTGTCAAAGAAATCCAGAGCTGGACAGTAAAAAAGTAAAAATAGATTTTATTGAGGAACTCTTACACTAGGGAGAAAAAGACCTCAGGATAGAACTGGTTGCAAAGCAAGGACAAGAGGGGATTTTAGGACCAAGGATCAGGTTGGGTTGGGGGAAGGTCTGTGGGTAAAGAATTACTAAAAGGAAACCTGAGAGATGAGGGTGGGGTATTCTGGTTAAACAAATCTAATAGGATTCTTGCTGAAGACAGCTCAGGATGATCATTACCTGGAGGACTGTGGGGTATAAGAAATTTGATCAGATATTGAGGATGATCAGATATCAAGGGTTGGAAATCTGGATAAAATGACTTAGGAGGATTCTTGCTAAAACTGGGAAATGCAAAGACAGACACAGAAGCCCAAAGTTTCAGGCCTAGTTGAGAAGAGAATTCAGAGAAGCCTGATAACCTTTGGTCAGGAAGAGCATCTTCTCAGTATCTTGTTCCACGCAATTGGCAGAATTTAGACAGGTTCTTCTCCTCACAGACCCTCACATATAACATACACCTACCTCTGCCTTTCCTCTTAAGAAAATCCAGCATGAATTGTTTATTCCCTGTCTCTCCGCAATCAGTTCTCAGTCTTCAGAACCCAGCAAAAAAATCTACATCATAAAACCTTTATGAAGTCAACGGTTCACCATGACTCTCTTACACCTCAGAGTTTATTCTTTAAACTGATGAGCTTTTATGGAGCATAAAACTTTATATTGAGCTCTGTGTCACACACTGAAAGAGACACAAATAATTCAACAAGATCCCTTTAGTTGTGACCATCAGTTGTTCTTATGTATCTTCTTTTATAATAATGCCCCTGAAATTCATATAAGTAGATGGAAGAAAAAGAAATGTATAATTTCCAGTTATAACTTAAAAAAAGGATGTGCCTTCTACTTTTCCTATCTGTCTTTGCCGTGGATGCAACGTGGACATGATGTTGAAGCTGGTGAACTCATCTTGGGCTGTGAGGTAGAAGTCTTATGAAAAAGGAGGAATTGGTTTCTGGATTATTTGGAACTCATCACGCTATGGACATGAGGTAATGCTTATAAAAGACTTAGTATGGTTGCTGGCAGATAGTACATAATAAAAAAATAAATAAAAGTGAATAAGAATGACGTTGATGATGATGAAAAAGAGGTTGATATTTGTGGTGATGATAACTATGATGATGATCACGATGCTTTCACTAACAATGTACACTTAGGAATTTGACTTTTCATCACTTCTGGCTGTGAAAATAAAGCAGCAAGTTTAACAATTGAAAATAAACTAGATTATATTCAATCTTTCCCATTGTTTGGAATAGAAAAACTAATGTCAAGCAGCCTTTGGTAGCTCTTTGCTAAGAACATTTTTTTTTTAAAGGTAGAATCCAAAGAAATGGTAGATAGAGAAATAACTGAAAGGCAGAAGAAAAGAGAACTACTTATAGTCAGAGAAATTAACTTGATCAAAATAACAAAGAATTTGGTGTTTGTGTATAAGGATAAGAAAGGTCTCACGAGCTGGGACTAAAGGGACCTTGAGTGATTCCTTCTGATGGAACTTGGAAGTAATTCAGGGTTTAAAACAAATGGCAGTAGAGGAAAAACTTTCCGCAAGTTTGCTGCAGGTAATGAATTGTAACACCTTCAATGTCCTTTGAGAAATTAAATAAATATTAAAATTTATTTTAAGTTGCCAATAAGTGTTTAGACTGGTATCGTTTGAACTTCACTGCATGCAGAGACTAGACCATAAGGGGTCACTGTTTTTATTAAGGTTACAGTAGTTTAAAAATATGGATCTTTTTAAAATGACAATGCTTAGATTTTATTTTGTCTGCCACTATATTTAAGTGTGAAACAGCATGCCTACATGGTGTGGTTTTTTTCCAAAGAGAAAAGCAAATTGTAGAACACTACTCTGAATAAAATGAAATAACTGAAGGATTTAGAAAGAAATATCATGGGATTTGACTTGTGTTTTGTCAAGGTATTCTTGCTTCAGTGTGGAAGAAGGTGTTATATGCTAGAATTATACAAAATTTCTGTAACTGTAATGAATTGTAAGCTATTACACAGTGAGGAGCATGATCTATACCTCTTAATCTCGCCAGCCAGAACCAATCATTGTAAAAGACACAGGGACTCAATGTATATGGTCTGATATCTAAAACTGAAATACCATTGTGCATTTGTATACTCACCTCAAGGTTGAAGAATTCTGTATATATTATCAGATATTGTTCCTGCCTCCCTAAAAATACTGCTGATGCTTATATGGTAACAGAGACTCCAAAATGTCAAATATTTGGTTTTTCTAGTTTTCCTGACTCCTTCTTGAATGGTTTTCCATTAATACACACTGACTTTTAGGTAATTATTTTTTTAATGTGTTTGTGTATCTTATATACATATGCATATATATGCATGTACATATGTATGTATTTTATGTATTAGAAGACAGGCACTGTTTTTACTCTTTATAAATAATGACTTATATATCCTCATAATAATATTATGTGGTTAGTCCTAATGATATACACATTTAATAAATGTGGGACTTGAGACCTAAAAGGATAATTCATTTGCCCAAGGTCATACAGCTAGACCTTCACACCGCTGGAATTAGAAGCATGATATTCCACTCCAGGATCTTTGTTACACTTGTCATTCTCTGCTCACAGAAATTGAACTAGAACCCCAGTTTTCCAGAAACTAATGCAAGGCATAAACATTTCAGCAGGGGTCTCAAATACATACAAGGCCAAACAGACGGCAGGAGATAGTACAGCAGATGTGTGAAGAAAAACGCTGGAAAGCCATGAGAGAAACATAAGGATGGCTGTAAATCTGAGAGCCTGGGCCTCTCCACAAGCCAGCATCCAATATGTCTTACAGGGTACAGGTCCGCTTTTGCTAGATCTCCCACTTTTTCAATTTTTAAATATCGGCTCCAAAAACTCTAAACATTCTAGGACTAGACATAATACTTCCTCTTTGGGTCCAGTCCAGTGCATGGCCTAATCATTTTTTAATCTCCCCAGTTCATCATGTACTTTGCAAAACTGAAATGACATGGGCAGGAAAAGAAGATTTGACCCTAAATCTTGGCTCCAGAATTTACTAGCTCTGACCTTGACATATTACTTCATCTCTTTGAATCTCACTTTTTTCATCTCAAATTAAGAATCATGCCTACCTTGCTAAGACTACTGTGGGAATTAAATGAAATAAGGCATGAAACTCAATTAGAACAGTATTCCACACTTAGCACATGCTTCCATAAATGTTCATAGTTAGATAATGTGTATTTCTACCCCATGTTACCTTCTGTTTTATTATTCATCATTTCCTTGATTAGTTTAGAATTTGGGTCAAAGAGGGACTTATATCTAAGTAAGTTGCTTTCTAGATAATGCCATGCTTAGGGTCAAGATAAAGTACAATTTAATTTAAACAGCTTTTTCCATGACTGACTGAGGCTGGCCATGGGCTTTATTGCCTTGTACTTAAGGTGCCAATCTGGGTGAAATGTAGGTTCACTTTAGAGATAACATTCTAAGGAAAATGCTTAAGTCATTTTTGTTAACCTGTTTGGCCAAATTTTAGACCTTTTCTGGGAAGAAAGTTTAGATAAGACCAAAGAGGAAGGGCCAGGGAGAGAGGGAGGGCAGAGGAGAAGGTGGGCACCAAGGAAGCCAATGTCAGCCTTCTTTCACTTTTACAAGTGGCTGCACTCTCTCCAGTTGTGGTGGTTGGAGCCTCAGAAGGAGAGAAACCACCTGGGCATGTCAAAGGGGTTGGGGGGCTTGTTACACCAGGATGGCAGAGCTGAGAAGTCAAACAGGGGTCTGTGTGGCCACTGAGACTTAGCTAGAACAGCAGGAAACCCTTACTCTCTTGGGCCAGAGGACAGAGGAAGGTATTTCCAGAACCCAGGGGTAGGGGTCACCTGGAGGAAGCCAGAACAGGTGGGCCTGCCTAGCAGGACATGGGCTCATAGGGGAAATGCAGGTTGGGCCTGACGGGACCCAGGAGAAATACCTTGGCTTCCCTCTTCTCCTCTCTCCAGTCTGCTCCCAGGGCTTCACACCCAACCAGAAACCAGCTGACCAGAGAGCCTGGGACATCCAGTCTCAGGGATCAACACCCCTTCACTCTCTGATTCACTCAAGGGCAAATGAAGAGCAAATTTGGCTCTGAGAGCAAAGAGGCCCAGGGGTAATCATTTTTTTTTTAATGGTTATTTAAGGTACTCATGTGTGGCAGTGGCGGTAGGACATCTGTTTAAACGTGCCCATTATTTTAATATAATTGTTTTGTGGGTCAGTCACCTTTAGAAAGTATGTAATGATAGCATCCTATTCCATAATTACAAACTGCTTCATGATAAGTTCATATGCTGCCCTTTGTCATTTCTACATTTTGCATTTGTACTTTTTCATTCATTTTAAACCAAGTTTATGTAACATATAAATATTTTACACTAAAAAAATCATTTCCATGTATGTTCTCTTAGTTTTTTTCTTAAAATAGGTAACCATCAGCTTATTATGATGATGATGGTGATGATGATGAAGATGTATCGCTAGTGTGAGCTCCCTACACCACTGCATTTAAGAATTACAATAGCACCTAAGGCTCGCCTGGAAATCAGAGTCAAAAAAATCTAGTTCTAATCAAAGATCCACTGCATACCAGCAAGATGATGTTTGAGTGACTTTCTTATGTCCTCTGAGCTCAAGTTTCTTCCTTTACTAACATGGAGTAAGGATTCCTGCCTTATTGAGTTGAGGGAGGAATAAATAATACAAGAGCAGTACAGTACACAGGGTCTGACTCAGAAGAGGGACCCAGTCAATGCTTCTTTTCCCCTTGCCTTTCAGAAGTCATTTTATATTCCTTTTTTATTTGAAAGATTAATTTTCAATAGCTGTCTTTTCTATTTCCAAGACTGAGAATTCCCTGTTCTGATAGTGAGAAAAATGCAAAATACCACCATGCTCTGGGTGTCCTTTCCCACGGTCTCCCAAGCTGATGCCTACACCACATCTTCGAAACCGCTCATTTCTGTTCTTTCTGTCATTTATACCCTCAGCCATTTTAAGTGCCTTTCCTGCTGCCATTTAAATTATCTTATCACTTAGCTGTCTTGCTTCCCTTAGTGAAACGATTTTCACAGAAAGCACTAAGCTTTTTCCCTGGCATTCCCTAATGACAACATCAGTAAAAAATGTGGAGGTTACTGGGAAAGGAATGAGGGAGCAAGGTGTCAGCACTAGCATTTTTTTCCTTCTGGAAAAAAGTACACAGATTTATTTAATTTTTCTAAAAGGAGAGAGAGATGCGTTTATAAACAAAACAGCAGACAAAAATGTGTTTCCTTCACTTTCTAGATTCTTTGGCTAAGAAAATCCTACGGGAACTATTTCTCCTGTAAAATGACGGACCATGGAATCCCAGTCTTTTCTTATCTGTGTCCGTCCATCGTTTCCCAGGAGCAAATAGCACAGGACATTTTCTGGGACCGTCCTCTAAAGACTGATAATTCTCTTGTTCTCAGCCTGGCTTCATTTTATTTATTTACTTTTTTTTTTTTTTTTGCAGTACGCGGGCCTCTCACTGTTGTGGCCTCTCCCGTTGTGGAGCACAGGCTCCGGACACGCAGGCTCAGCGGCCATGGCTCACGGGCCCAGCCACTCCACGGCATGTGGGATCTTCCCGGACCGGGGCACGAGCCCGTGTCGCCTGCATCGGCAGGCGGACTCTCAACCACTGCACCACCAGGGAAGCCCCTGGCTTCATTTTATATGAGATACCCAACTGTGTGGAAAACAGGCATTTGCAAAATGTTTCTTTTCATTAAAAAAAAAAAAATCAGTTTATAGAAATGGTATCTCCACAATACTTTTATGCTTTTTTTTTCCTGCTTTTTGAACCACGTGTTTCTTTGTTTTTGTGTTGGTTTTTTGGGAGGGGTGGGGGCATTGTCTGTTGGTTGGTTGGTTGGTTGGCTGGTGTTTTGGTTTTGCAGAGGTCTCGTGAATTCAAGTTTTTCTTCAGCCCACCCTAAGTTTAAATTATTGAGCTGGCTGCTTGTGGAACCTGTTCCCAGTGGTTTCATTGATCACAGAGAACCTAGAAGAGACTAGATGAGGAGATACGTCCACTCTAACTTGTAAGGTCTTTGTCTGCCTGTTGAACCTCATGCCTTACACTTACCCCAACACCACACTCCAGACACACAGGCCACATTCTTCTTCCCTCATCCAACCCAAACTTCCTCCAAACATGAGACTCTTACGTGCTCTTCCCTCTACCAGGAATGTATTTCCCTTATAGCTTTCTATGCTGCCCCACTTTGTCATCACTCCTCAGTTCAAATATCACCTCCTCAGAGGGCCTTTCCTAAAGTGCATGATCTGAAGTAACCCCTTCATGACCTTCATTGACCAATCTATCTTTCTATTATGTCATCTTCAGAACAATCGTCTGAGGCCATCTTTTTTATTCATTTGTTTGTTCATAGTCAATCTCTATGCACTAGAATATAAGTCACTGAGAGCAAAGGTAGTATCTGTATTGTTCCATCCCTGTATCCCTAGATGGCACCTGGCACATAGTAGATGTTCATTAATAACTGTGGAATGAATGAATGATTGAGTAAAGAATCACTCAATGATGTCATCTGTAGGCAGCATATGTGAGCTCTTAGAGACTGGTCACTAGGTCTTTTTCATTATTTTTCCCCAGTGTCCATCACAGCTTGGCATAACAAATAGCAACTGAGTGTCTACTATGTGTCAGGCAACATGGTGAATGAAAGCCATATACAATTTAGCAACTGAAGCAGAAACCTTGCCCTAGTGGAACTCCAAGTGCTTAGGAGAAGGCAGGCAATTAAATAAGCAGTTATACAACCCTTTGATAATGGCTCCCTTATAGAAAGTAAGCATCTTTTGAGATGTTACAGCAGGGGAAGCTGATAGTCTATGGACAGCTGGGTGTTGGCAGGAAAGACTGAATAAACGGAGGGACAGAGACATAAAGGGAATAGAAAGGGGATGAAAGAAAGAAGGAAAACAAACCCCTGTATGTCCTCCTTACATGGATTGGATCTATGATTAAAAGATACCATTTGACTCTCAAAAATGCTCCTGGAAGGGCTTCCCTGGTGGCGCAGTGGTTGAGAGTCCGCCTGCCGATGCAGGGGACACAGGTTCGTGCCCTGGTCCAGGAAGATCCCACATGCTGCAGAGCAGCTGGGCCCGTGAGCCATGGCAACTGAGCCTGTGCGTCCAGAGCCTGTGCTCCGCAACGGGAGAGGCCACACAGTGAGAGGTCCGCATACCACAAAAAAAAAAAATGCTCCTGGAAAATAATCATCATTGCCCAATTCACAGATAGAGACACGAGGCTCTTGCTAGTTAAATCCCTTACCCTTTGCCCCACAAGTTTATTCATAGTGCCAGGACCAGCACCAGATATCCTAGACTATTGTTCATTTCCTATATCTTGTGCCTTCCTGGTCATGATGCCTCAGTAAAGAGGCTGGTTATTGTAAAGGCAAGGATTCCCAGACTCGTGGCATTGCCAAGGACCTCAGGAAACATTCTAGTTATAGAAAAGATCTCAAGATAAATAATTTCACAAAAATGATATGGCTAGGTAGAGGGCTTAATTCTCATTTATACTTGTACCTTTTTATTTTTACCAGTTTGTAAGAGAACTTGTCATGACCAGGGCAGGGATTGTCCCTAGGCAGGATAGAAATGTCTTCAAGGAACAATTACAGGGAAGGAGAGAAGGCCTTTCAGTTTCTAATACAAGCTAACTTGACTCTGCCTTTATCCTTGAATTTGATCACCCGTGAAAGCCACTGGTCCTTTTTATTTTTATTATTTTTTTAACATCTTTAATGGAGTAAAATTGCTTTACAAGTTTGTGTTAGTTTCTGCAGTATAACAAAGTGAATCAGCTATATGTATGCATATATCCCCATATCCCCTCCCCCTTGCATCTTCCTCCCACCCTCCTTATCCCACTCCTCTAGGTGGTAATAAAGCACCAAGCTGATCTCCCTGTGCTATGCAGGTGCTTCTCACTAGCTACCTATTTTACATTTGGCAGTATATATAAGTCAATGCTACTCTCTCACTCTGCTACTCTTCGTCCCAGCTTACCCTTCCCCACCCCCATGTCCTCAAGTCCATTCTCTATGTCTATGTCTTTATTCCTGTCCTGTCCCTAGGTTCATCAGAACCTTTCTTTTTTTCTTTTTCTTTTTTTGTGGTATGCGGGCCTCTCACTGTTGTGGCCTCTCCCGTTGCGGAGCACAGGCTCCGGACATGCAGGCTCAGTGGCCATGGCTCATGGGCCCAGCTGCTCCGCAGCACGTGGGATCTTCCTGGACCGGGGCACGAACCCGTGTCCCCTGCATCGGCAGGCGGACTCTCAACCACTGCACCACCAGGGAAGCCCTCTTTTTTTCTTTTTTAGATTCCATATATATATGTGTTAGCATATGGTATTTGTTTTTCTCTGACTTACTTCACTCTGTATGACAAACTCTAGGTCCATCCACCTCACTACAAATATCTCAATTTCGTTTCTTTTTATGGCTGAGTAATATTCCATTGTATACATGTGCCCCATCTTCTTTATCCATTCATCTGTCGATGGACAGTTAGTTTGGTTCCATGTCTTGGCTATTGTAAACAGTGCTGCGATGAACATTGTGGTACAAAGAAGATATACAGATTGCCAAAAAACACATGAAAAGATGCTCAATGTCACTAATCATTAGAGAAATGCAAATCAAAACTAAAATGAGATATTACCTCACACTGGTCAGAATGGCCATTTTCAAAAAAATCTACAAACAATAAATGCTGGAGAAGGTGTGGAGAAAAGGGAACCCTCTTGCACTGTTGGTGGGAATGTAAATTGATACAGCCACTATGGAGAACAGTATGGAGGTTCCTTAAAAAACTAAAAATAGAATTACCATATGACCCAGCAATCCCACTACTGGGCATATACCCTGAGAAAACCATAATTCAAAAAAAGAGACACTGATCCTTTTTAAAATGACTGGAAGATGTCTTTAAGCTGTTAGTAACAGTAACCATCATTTCTTGGGAACTTGGGTGAGCTAAACAATGCTCATTGTGCTTCACATGCCACTGCTGAATTTATTCTCTCAAGGATCATATGTGATCAGTCTTATTATTATCCCCATTTTTCAGGGAAGGAGGCTTGTGCTTCAGAATATTATTTCTTTTGTTGTTGTTGTTGTTGTTGTTGTTGTTGTACACGGGCCTCTCACTGTTGTGACCTCTCCTGTTGCGGAGCACAGGCTCCAGACATGCAGGCTCAGTGGCCATGGTTTACGGGCCCAGCCACTCCACAGCATGTGGGATCTTCCCGGATCGGGGCACGAACCCGTGCCCCCTACATCGGCAGAGAGACTCTCAACCACTGTGCCAGCAGGGAAGCCCCAGAATATCATTTCTTAAAATTTAACAACTAATAAGTGGCAAATTTGGGATTCAAACCAATGTCTTTCTGAACACAAAGCCATACGCTAACCCCCTAATCTGCTGCTCCCCTTCTGTTATGAATGTGCGCCAAGGTGGATGTTAGAGTGATCTAGGAGCTAGAAAGGCCTGAGCATTCAGGTGAGGGGCAGAAGATGGGCAGCGTTAAGTGGCGGAAAAGGCAAAGGACCCATCTCTCTCTACACGTTCCACATTACTTGGCATTTTTTTGCCAGACGGATTTCCTCAGCATTTTACAAAGACCTACTTGGATTCTAGATTTACTTAACAGTTTTAAATTCTGTGTTACTCATGATGACCTTTTACTAGGAAATAATTTCCAAATGACCGTCTCTAAGATAAGATGATCATCACTGTAATCACCAGTCACAACTGACATTTATGTTCGACTCCACCAGCGATACAGTCTCCCAGTGCCTCTGTCCCTGAGCTGGGGCTGCTCATTTTTCCATGGAAAGAGCAGGAGTTCAGGGAAGCTGCGTGACCTCACAGAGCAAGATCTCGGAAGTCGGGCTGGCAGGGAGTCAAATGGCATCATAGCAATTCACTTTGGGCCGACAGCTCGATTTCTTTGAATGTCAACCTTGTCAATGAAAAACACGTGACTTTGCAAGGTATTGTGCTTAGTACTTGAGAAATGATTCATACACAGAAGTGTTAATTTATTTTAATTTAACTCACGCACATATGCACACATGCAAACACACATACTCAGGACAGCTCTAGGCTTCAAAGTCAGATCTCTAAACTTCAAATCCTATACTGTTACTATTTCTACATTCTTCCTTTAAATCAAGAAGCTGCCAGACTTCCTTTTTTTTTTTTTTTTTTTTTTTTTTTGCGGCACGCGGGCTTCTCACCGCTGTGGCCCCTCCCTTCGCGGAGCACAGGCTCCGGACACGCAGGCCCAGCGGCCACGGCCCACGGGCCCAGCCGCTCCGCGGCACGTGCGATCCTCCCAGACCGGGGCACGAACCCGTGTCCCCTGCATCGGCAGGCGGACTCTTAACCGCTGCGCCACCAGGGAAGCCCCGGACATCCATTTTTATACAAAGTAAATGGTGCAGAATAATATGTATATATAATGATATGCCCTACTTCTTTGTTACTTCTTCCCAAATCTTAAACAGCTTCTTCATGGGGTTCAGACTGAGAGAACAACCCATATGTACAAATTCTAGCTTTTGAAAAGCATTTATAATTTTTTGATCTTATTGCTGACAGAGATCTCAAAGACCAATTAAACACTTCATTTTACAGAAAAAAGAATTGAAATCCATAAAGATGGGGTGACTTGACTAGGTCCCAGCTATATCTTTTGAAATGCATAAACTGTTTAAAATTTCTAGGTTATTGTCACATGTATTAAATTTACTGCTTTTTCTTTTTCTTTCTTCTGACATTATTTATGAAATTTAACTGTGATAAAAATGCTTTGGCTTCATTATACCTACACATATTAATGCATCTGAAGGAAATTTTATATTCAGACCCTATTAGTGCACAATGTAAATTGGAAACAGACTCTAAATGGCCCACTACTAAATTTTTTAAAAACATGATAGGCCCACTGGAAGCAGGCAGCTGCACTGACATTCTTCCTAGGGCAAAGGAAAAAACAACCCTAAGAAAAAATATCCTGACTCCTGGTTTGGTGTTCCTCCATCACCAGATTTATTGATCTGCAAGAGAAGTCAGTGGTTGTTTTGCCCCAGTCAATATTAATTTCTAGGGTCAATAAATCCTGGTAATGAATGGAGAATATGAGTCAATAAATGCTCATTAGATGTGCTCAAAAAATGTGCCATGTATAAAAGAAGAAAATAATCAATCAACCTTACCAATGTTTAGATACTATTTCTGACATCTTTTTGAACAATTTTTTTCTTTCTTTGTTTTTCTTTGAAGTGACTTTAGACTTTTTAAAAATCACCTTAGAGAGTTAAAGCTGCTTCCTACATAATGGTTGCCTCTGTCTTCCAAAGGTCTTTCCTGTAATCTCCCTTTGCTGTTCTCAGGATGGGACCAGCAGCCCTATGTAAAGAGGATAATAACCCATTCTGCAAATAGATTTTGCTAAGCTCGTGGCCTCTAGCCTCTTCAGTCAGGAAGGAGATAGCAAATGGCCACCAAGAACAGATAACAGTTCTTCTGGGTACATATTCAAAGGAACTGAAATCTGGATCTGGAAGAGAGATCTGCACTCCTATGGTCAATCCAGCTTTATTCACAATAACCAAAGTATGGAAACAGATGGCTGTCAATAGATGAAGGATAAAGAAAATATCATTTACACAGACAATGGAATATTATTCAGTCATAATAAAGAAAGGAAGACTGCCATTGCAACAACATGGATAAATCTGGAGGACATCCTGCTAAGTGAAATAATCCAGACACAGAAAGACACATTGGCATGAGCTCACTTATATGTGGAATCTAAAAAAGTTGAACTCATAGAAACAGAGAGTAGAATGATGGGTTCCAATGGTGGTGAGATGGGAATTAGAGAGATGGTGATCAAAGGGTACAAACTTTTAGTTATAAGATGAGTAAGTTCTGGGGATCTAATGTATAACATGATGACAATAGTTAACAATACTGTATTGTGTTCTTGAAATTTGTTGAGGATAGATCTTAAATCTTCTGTCTCAGTTGCACACACACTCACATACAATAACTATGTAGAGGTGATAGATAAGTTGTTTAGCCCGATTGTGGTGATTGTTTCACGAGGTATACACACCTCAAAACATCAGGTTGTACATCTTAAATGTATACAATTTTTATATCAAAGATATGTCATTAGAGTTGTCTTTAAAAAAGAACAGATATATGAGCATGTTTAGCAAACATTCTCTTGTGAAGCAGCACACACAAATTTTCTGTGGGCATATATCTATCAGGTATGTAGAAAACTTGGTGGAAAACAATAATTAATGAATACTACAAGTTCGCAGACTGCAATCCAGGTACTATGTCAGACACTTTACATATATTATTTCTAATCTTTAAAAACAAGGTATCTCCATTTCTTCCAATTAGGAAATTACAGCTAAGTAAGACTAATAAATCTGCTATTCCATAGAATTCCAAAGCCTTGGTTCTTTCCACTGTACCTTACTGCTTTAATAACAAGAGTTCAAGCTGAATCCTTGAAAAGGTGAAGGTGTGCTATTAGCTAAGTCATATTCATAAAGAGTAATAGCTACATCACCAAGGAATTTTTATAGATTGTATCAAATAAATTTTTAAAATCACCAAAATATCATGTTACTGATTATGTAAAAAATATTTTTAAAAAGTTGAATTAAAAAAAAAAACTATTGGTTAAACTTATCCCAAAATAAAACCCTATTTTATAAGCTAACAACGTTTATGTTTCCTCTGAATCATTGAATAAATTCCTGATGATATATGAAGGATAGGAAGAGGGTAGAAAAGGAGGTGTAGAAACCATTCTGCTTTTTCAGTTACATTAAGCTATAGAAAAGAGTACACTTATAAAAAATCCGTGTGTATTTTCAGACCAATCATGATCATGTTAAATAAATATGGCACACATTTTGAGTTAAATTTTCAAAATCTTGTTTCAAATAAGAGTCGCAAAGGACTATTTCCTGAGGCCTCCCCACAATACAAAACAGGTTTTGTGTACATACCTCCAAAGTAACTGACAAAATTAATGAGCTCAACCACATGAAATAAGACCAAAGAAGCTGCATTCAAGGTGCAATGGTATTGCTAAATCATATCAACCAGTCAGTAAATGAGCTCAGCTACTCGAAATATGTACATTATACTAAATGATCTTCATCTTCTGTGCACAGATGTTATTTCATGTGGTTCTAATGTAGGAATGGTCAGTGAGAAAGGCCTCTTTCTGAGAGTGTTCCATCTTATATTCTCATTCCGGAATTTGATCAATGCAAAAGTGTGTATGAGGGAGAGAGAACGAGAAACACAGAAGAGAATATCTTGCCTGAAAGAAAGAAATTTACTCAACAGATCACCAAACTGTATTCTCAAAGAAGGAGGACATAATACAAGGATTCATGAAGACAAGCATATAAGATACATGAGTTCATTTACTCCACTCTCTTCTTATTCCCAAAGATCTATTTCAGCACATTAACCCAAAGTGGGATCTCTAGTATTAGATTCCAAACCTCAAATCACCTTGGGAAGTAAGAAGGTAGCCAGTGCGAGTCACTGTGCCCACATGAGCCATTTAGGACTTGTTGGGGTCCTTAGGGGGCTGATTCCTACATCAACAGGAGCTTCTGGGTGGCCTTCTGAGTACCTCCGACTAGATCATGTTGCAGAAATTCAGTCCTTTTTTTGTTTACACTTTGGACCAACTCCCAACTTCAGTAACATAGTGAGAAAAACCCTACAACTTGTAGGCATTGAGTGCTTGAGCTCCAAACCTGTGGCAGCCAGTTTTTGATCCATGTTACTTTAACTTAGATTCTCATTCATATTCTATTAGCTCCTCTGTGTATATTTATCTATAAATCTAACTAAAGATGTGCATGGAGCTCAATGCACACACATGGAGAGGTTTTCATTGATCTGGTATTTACATATATAGATATACACACTGATTAGTATCAGAACTCTGTAAAGCACAAACATATGCACATAATTACAATCCTCTCTTTCTCTGATTGCAGCATGGAATATTGTTCCTTTTGGGCCTCTGCTTCTTAACCTGCTATGTCCCTTCTGGAGGCCAGCTTTGAAACTATAAGATTTAATGTCTAATCTTGCAATCTCTTATCTATCCCTTGACCTGCTTCAGAATTTTATGTCTTAATTTCTCATGATCTTCCTGCTTTGTGCTACTATTCTTTATTTTATTAAAAGCCAGACTTCATCCCACCTTACAAATGTGTTATATTTCTAAAACCTAAAGATGAGTTAAAGAGAAAATATTAACATCTCCCCCATTTCTGCCGTTAGTTTATCCCCTCATAAAACAACAACAAAAAACAAAAAAGAAGTCAACTGCAAAGTAATCTGGTCTCATCTGACCTATCTTCTTTCATATTTGATTAGTCCAAGTGTCCCAAATTTTAGGAATTTTAATATGAAAAACACAGGAGAAATTTCTTCATAACAGCTCTAACCTGAAATGGTTTCTACTCTCTGTCCCATACAATACCTGTTAAATCTGAATTTCTGCTTTTTCAAGATATCATATTTTATTTAGCAAGTGTACATAAAGAAATTATCAATTAAGCAAGGCCCTAATATGTATTATAAATAACATAGCAGTGCATATGTGAACTGTGTGCAGATGGGGACCTCTCTTCTTTCCATACTTATTTTTGTTGTCATTATTGTTAAATGTACTAGACCAAAAAGATGGCACTGATCATAAAGATACAACTAAACATCAGTTAATTTAGTGGTTAGGGATGTGACCAAGTTTTTGAATTGGACTTTTTTTTTTTTTTTTTGGCCTGGGAAGTTGGAATAAATTAATCACATTGGAACTATTGACTAATTTCTGAAGTCTTAAAAAATCAATAGTCAACAGTGAACTTGGTCAGATAGGATCCTGTACACTCAGTCATGTGAAAAGGCAACTCCCTACTTTGTCAGTATTCAATTTTCTGCCTCCATAGCCATATATTTTCTGTGCCATTCTTACCTGAAGTGACCTTCCATGTGGCAGCATTTTTTGTCTTACCCAACTCTTTTTCCTTCCTTATATTTCATTTCAATGTTGTATTATAATTCCCTCAGTTGAAATAAAGAGTTAAAAAGTGATGTGGTAATGGAATAGAGGGAACAGTTACAGAAAACCTTGAATTCTAATGCAAGTTCAGCTCTTTGTCCATCCAGTGACCTTGGACAAGACTTTCAACTTCTAATCTCCGAGTTTTCTCTTCAGTAAAAAGAGGATACTAATTTGCCAAAGAGCATCTCTGAAGCAAGAACAAGTAGCTTTTTCTATATCTCAACAGAGCTATATTTATTGTAAATTAGAAAGCATTATGGCTGCATTGTCTCCCCACAAAATTCATATGTTAAAGCTCTAATCCCCCAGTACCTCAGGATATGACTACGTGGAGATAGGATCTCAGAAGAGGTGATTAAGGTAAAATGAGGTCATATATTTGGGCTCTAATGCAGTATGACTGGTGTCCTTATAAGAAGAGGAGATTAGGACACAGACAACAGAGACAACAGAAGAACAACTGTATGAGGACACAGCAAGAAGGCAGCCACTTGCAAGCTAAGGAGAGAGGCCTCAGAAGAAACCAAACCTGCCAACACCTTGATCACCTAGCCTCCAGAACCATGAAAAAATAAATTTCTGTTGAGTCAGTCAGTCTATGGTATTTTGTTATAACAGCCCTAGCAAACTAATACTGCAAGTCTAATCAAAGGTTAAAGAATCATTCTCAATATCAGCCCTACCTTTTTAGCCATCATTCTATTCCTCAGCCACCTCAACTGATCCAAACCCATGCCCAGAATTCAGAAAAAATACATGCATACATACACTCCTAAGAGCAAAAGAAATGTTTACTCCCTCTCCATACAGGTAAGGATCATTCTTCTCATCTGAATCTCACAGTTGGAAGATTTTTATTCAAATTTTTAGTTACATCACTAATCCAGTTTTTGGAGTACCTGTTTAAGAACATGGTCCTGATTCTCTACCAGGAATACAAAATTATACCCAAGCTCTGATCTAGCCACTTGAGAATAACCAAATAATTCATAAAGGAGATTTTTTTAACTAATGAGAAAAACTCATCAATGTCTTTTGAAAGAACTCCAAGTGGCCACAAATGTTTTGTGCTCAAACTCCTTCCAGTTTCTTCTTAATAGTAATTTCCATTTTTTTAACATCTTTATTGGAGTATAATTGCTTTACAATGGTGTGTTACTTTCTGCTTTATAACAAAGTGAATCAGTTATATATATATATATATATATATATATATATATATATATATATTCCCATATCTCTTCCCTCTTGCATCTCCCTCCCTCCCACCCTCCCTATCCCACCCCCTCTAAGTGGTCACAAAGCACTGAGCTGATCTCCCTGTGCTATGCGGCTGCTTCCCACTAGCTATCTATTTTGCATTTGGTAGTGTATATATGTTCATGCCACTCTCTCACTTTGTCACAGCTTACCCTTCTCCCTCCCCATATCCTGTAATTTCCATTATTAATGGATGCTCAGTAATGTCACACTTTTACGCAAAGGACCATAATCTATGAAGTCACTTTCTGTCTTCTCTCCCATTCTCTTCCTAGATCTGATGGCGTAAAAAATTCTGTTTTTAATGTCAATTTAAAAAATATATTTAATATTACTTTTAATAGAAATGCAACATTAAATTGCATATGAAAAGTATACAATTAAATTGTGCTGGAGAGATTAAGCAAATTAAGATTTTTAGTAGATTTATAAAGCATACTTGGGAAGCCTCTGTTGCTTAGTCTTATATACTAATGGTTGAAAGTTTTGGTGATATAAAAAATTATAAGCCTGAAGTTCAACATTATAACCCTACCATACTTAGTCATAAAAGAGATCTAGGACCAATTCATTGCAAACAAGGAAAGAAGAGATACTTGTAAATAACTAATTTATCCATCAAACTTTTATTGAGTAACATAGTGAGACTGCATTGACTACTGTTTTGCCTAGTCCACAACCTTTTGCTTCTCAACTCTTCTTCTGTTAAAAGAATCCCCTCTCTCTTATGACTTATGTATTGCTGACCAAATCCTTCCCCCAATTTAGGGGACCCAGACCTGGACATTGAAAACATTGAATTTGTTTAATAATAATTGGTATAAGAATGAACAAGTGGGGCCAATCAGAGACCTATATGGATAATTCTCAAATTGATCCAAAAGGTGATTTAAATCTAAAACTTCTAGACATCTTGAACCAGGTGGGGATAGTATGCCTGAGAATTTCACCATCAGAGAAGAAAAAAAGAGCCAAGAGTTGGAAATCACTGATACCACTTTTTTATTCTCCTTGACCTAGCTAGAACTAATGCTAACTTCCCATTTAGTGAGCCAATGCATCTTGTTTTATAATTTCCTTTTTTAAAAATGTATGTTTGTACAAGCAGAACTCATGAAGTAAAATTACAAAACATTCTTTTTACCCCACTGTACCTTAAAATTGAATCCAATGGAGAAAGTTCTTCCTTTGTCCCTGGAAGGCATGACGCTTTGGTCATTCTTAAATGACAAATTTACTTTAAGGGAACAAATGCATTTTCTGTTCAATAATGTAAAATGTCCAGTTCTATATAGTAATCAAAACCCATATTTGAGTTAAAGTTGCATGTTCTTCCCTCCTTCAGCTGGGCCTTCAGCAGGCTGGAAGGCAGGGAGTGGAACTGTGCTCTTTTCAAAATAGTGACATGCCTTTGCACTCTCTGGGCATGGCAGGTGCCTAAAGCTCTTCCTCTTGTGGGAATTTCCATGGGTTATTCAGAGCCTCCTTCTCCTCTCCATCATTTTACCTCTTACCTTCAGTTCCTTAATTCTAATGATTTACCTTCCTAGAGCTCATTATCAACTGTTGCCATTGACGCTAGATCTAGCCATCCCTTCTTCTCTTCCCACTGCGATGCATTCACCCATCCAGGAATTTCTCTTAACCATAACTCTAGGAGTATAAACTGATCCCAAATCTGTCACGTCCCCTTTGGCTTGCCTATCGGCAGCTATGGAAGCTGGAGTCTTACTAAATACCTCTGTGGCCTCACCTACAGACATGTCTTTAGTTATCCAAATGTTTTCATTGGGTTTGGCATGAGGGACAGAGGGAGGGAGACAAACCATCCCAGTTCCTTAGGACTGTCCACCTCTTAGCACCAAAACTCTCTTGTCCTAAGAAACTCTTCAGTCTGGAACAAACCAGGAAATATGTTCCCAGCAGAACAGGTACCTCTAACTCGCTCCTTGATTAAGTATTAAGCATGGCTCTCTCCAAAGAAATATTTAAAAACCTTCCAGCCTTTTTACTTTCAATGTGGGGAAGGATTTAAGAGTTGTATAATAGATTCATAATCATCTTTTTCAAGACTCTTTGACCACTGTCATTTTTGAGATTTCGGGAGAAACTTTCCTTTTAACATCCTGTTATAATTTTTCGGGGGGAGAGGGATTTTATTTTTTTTCCCCAGTCAACCAAAATATATGTGATTACTATACCTGGGTATTATGTGTTTTTTCAGTCAGTCAATACAGAATTATGTACAACAGTGGTTCTCCAAAGCATGGTACCTGGAACAGCTGTGTTAGCATCATCTAGCATCACCTGGGAACCTGTTAAAAATATAAATTCTGGAATCCCATCAGAGACTTACTGAATCAAAAACTCTAGGTTTGAGGCCCAGCAGTTTGTATGGTAACAAGCCTTCCAAGTAACCTAAAATAATGTATGAGAACCATTGATCTAAAATTTTGATTCTCAATTTAAACATTAGAATCACTGAATCCTCTTTTAAAACAAAATTCTAGGGCCCAGATATTTCATGTGTATCTGTTGGGGCTCAGGCACCAGCAGACTTTCAAAAGCACCCCCGGTAATCTCATGAGTAGCCAAGATTTTGAATCACTTGTCTACCATATTACTTATTGAATCTCTGTATTGACTGCAGAATTGCTAGTTGTTTCAGAGCAGTAGGACCCAAGGACTAAATAATTACTGTATTCTTCACTTCAAGTCATCAATTATGTATGTTTAACTATATGTAAACAAAATGTTCCAGTTCATTCCATCTATTTCCTCAGTACTGAATTTCACTGTATTTTCCATTTCTTTATATTCATTTGTTTACACTTCGTGAAATTTCAAACTGAAGAGAATGCCATCAAAATATGGAATTATGGTTCATTTTAATTTGTGTGTGGTTTTGCCTGTGCTGCCCATGGGTACACAAAGATATCTGTCAATGAGCAGCAAAACTTGAAAAGACATTTACATATGTTTGCTCGATGCTATGACAATATGCTTTGAGGATTTAAAAGTGGATGGTATTTACTTCACTAGACTGCAAATCTTGTAACAACATACAGTGTATATGTTACAAATGATATGTGGAAATATGATCATTTGCAAATAGGCACATTAATCTGAAAATGGCCACATGAACCGAGGACCAGTTAAGGCTCTTGAAAACCATTAAGACTGTTAGTTCTGTCCAGAGATAAGCAAAATAAACAAATTCTTGCTGAACTGGAATCAGTCCTGCTGCCTTTCAAACCCCTCCAAAGGATGATGAAGCCCAAAGCTTTCACTGACGTTTTCCTTTTTATTGTTTTGCTTACTCTGCTCTTTCCAAATCAGAGGAACTTAATGTTTGCATCACTAAGGGAGATTTTGCTGACACCTTCCTCCTCTGGTTGGCTTAGAAAAGATAATAATAACAATAATAAAAGCTTAAAAGATTCTTGAGATTTGGGCTGTGATAATTTGGCCTTGTGCAAAGAGATAAGCTAAATTTTAGTTGGAGCTATTTAGATTCAAACAAACTTAGAATAAAAGTAACTACATTATTCAAACAAACGGAATAGTTAACTCTAGCTCTCAACACGCTTTACATTACAGATTTAAGTATGTCTGAGAGATTTGACCTGATCTAAAATAAAAGTTTAAATATATCTGATAATAACCTCTGACTTTGCTTTGAATGGAAAGTCTCACACAGGTGGGGGAGAGGGGGATTCTACGAGGGATGGCTGATATCCCTATTTCCCTTTATAGCTTGCTAAATTTGGGTCCTTTTGATTTGTTTGTTTTAAAGAAACAAACGTGATAGGAATATGCTGCAAATTAAAAACTGATTTCAAATGAGTTTATAAGGTAAAAGGAGAATGTGTATTTAATAGGTTTAAAGAATTTAATCTGATGTAACATAAAAACCCACCCCCCCCCAACGCCCCCTGTAATTCTTCATGGCACTCTTTTGCTTAATTTTACAGATCTACCCTACGGCTTTCCAAATAATTCATTGAAGTGCTCAGGGTCATGGATTATATTGATCTTTTTCATGGAACTTGACCGAGTTAATTCTCTTCTACCATCACTGCCCTGTTCCTACTCCAGAGGAAAAAAAAAAAATTGAGTAGAAACTTTATGCAAACTTAAATGCATTCATTATAGCTAAAGCAAAATAATTATTTTGTACTAGTGCAGAAAGAGTATTTTATCCAATAAGTTAAGTAATATTCCAAATGGGTAACTCACTGAAATGACATCATAAAATGACCCAAAAGGTAAAAGCCATTTCCAAATGTTAATACAGAGCTATGTGATTCCACCAATGGCATCCTGAAGGACAAGGCAGTTAGAGTAGAGAGAATGCAATAACTTTCAAGAATAAATGAAAGCATGTAGCCTGATCTTCTATCGTATGGGCCAGAAGTTAAGCCCATAAATCTCACATAGGATAAACGAAAAAGAAGTAGCCTTTCTATGAAGAGGCAAAGGGAAAGAGTTGTCTCTTCTTAGAACCCAGGAGCTCTGTGAAGGTGCCCTTTGGAGCGAGAGTGGGGCTAATTAGGCTATTTACATGAAACTCACGATGGAGCATGATATCTAATCACATCGTTTTGACAACTAATTAGAAGATAAATCATTCAAATGACAGTTACTGTATCTTAAAACTACAGTGCAAATACTGTTGACAGCCTTTACAATTGCACTTATTTAATTTTTCATTTAACAGAAAAGAAAGCAGAAGGCAGATTTGTGTACCAGCCAATCTAGCCTTCAAATTCTGGCAAGGGTTAAGCTTGGGCACACAGCAATCTTGCATGAAGTAGGACTCTGCTTCTCATTTATAGCAAACATTGGAAAGTTATAAAATATAATACGTGATTTGGGGTCTTTTCTTGTTAACTGATGGTAAATACTAGCCTTTGGGTTATGTGGGAAATACCAATACATGTTTATGGTCTTCAAAGGGTTGCACAGAAAGTGCTGCAGAGGCAGCCTCTTCAGATTTTCCAATCCCCTCCAAGTTGTTTAAATGTCTGTTTATGAATGCTTTTATTCTGAAACATTAATCTTTGAATAAAAGAAAAATGAAAATGCCAAGGAAATGGTGTAAGTACATATATGCGATTCTTGAATGTCCTGTCCATCACATTTATAAATGATTAGAAGACTCAGGAATTTAATTTTTAATTAAAAGCTAAGGAGTTTAAAGAGTTTAAAGTAAAAGTTAAGGAGTTTAAATTTATGGTATATGCCACACTTATGTTTTCATAGTGGCAAGGTCATTGCATATTTTATTTCAAGCCAAAATTAAGCCAGATCTAGTCTTTTTTTTTTTTTGCTTTCAAATCAAATTCATATACACACACACACACATGTATGAATTTGTGTGTGCCTGTCAACAAGTTTATTTCTTAAAAGTGGTTTTGTACAGAGTCAAGTGATAGGATAGGTGTGTGAAAGGGAATGTGATATGATCTGACTGCTGAATGAAGTCTTAAAGGATTGCTCTATGTTATTAAATAAGCAAGAAATTGATCAGCTGTAGTTTGCATTGCTATGTTGGTTCTAACTTAAAATAGTTCTAGGGAAGGATCAAACTATACAACACTTTCTTACTGATTATAGTTTATATTGTGGAGATCTGGGATACCAGGCTCATTTCTTTAATGTGCATCCCTTGGGATACTGCTTTCCTAAAGAGTAATTTTTTCCCAAGATTTTTACAAGTTACCTATGAACCATGTTACATCATCTTTGCCCAAGGAATTTAATGATTTCTTGACGTAGCCTTACACCTCAAAGTATTATAAATACTCAAATGATTAAACCTAAAACTTATTTTTCCTGTTATGATTAAACTAACGTGATTCCTTTAGGATTCTAAAAACAGGTGATAAAGCTGAAACTGGAAATGGAAATTGAGTCTTTGCTTTCTAAGATTAAGTTTTCGGTAACTTGCCCAGAGGACATAGTATGTGGCAAAAGAATTTCCTAAACAAGGATTTGAATTCTCTGCTTTTATTCCATGTACTATGTAGTTTCCAGGGTTGGAAAAGTCCAAAGACTTACTTCATGGTCCTTATGTAATCATTAGAACATTCTGGAGGTCCAGTTCCATCTCTGTAAACATCTATCCAAACTTTGAGACATATTCTCACACCAAATATCACCCCAGTTTCAAACCAACCCCCCAGTGGAAAATTGAAATGCATATCTAGGACAGAGCAGGACAAGAGCAGACACAATATTGTGAAGGCTGAATCAAGTCTGAGAATTCAACATTTAATCAATTCATAAATTCAAGTGAGTAGGACAACCAATGGATAGAATAGAGGAGAGAGAATAAGAGTCCTATCACTCAAAAAGAAAGAACTTAAATAGTGTGTGTGTGTGTGTGTGTTTATGTCAAGGATATTTTTGCTTTAAAAAAAAAAGTCTAGATTCTGGTGCCAAGAAGGGATTAGAAAGAAAGTAGGCCGGTTATAGTTCACTTTTGTCTCTCGGGCACATACCACTGTCATAGCCCCTTTGGACTAGGACTGATACTGTCTTAGAATTTTTTAATCAATTTTAAATTGACTGCTATGTTTGGATCAGAAGAAAAAAATTAGGTAATGTCAGTGAGTCACCAAACTTTTAAATTCAATCTTAAAGTGTCTCTCCCCCAGCCTGTCCAAATAGAATCAGATTACAGAAGGGTCTTCTGGTGTCCATACAACAGGGTGGGGTGTGAATAAAGATCTGGTAACATTTTACTCAATTTCTAATAACTACTAAGACTATTGAATTGTACTTTTTTTTTTACAATAATGGTGAACTAGATAGAAGGAGGGCTGGTTGGTTGAGGAACACTCCAGTGACAACTGCTGTCTAAAATCCTCTAGCACATACTTTCCTGGCTGTTTCAGGTATTTCCAATAAAATGCAAGACTTTTGGATTAAGAACCTTTCCTTGTTGAAGAGTCTCTGCTAAATGACTCTATCAGAATGGGGTGGAGTAAGGCATCATGTGGCACCATTACGTCAACCACCAGTACCTGGCTGTCTGTGGTAGAAGATGGGGTAAGGGAGGATTGAGGTAATGAGAAACATGGTGGTCAGGGAGGTACACCAGGAGGAAGGCAAAACTGAGCAAGATGGACCATTGCTAAAGTGGAAAAAGACTTCATTTTAAAGAAGGGGTTCCAAAGATAAATATTATTGCACTTTATTTTCTTGCTTCGGGCTAGTAATAGCAGAGAGTCTGCATTTAGAAGTGACCTACTGGTGTTGAGTATACCACCCAACTGAGAGCAAGACTTTCTTCTTCAATATACCAAGGAAAGGTTCAGCTTCTTCCTGATACCTCATGTGACAAGGCAGCTTGAAACAACATGAGGCAGTTCTCTCTCTCTCTCTCTCTCTCTCTCTCTCTCCCTCTCTCTTTCCTCTCTCATTCCCTTTTACCTTTGAGTAGCTCTAACTGGACTGAAACCCATTTTACTCTAGTAAATACCGTCCAGTCCTTCAGAGCTCAGCTCAAGTGCCAACTCCTTAGTGAGGCCTCACCTGCCTGGTCAATCTGACAGAGAAGTCTCTCCCTAGGTTTCCCATCACATCTTGGATAAATGCTTATTTCCCTCTCACAAAAGACAGTGAGCTCCATAAGGGCAGAAACATATCTTCTTAATTTTTTTTTTTTTTTTTTTTTTTTTTTTACTTTCTAGAATTTAGCAGAGGGACTTGTACACAGATGGGAGTCAGTGAATATTTCACAAATCATGAGCCAAAATCTACCATGCTGTGAGTAACCTCCAATTACTGTGGCTTATGATTCCCTCAGGAAATACTCAGAATTAGTCTCATCCCCCAATAGGATTGTTCCTTAATTGTACATCACTTTGCCTCAATTTTATTTCCTTGGCATCACCACTTCAATTCCTTAAGCCAGTGGTTCTCACAGTCACCTGGAAGACTTGTTAAAACACCCATTGCTGGGTCCTATCCCTGGAGCTGTGATTCAGTAGGTCTAGGGTGGGGCCCGAGAATTTGCATCTCCAAGTTGCTTGGTGTTGATGAAACTCCTGGTTCAGGACCACACTTTGAGAATTAGTACCTTCTACCATTCCTCATCTGGCTGGATTCATGGTCTCTATTTTCCCACCTATTCTCTTTGTAGTGTACCCTCTCATAATTAACCAGAACTGAACATAAAACTGGAAATAGAAATGGTCTAAAACTACATTTGGAGAAACAATGCCTGAGACCTTGGTTTATTTTTTGTATTTTTGTTTTTTACATGAACTTCCAATAATCTAAATAATTTTAAGAATATTTAAAAACCTGAGTCAATAAACTATTCCCAAGTTTTGTTGAAGCCAATGTTGAACTTACTCATCAATGGATTTTAGCATCTACCTATTTTCATTTTATAGTAATCACAATATGATAACTTATAAAAGCATTCAAAGACACTTGTATTCAATAGTCATTCCATTAATACTTATTGAATACCTCCTATTTATTGTACCAGGCTCTGGAGATTCAAGTGAATAAGTAATCCTTATCTTAAAGAAGCTTAAATTTTCCTTATTTCACATTTTAAACTATAAAAGAATTAGAAAAATGCTATATAACTTAAATTTAGTGCCTGCCATACTTTTAGATTTTTATTTTTGGAGCAGGACAGCTTTGATTTCTGACTTTCCATGTTATAGTCCTTGGTTTATAAATAAACAAGATGATAAACTGCTCATAACAAACACAATCACTTGCATTATCCTTTTTGGAATTCTACTTAATGATAAAGTGGGACTGAATAATAAATCAAATATTAAATCTATACAGAAAATGCTTAAAATAAATTTAACTCCCTCTCAATAACCTATTTGGAGAAAGTATTTGGGAGTAGGGGAGAATATAAATTTCCTCAGATGCTTTGCAAATAAATGAAAAGTACTATTCAAAAGTTAGGATGGAATTGTCAAGTGTATTATTTACTTGCTACATTATTTTCTTCATGTACACAACCATGTTATGTTTTACATAAAGTACATTGACCATGATGATGAATTCCATGGACTTCTTTGCATATGTAATAGTAATATTACACTGTTTTGTCTAAGATATACTTTGGATAATTACATTGTCATAAATTTGCTTTTATCAACTTATGTTGTCCAAGTTATGCTTCCAATGTGGATGGGATTTGATACTGTCCAAATAATTAATTTATAGGAGACAATAAAATTACTAGAAAGTATATGATGCTTGAATGAACAAAAGAATACAAAATTATATTAAATTTTATTTAAATTAAATCATAAACTCAAACACATGAACATTACTGTTAAAATGTCAAGACCTTTCTAATTGTGTTTACTCTTCTATAAATTAGTAAAAGCTAAAATACAAGCAAAGTTTTATGTACATTGAAATCTGTGTGCTGGAAAATACCTAATAGCTAACTGGTCCCCAAAAGGGTAAGCTCTTTTAAAAAATCCTTTTTGAAAGGAAACAAACAGTTATTCCCTTTGATCATATGTTAAAACAGCTCTGTAGGATGCTGACTTTATGTTTGGTAAAACATAATATGTTTTAAGGTTCTGTTTCCAATTCCTGACCTACATGAATGCTAGTCTCTCTAAGATCAACCTGGACTGAAAAACAGGAGACTGAGAGGATACAGCTCTTGGTGGCTGTTTGAATTGGTTTTGGGAAAAAATCTACTTTGCGCTGGGGCAGTAGGCAACAAGGCTAGATGTGGAAGGATGAAAAAGGGAAGAACTTGCTGGAATTCTGCTCATGCTCCTGTCCTCCATTGTCTAGATACGATCAGTCCACACCTGGACCAATGGTGAGAGCACTTCCTGAATCAAGAGTTACGTTTTTGTTTTTTTGTTATTTTTTTGTTTTGTTTTTTGCAGTACGCGAGCCTCTCACTGTTGTGGCCTCTCCCGTTGCGGAGCACAGGCTCTGGACGCGCAGGCTCAGTGGCCATGGCTCATGGGCCTAGCTGCTCTGCAGCATGTGGGATCCTCCCGGACCGGGGCACGAACCCGTGTCCCCTGCATCGGCAGGCGGACTCTCAACCTCTGCGCCACCAGGGAAGCCCAAGAGTTACGTTTTATGTCATTCTGTGTACCTGAGGGCTGAAGGAAAAGAAATTACTATAAATGGGGGTGAGGGATGAAAAATTTTTGCTTGAGAGCAAGAAAAAAGATCAAAAGTCACAAACTCAAATGGCTATATGGTTCAGACAACTAATATAAGTGAAAAAAAAAAAAAAAAAAGGCTGGTCGGGGATAAAAATGAGAGGTGAGTGGGTAAGTTGCCCCTTCGAGAAAGGCAGTGGTCACTTAGCATCAACAGATGGTCGCCATGTTGTGAGCACAGGGATGCCAGACCTTGAGATAGTCTGACGGAAGCCAGAAATTTGGTTTTTATTAAAAATTTACCACTGTTTGAGCATTGCTTCATTTTTTAACTCAGTGCAAGCCAAATGAAACTCACCTGTGAGCATTTATGGCCTGTCTTGTTCCTCAACAGTCCATTCTCCACACAGCAGACATAATGAGTTCCTTGATACATAAATCAGATTGCTTAAAATTCTCCAATGTTTTCCCATTTCACCTGGAATAGTTAAATCTAATTTCATGGTCTGTGTGATCTGTCTCATGTCTACATTTCCAAAGTCATCTTCTCTGTGCCAAGATACTTTCTGACTTAGGGTCTTATTTGCTATTTCTTTTGCTGGAAATGTGATTACATAAGCTCTTCAGAGAGCTTCTCATCTTTGTGAACTCTGTTCATTGCTCTTTCCTGAGACCACCTTTCTAATATAGCCTTCCTTCACCACTGCACTGGTCACTTACTAGCCCCTTCTTGGTTTTATTTTTTTCTGGAATGTATAACTATCTGGGATAGTATTATTTATTTATTCATTTACTTTATTATTGTTTCTAGACTATATACTCAATAAAAGTGGAGGCTTTATTATGCTCACAACTATATCTAGAGCTTGATTTGTGGCACATATTAGGTCTGCTGGATATTTACTTCTTTTTCCCTCTCAGCTCCAAATCCACCATTCTAAATTCTGCTCTGTGAGATTGGAGCTTGGCAAACTGTATTTCTCCACTGTCAACTGGATTCCTGTGAGACATTGCTAATCAGGATCCCTGGATTAGCAGAAAGATGGAGGACGGACTTGCTTCTTACTGTTTTCCTGCTGTTCTGCTGGTAGCATTTCATTCTGGTTTCTAGCTTTTTTCCACAGTCCCACGACCAGCTTCACAGAGCCTCATCAGAGACACTAACCCCTGCCAAGCAACAGCCTTCCACAGAGGAAAGCCCACTCCTATAAGTGTGCATCTCCACTGAGCAGCGCCTTCTCCTCAGAAGCCTTGGTCTCCATCCACATCCATGGGGCAGCCCTCTGAGCTTCTAGTTTTCAACCACCCAAGCCTACCTTTGATCTCCCAGCCCAAATCTCTCTACAGAATCCTCTCTTAGTGGGAGTGATTTCTGCTTTCCTTGCTAAGTCCTGACTGAAACAGTAGGTATTTAATAAATATTTAACACTTATGAATGAATGAATGAATGTGGGCAGCAGATATCCAGTTTCTAAAATGTGCCCTAAAGATCCTACTCGCAAATTTCCATGACAAAAACATCATCCTTACACAAACACAACCATGGTTTGTGTTCCCTTTGAGCCACTTGTCACACCAGGTCAGATGCTCTGTGATCCATCTGTTTGTACCATACCTCCAGGGTCAGATTACAGTCTTTAGAGACCCTTAGACACTGAGAAGATTATGGTGTTTTGAATGGGTAATTCAAAACAAAATAAAATATATAGAGGGAGACGGGGTACAAATATATAATTTACAAGTAAATAAATGTAAGTACATAAATATAAGTCTAGCAATGATCTTATTTTTTCATACTATTTCATTGCAGTTTTTTTTTTTTTTTTTGGCAGTATGCGGGCCTTTCACTGTTGTGGCCTCTCCCGTTGCGGAGCACAGGCTCTGGACACGCAGGCCCAGTGGCCATGGCTCACGGGCCCAGCCGCTCCGTGACATGTGGGATCTTCCCGGACCGGGGCACGAACCCGTGTCCCCTGCATCGGCAGGCAGACTCTCAACCACTGCGCCACCAGGGAAGCCCTCACTGCAGTTTTTTTTATTTTTAATAATCAATTCCTTCCAGAAAAATATATTTTCCCTTTATTTTCTGATGCCCCTACTTTCCTGATGTCCTAATCATGCATTCTGTCTGCTGCATAGCCCAGATCTCTGTTTATTAACATTCTTCAAATAACTATGTGAAGAAAATGTTTAAAGACATAAACTTCTGGAATGATTCAGGTAACCACTGGACTCTTCCTTCATTTTTTGACCCTCTGGAGAACCACCATTCATCCTTAGATTAGCTCTTCTATAATATCCTGAAGCTCTCACATTTATTGAGTGTTCATTATGCGCTAATGCCCATGCCAGACACTTTATATATATTGTCTCATCTTAGTTGCACAAAACTACTGTAAATTAGAAATCACCCTTATTTTCGCTCTGACAGACCTAACAGAGTGCTGAGTACCCCCCCAGGTACTCCATAAAAGTTGATTGTGTCTCTCTTCACATTTTTAAGAGCATAAAATGGGTCAGGAATTTGTCAAGTTGCTTGGCATATATTAAACTTATTTAATTATGAAAGCAAGGTTTTTACCCTAATTTTACATGTAAGAACAACTGATAAACAAAAAATAACTCATCCAAGTTCACCCAAAGAGTAAATGGCAGAAATGGGATTTGAAACCCATCAGTCTGGGTCCTCTTTTAACCATTTACATGTGCTGACCTAGACAATGACCTAGACAATTAAATTTGCTGGATTTTAATACTGGGTTAATTGTGAATAATTGTGTTCAAATAAAACCTGCATTACTGTGTTTAGCCCTTCATAGATTATCTACAATAATGGTCCACAAAATATTTAAATATGAGCACCCCTTTTAGTATGAATGATAGTAGGACTACTTTTAATTTCTCTTTGTTGACAACACAAATGACAGAATGCTGTGATTATTAAGCCAGTACCTTACAGGTCTTACTGGGAATTCTTTAATATCTTCCTATTGTCCATAAGACAAAATCTAAAATACTTAACTTAGCCTTGCCAGCTCACCCCCAACCTTTCTTTCTAGTCTTGGTTTTGATCACTTTCCCCCAGTGGTTATGGTCTAACCACATGAGTCTTCTTTCAGTTCCTCCAGCAACTTCAGAGTCTTGACATGTAAGCATTCTGCCTCTACCCGGAATGCTCTGCCCCTCCCCGGAATGCTCTGCCCCTCCCCACTCATATGTAAGTAGTCAATTCCCACTCATGTTTTAGATCTCAAATGTCTCTTCAGCCAAGAAGTCTTCCTTAATCCTTCCATCTTGGCTGGGTCCCCTGTGACACATCTTAGTAGTTCTACAAACTTCCCCTTTGGAGTATTTATGATTGCACTACACAATCCTATGTATATTTAGTTGTTAGGCAGCTATGTCCCACAGAGACATAAACGTCTTCTGAGAGCACAGACCATGTCTGTTTCATTCATTCTGTATCCCTAGCACCTTAAAGCAGGAAGAGGGTTTTAGGTTCCCAAGATAGAGATGGCTCTTTCCATCTTTACCTGATAAAATGGGCAAAAGTTCTATTGTCTCTTGAGTTTTGGAAACAATGACCAATACTAATAACAATGATAATGGTTAACACTTAATGAGCAGTTTCTATTTTCCAGGAACTATTTTAAGAGGTTTGAAGTTTGGAAATCAATTCGTCTTCACAGCACTGTGAGGTTGGTACTGAAATTTATAGAACTTTCAGTACATACATGCTTCACTCCTGCCAGGGGCTGAACTTTGATGAAGAATTAGTTCTGCTTTCTTTTGACCCAGGCTAACACCTGAAGTAACATCATTTACTTCAAAGTGATCCTTAAAAATATTCTGCTTGCAGAAAACCTGGCCTGGTGGTTAAATTTCTCAAAGATTTCAAACCAGAGGACAGTGGTCCCCAGTGTCTGAACAGTGATCACTGGGGTGAAAGTTTATGGTACAAATTCCCAAATCAAACACACATAAAACCTGAACAGGAGTCTCAACAAATAGCACAAGACACAGAGAACTGTCACAGTTTTTTTTCAAATATGAGTGGTATTGTCATAATTAGTAAACCTCAAATGCATTTGAAACTGTTTCTTTGCTAATCATGATTGTTGCTGTCTTAGCACTAAATGCAGGATGACTATCATGGCCAATGAAAGGAGTTCTCATAGTTGAATAATTTGGGATCCACCTCTACTGATCATCTATGAAGGGCTATAGACCATTACATCAGTTTTATTTGAACACCTACAAATGCAAAACATTCATAAATCTTAGATATGACAAATATGATAAACCCTAGTTGCATATCATGATTGGTCTATAGAAATGTACATGAAGTACTTAGCAATCTTCCAATATCCTTCCTTAGGATAGTTATCCTTCTGGGACACTTTCACCCAGAAAAAGACATCTGGTTTCCTTATATTAACAAACCATAAATGAAGACTTTATGGAATTCTCAAAATAACAATCACTTTCCCATGTCTCTCTGGCTCAAGATAGTGTCATCACCATTCCCATATACTTAGGGATTAAAATTAGATGAATTATTACAGAATGATTTATTTTAAATTAAAAAGAGATGGGATAAAAATTCTAAACAATACTGTAATCTAAAAATCTCTTTGATGAGAATGTGACCTTCACAACTTGAAGACACATACACGTTCATCAAATGAGAATATGCTACAAAGTGCACTGCAATCCACTTGTTATTTCAGGCATATACAAATCATTTTACATTTTAACAAATCATGATTTATTTCCAGTAACAAAGAATATTTCCTTTGGATTATATGTAAAGAAAGGACTATGGTCTTCCCGCTTTGGCTGGAAGAACAACTGATAAACAAAAAATAACTCATCCAAGTTCACCCAAAGAATAAATGGCAGAAATGGGATTTGAAACCCATCAGTCTGGGTCCTCTTTTAACCATTTACATGTGCTGACCTAGACAATGACCTAGACAATTAAATTTGCCAGATTTTAATACTGGGTCAATACTTTGTGAATAATTGTGTTCAAATAAAACCTGCATTACTGTGTTTAGCCCTTCATTTGGAAAATGTAGAGAAAAAGAATTACAGAAGGGGAGGGGAGAAATACTATGAAAAATAGGAAGATAAATATGTTGAAGAAGAAAGGATTTAGATTTCTAAAATACCGAAGAAATTTTCAAGGTTTATCTGACTTAAATGACAAGAAACTTATGGAATGTAAATACCTAATGTACATTGATTTTTGAACCAATGAATTATAACACTAATTATAGCTAATGGGGAGAAACAATAAACTAGTAAACTAGTAAATAGATATAGCATATGCAGTGGAGAAAGTAAGGCAGAACAAAGGAAGAAAGAAACATGGGCAGAGGGTAATCATGCCCTGGGGTGCTGTGGGTGCAGTTTTAATTAGAGGGATCCAGGAAGGTCTCAGGGATAAAGTGACATTTGAGCAAAGACCTGAATGTGGTAAAAATTGAAGTCACGAGAATCTGACTCTTTTCTAGAGAGAACAAGTTTACAAATGTATGAAATATAAGACAATTCGGAGAAAACTTTGAATATCCATTTTTTTGTCCTCACATTAATATATTTCAGTATGTATGGGCTTCTCTCTTTTGTATGTAATTCTGATATAATATTGAAAATTGAGATGGGAATATGGAGGGGAAAATTACACCTGTTTTCAGCTAATTTGTTTTTCATGTTGTATTGCATATTTCATGTATTTAAATATTGGTTTTTCAGCTGTAGCTCAAAAGAGTCCCTCTGGAAATGACATAGTACATCTCTGTGGGATATATTTCCTGAATTTAAAAAATACACAATAAAAAAGTAACTCCATAGTGTCTGTGTTCCATCAACCATAACCTATTTTCTAATTAAACCACATGCACACTCCTTTTAAAGTTGATTTTCTCTATATATAAACATCTTAACAGACTCATTTTTAGATCTTTGTTTAGCTTGATTTTATTCCATTTAGAAGAAGAGCATTTTGATTTTTCAGACACGTTTGTATGTTTATGATTAACCATCAAATATGGAACTCTATTTAAAATAAAAATGATTTTAATGGCAAAAAAGGAAAAAAATCCTGTTTCCACAAGCTCAGTTTGAAGAAGATAAACTTTTAATTCTAAGTTTGCAAGCATCTTCAATGTGCTTGGTATTTTACATAGAAAAAAACAAAGTCCAAGATGTTACATTGGTAATAATAAGTTAACTAAGTAAGCATGTTAAATTATTAAATTTGGAGAATACATTGTGCTTATTATATTACTTACCCTTGCAGTGAACTAGAAAATGAATGTGGTCATTCCAGACTGGTTAAATTGGAAATATATTTTATACAGATGTGTCTAATGCAGTTTCCTGGCAAAGGAATAATGCACACAACGTATATTTATAAGTATACAAATCTGGTTTTATATTACGATGCTGTTCTGTAAAATCAGATTTTCCCCTCTGCACTTTGGTTTTCACTTTCAGGATATATTTACATCCTTTTATCATTTAAAGTATCTTTATTAAAACACTATTTTTTTCCAGATCCTTTGGAGTTTGTTTCCTTTATGGGTAGGTTGGGGGTTGGGGGTTTGAATAGAGAGAATTTAAGAATAAACAGCAAGCAACCTATTTAAAACCAAGGGATTCACCCTCTTCAATTAGTGCTAAATTGATTTTTATAAAATCCTGTTTCTGCCAGCTGCTTAGTTGAGATCATGTTCCTTTTTATTTTGTTTTAGAACTTGTATTAATGTTAACTAATTACACTTCAATTTGTTAAGATAGCTGGACTATATTACAGCATCCATTTCATTTCTTTTGGCAATTTTCATTAGATTCACTCAGCCCCAGAGACAATGGAAAATTTACCTAGACTAGCTTTCCATTAACATCTCTGATATCTTGGATTTTATCAGTGTGTGTGTTTGTGTGTGTGTGTATGTGTGTGTGATAATTGCTTGTTTAGTTTCAGTGCCTGCATTTTAAGAGGAGTTTTATTGAACTGGATTTATTACAGAAATAAAATATATATTGTTACATTTACTTTTCAGTTAATGAATAATACTTATTACACGTAATAGAGTGTTTCCAAAATTAGTCCATTCAAAAATGGGTGTTTTCATAGGATGGCAATACAAAGGCAGCACAGAAAGGCATAAACAAGTTAGAATGAAATAATCATGTGTCATTATAAAAGTGTCATCGGACTGCTATTCTAGTTCTAAAGGCAACTAATACTTATGCTCCTTCTCTGGGCACCCTGTAAAAGGAAGGTTTATTAATTAGTCATTTTTTTCAAATCAAGGCTCATAAAGTCTGGGTGTTAGATCACTCCTGGAATACATTTTTATCAGTGGATTATTACACCATGGATAAGAAGGCATACATTTCAAATTGGGCCTTTAATTTGTGTCCAGTTGGTCCAAAGTGTACAATGCTGAGAAGGCTGATAAAGCACTCTGTGGTTTCTTGGGATCTGCCAATGGCCATAACCAATGGAGTTCAAGATTGGTCCTCAGAAAAATTATCAATTAGCCAATATTTGCTGTCAGCATCACTGCACCACTTCCTTTCCTCTCTGCAGGATTGCCTCGGAGCTAAATTGAACTGGAAATCATTCCCATGTAATTCTTTATTTTGGACCTTTTCCCAAAAAGTCACACACAAAAAAATACAGGGCAATTTATGCTAAATGATACACATGGTATCTTGGTCAGGGAAGACTCTCCAGAAACACTACAAACTGAGCTATTTATTGAGCATTCACTCTACATGAGTCACTATGATAAGTACTTTGTGCATATTTTGATAATGTAATAAATAAGTGTAATAACTTCTGTACAAATAATAAATCTCAGGCTAAATGCAATTACGTGTCATGTTTGGAATCACATGTTCTTAGTCAAATGAGCTGAAAATACCTCCTTTTATGCATAGACATGAGCCTGAATAATTTCTTACAATACTTTCTTGAAAAGGTGAGAAGGGTGATGGTGGTCTAAGATGTGGGATCCCTGCTTTTTCCTTAATAAGCAAGACCCTTCCAGATTTGGAATAAAACATCTGGGCCTTGTTGAAACATGAAATTTAAATCAAGCCAAGAACACAATAGCAAGCTTAAGATGTTCGTTTAAATAATGTTTATGCATGAATCACTAGATGGGCAATAGTTTTAAATTGTCAGTGGCATTTGGCTGGTTTCTCAGCTTTAAGCATTATATATGGATTTGATAGTCTATTCCCCACTCCCATACTTATCATGAAAAATGGGTAGATATCAGATTTAGAGACTGAAAGGAAATATTTTGGCAGTACAAGAACATCACTTTAAGAAATAATTATGATCTGGTAACACAATGTACAGCTACCATGATTGAACAAATAACATCATAAACTACAAAACTGGCAGCTATCCTAAATGATTCCCTCTTCCTCACTTTCACAAACATTTAGTCACCTCTATATCCTATTGATTCTATATCTGCAGTTTCTTTCCTGACTTCTCCTTTCTAGGACCTCAACTCAATTGCATATTCATTCAGTGAACATTCACTGGGCTCCTACTATGTTCCAGGCACTCTTGCAGGTGTTGAGGATAAGCCAGCAAACAAAACTAGAGCACAATTTGAATGCAAAGTTTTTCTAGGCAGGAATATTGATTTCTATTTGTTTCTTTTCACTGTTATATTACTAATTTTCACAACAGTTCCTGCCCCATAGCAGACACTAGGTAAGAACTGGTTGAATGAATAAAGACAGACTAAATCTGTGTTCTCATGTAGATTTATATTCATCTTTGTGTGTGTGTGTGCATTTGTGTGTGTGTGTTTGTGTGTGTGTGTGTTTGTGTGTGTGTGCATATTGGGGTGGAGGGGTAGGGGAGTCTGACAATCAAAAATAAATAGAGAGGCATATATTAGGTTACATAATACTGTGCATAAAATAAGGTAAGATAATACATGTAAAGTCAGTGAGTATTAAAGAGGGTGCTTTTTAAAACAGGGTAGTCAGTAAAATACTTTCAAATGAGATTCTATTTGAGCAAAGATCTTAAAGATCTGAGAGATTATATGGCCATGGAGAAAAGACTGTACAAATAAATCTCCTGAGGAAGAAGTATATCTGGTATTATCATAGAACTGATCGATGAATAAGGTCAGAGCAGTGTGAGTGTGGGCCCGGAGGGTGGTAGGGAGGAACAGAAATGAGGTCAAGTGAGTAGCAAATCAGTGGTCAGTACCAGTCACACTCAGCCCTGTGGTCCCTGGTTAGGGCATTGGATTTTAATCTGAGTGGTATGAGAATACACGTGAGCAGTTTGAACAGAGAGGTGATCTGACCTGTCTGTTTTTGGTTTCTTCCAGTTTTATTAAGAAATAATTGACATACAGCACTCTATGTGTTTCAGGTGTGCAGCATAATAATTTGGCATATATACATCATGAAATGACTATCACAGTAAGTTTAGTGAACATTCATCATCTCATATAGGTACAAAATTGTAAAAATAGAAAAAAAAGTTGTTTTTCCCTGTGATGAGAACTCTTAGGGTTTATTGTCATGACAACTCTCATATATAGCATACAGCTGTGTTAATTATATTTATCATGTTGTATATACCATCCCTAGTACTTATTTATCTTATAACTGGAAGTTTGTTTTAACTGGATCTCTCTGGGGAGCAAAGGAAGAAGCTGGAATACCAATGAGGAGGTGATTACAATGGTCCAAACAAAACACTGAAGGAGAGTAAGAGTCTTTCTACCTCCTATCTTATTAACACGCCTTCCACCCAGCCCGCTTGCCACCACAGCACCAAGTTGATCTTTTTCATATGTAAATAAAACTGTTCATTTCCTTCTCAAAATTCTTCAAATCGTGGGACTTCCCTGGTGGTCCAGTGGTTAGGACTTCGTCTTCCAATGCAGGGGGTGCAGGTTCGATCCCTGGTCAGGGAATTAAGACCCCACATGCCTCATGGCCAAAAAACCAAAACAAAAAAACAGCAGCAATATTGTAACAAATTCAATAAAGACTAAAAAAAAATCTTCAAGTCTTTCTCATTTGCCTAAATAATAAATTTGAATCTCCTGTGGTATGTAAAGCAACTCTATCTACCAAGTGTATCTACTCATTCCCTTTGTGATCCTTTTCTGCTTCTACTTCACTGCTCAGTCCCGACACGTGGTATACTCCGGTATATGAAATTATTTTCAGTACACCAACCCATCATTAATTCCAGGGCCTCTGCTCCTTTAACTTTATACACTCAGAACTTTACAAAGCTTTCCAATGAAAGTGCTGTACCAGGGTTGGTTAAATTTTGGGTGTTATGGACCTCTGAGAGGTTATTCCTTTAAAAAGTAATATATATACAAATTTTCCCTTGTACGGGAATTTTTTAGATCCCCGCAAAATCCATTCTTGAGACATATTAACAAATAGATATCCTTAAGAATTATCAAATCCAACACTTACAAATTTCATTACATTACAAATCATTCTTTTTTGGGGGAAAAGGAGTTCATAGTTAAGTAAACTTGGGAAATGCTTTCTACTATTCCTCTATCTTGGGGAATCTCTGCATTAATTTTTATTAAAGGTTCTGAGACATACTGTTGAAATTAGCATACAGTTGAAACTAAGGTACAAAGAGATTAAATAATTAGCCCAGGAAAGAAAATACAGAAAATGACAGTGACAAGATGTAAACCCAGAATTTCAGCTCCATGCCCAACCCTCTAACTCCACATCAGATGCAATTTTAGTTCTAAATCATTGTCTTTGTTACACAGTTGGGCCCCAATGGAATTAAGCTATTGTTCCAAATTTTTTTCTTTAACATATATTTCCTAAGCTTTAAGTGATTTTACAGACTATAAGCATTTATAATCCAAATTGAGAACATATACATTTAACTAGTCCATGAGAATGAAACAGGTGGGTAATTATTATTTTTCAAAGAATCCTAATATGAGTTTAAAAAAAACAGTGAATTAATTTTCCCCTAAAGTACAGTAAAACAATGAGTTTTATTGTCATAGCTTTTAATACTTTCTATTAATTTTCCATCACAATGCTGTAATTAACTGCATCATTAATAAATAATTCATTTATTTATACATCACGAAATGACTATCACAGTAAGTTTAGTGAACATTCATCACCTCATATAGGTACAAAATTGTAAAAATAGAAAAATTATAAATAGTAGTTTCACATTTGAAACTACTATTTATAATTGAGAATTGAGGATATGAACTTCTCATTTGATTAATCTTTTTTCATTTGTAATAAATATCCAATCCAATACTAGATCTCCAAATTGATTGATATGAATATTTTCATGTAAAATGCTCCAATTCTCACAAGAGCAATATCATCTGAAACATTTGTAAGGTGGTTAAAAATGAGGGAAGAAGTAAGCCGTTTAGTTGAATTGAAATAACCAAATTTGAGTTAAGTACGTTTGTCTAAGGAGGGAACCAGGAGAGTAAAGGAGCACTTATTCATTTGATTAATTTACTCAGTTACTTGTAAAGGTAAAAACAAGACTCATGTATAAACCATGAGGTTAAAGGGAGTCAAGCATATCAGGCAGAGAGAACACCAGTTGAAAGGCTCTGAGATGGGAGCTTGCCTGAATGCCTGAGGAATAGAATGGAAGCCGGTATTACTGGAGCAGATTGTTCAAGAAGTGCTTGGGAAAATGAAATTTGACAGACATGAGGACCAAACATCCCAGAGCTTTGCAGACTAACTGATATGTCATGGCCTTCCAGAGACTGGAGGGCAGCTAGGACATGCCATCTGCCTTAACACGATTATTCTGGCCACTCACACTATGATAGACTGAAGGTGTATGTGGTCTGAAGCTAATGGACCAGTTAGTTGGCTGGCTTTGGAAATTCAGGCGAGAGATAATTATACATGGATCAGAATAGTAGAATAAGGAAAAAATATTGGTGTCTAGAAATATTCTGGACAGAAAAGCCAACAAGTTATGCTGATAGATTTGATATGGGGAATGAGAGAAATTTAAGGATGTCTCCAGAGTGTTTGACCTGAACCATGGGAAGGATAAAATAATCATCACAGCAGAGGGAAAAGTGATGAGGAGCCCATGTACATAAGAAAGGCATGAATCATTTTGCTATACACCTGAAACTAACACAACATTATAAATTAACTATACTCCAATAAAGTTAAAAAAAAAACAAAAAACAGTAGGGAAGCCGTGGCATAGGTGTGGAATGGCCAGGAGCTGAGTTTTCTGAATGGATGCATGAGGTTCATTCTGAGACATAATGGTAAAAAAGAGTGTAAGGTCAGTTGAAGTCAGATCACAGAAAGCCTTGAATGCCAGCAAACGAATTTGCAATTTATACAGTTTAGGAGAGAAACTAAGTAAAAGTTTTTGAGGCATTCCAGTAAAAAACTTAAAGTTTACAAAAGCTCTGCCCAGCAGTTTTGGAACTTTGCACTTACTTCTACAAACCCAAAAGACAGAGCTAAAAGGGATTCTATGGTAAGAGCTTCTCCTTCAGTTTTTGAAACCCTGAGTAAGGCAATGTGGCATAGTGGTAAAATACTGAAGACTATGGCTGTGGGCCAAGTTGGTATATAGTAATCAAAGATGCAGTGACTCATTTTGAGTAAAGGTGTCATACAGACTGTGATATACCAAGACATAAGTCACAGATGGCAGATGACACTTCAAAGAACATACGAACATTAATATACTAACAGCTCTGTAAGGAAACATAATAGCAGGAAAAGCTCTGGATGAAGGATAGGAAATTTTGGTGTAGTCCGAGTTTCACTGTGGCCTGCTATCATATTTAGATAAGGCATACGGTCTCTCAGTGATGTAAATATTTTATCAGTACAATAGAGAAAATACCTTGTTACCGAGTCCAAACTCATACTGACTGCCACACAGCAGGCCAATAAATCTAGAAACGAGTTGTTAGGGCAAGGGATAGTGACTTTATTTGGAAAGCCAGCAGACTGAGAAGATGGTGGACTAGTGTCCCAGATGAACCATCTTGCCTGAGTTAGAATTAGAATTCAGGCTTCTTTTATACTAAAAGGGGAGGGCGTAAAGTCAATCATTTCCTGGTTCCAGTCAGCCTCCGGAAGAGATTTCTTCCTTCCTGCAGTCATTCACAGGTGGGCCTGGTCATAATGTTTCCTGTGAGCTAAACAAAGACATTTTAGCTTAACGCTCATTCCTGGGAGGCAGGATTCCCAGAGATGGGCCATTAATTTAAGCTTATAGGCAACATCCCCTTAATGGTTAACGTGTAATATCAATAGAATACAAAGGTTCTTCCCTATTACAAATCTCTTCTACCACTTAGAATCATATGGATTCCACAAAACAGTAAACAGCTCTTCCTTCCTCTCCATTCATGTAATGGTTAATTTCATGTGCTAATTTGAGTGAATCACAGGTGCCCAGATTAAACATTCTTTCTGGCTGTGTCTTTCAGGGTGTTTCCAGATGAGATTACCATCTGAATCAGTAGGCACATTAAACAAGACTGTCCTGTCCAATGTGGGTGGGCATCATCCAATCCACTGAGAGCCTAAATAGAACAGAAAAAGGAAGAAATAGAAATTCATCCTTTTTTTTTTTTTTTTTTTGCTGCCTCACTGACTCACTGTTTGAACTGGGTCATCTCATCTTCCCTGCCCATGGACTGAAATATAAATCATCTATTCACCTGGTTCTCAGGCCTTTGGACTTGGGCTGAATTATGCCAATTTTTCTAGGTCTCCAGTTTAGAGAGAACAGATCATGGGAGATATAGATACTTATAGATATAGATACAGATATATATTGATAGATAGAGTTACTATCCAATTACTTAGGACTTAGGCATACTAAGCAGTACTGACTACTTGTGTTCAGTAGAACATAAACACATGAGCACTAATTTAATATATATTAATTGGTCAAGAAATTAACTGGACCATCCCCCTCTGTAGCCTTCATGACTTCTCCTGGAGCTTGGAATATATGGACACAGGTTGGATACTCTCTTAAAACAATTTTCTCAGATGATGGAGGTATATTTGCACTATTGGCTGGAGGAATATGATGGTCACAGTCAGTGAAAAAAAGACATACATGTTTAAATTGTTTTTATGAGCTATTTATGTTTTTATAAGCTACTTATATGAACTAAGTCTATTCATTACTCACTTATTCTAGCCATTCCATACCCTTCATCATTTCTGTGCATATTTTTACTATTCCACCATGCTCTGTCTATCATACTCTGCACAGAGAACTCCCCATCTCTATTCACACTCCTACAAAAAGCCATTCACCCAGAGAATATAGCTGTCTCCTGCTTTGGACTGCCCATCACCAACAGAAACATTTTGTTCAATCTCTCTTTTCTAGATGGTGATTCTGTAGTAGTAGAAGAATTTAAGTCTCAGTTCTAGTGCCATATTGTAATTCTTATCTTAGATATCTCTTTCCCACTTGCTGATTATCCTTAGCGTTCCTGTATTGGAGAACTTTATCTTCCTCTGTGTCTTTATATTCCTGGATTCCCAAGAACAGCACAATGTTAACCAAGTGTGTTCAGTGAACATATCCTGATGGAAATCACCTGAATATTCTTGAAAATTTCATTTGTCTTCTGCTAAAGCAAGGTTTCAGAGAGCCTAGATACTATGGAAACAGGTTTATATAAATACTTCTATAGAAAATGTGCTCTGCCAAAGCTCTCAACTAGTTACAGACTGAATTTCTTTAAACTGAAATCTCTTCAAATAATTGCACTGGAAACCTGTGAAGTCAGGCCATGCTTTTTAAAAATGCTTTTTCTGTATCAGATCACGTTAACCACCTACATACTGTGGGAAATGTCACTTAAGAAGAGCCTGGTTGACACAATTTTCCTTGCTACATCACACCTCATCTTAAATTGTTAGCTTCACCACTGTTTGGGATACATGAGTCCAGGTAAGAATTTGTACTTTCTAAATGTTATTTTATTCTGGTACAGCCTAAAACATTTAAGAAGCATTTTTAACACCAGCATGAAGCAGAAGAAACTTGTCTACTTTGACATTTTATGTGAATAGACATATGCATATCCAGATACATCCATTGATTCATTCAATAACAAGTTTTACAAATATTTAATGGGCATGTTACTACATACCAGGCATATTGTTAAGGGGTGAAGGTACAGTGGTGAACAAAATCTATACGGCATCTACCTTCATGGATTTATGGTATACGATACATGTTTAAATAAAAATGCAATGAAAGGCAAAAAATAATATATTCATTACGAATTTAATCATTTGATTTCAATCCATAAGTTTCTGCTCCAAGTGACATTCCTGGTCTTAACAGCCTCCTGAATAGTGACAATTAAAATGAAATTAACACATTGCTTCCACTGATGGCAAAATATAACATGCTGAAATTTATCTAAGAATGAATCAGAATTATTAAATAATTAGAAAGAATTTTCCTTGCCAGGAAATAAGAAAGTGGGGATAATTAGAGCTACCACCTGGGCTAGAATCCCTAGACAGTTGACACAGTAGGCAAAATGTCCAAGAGTCATGTACAATGAGAATCTGATTGACTGTTTTCAGTAAGAGAAGTTATTTGATATTACTATATTTTCATCATCTCCCAAGCCTATGAGAATTTCTTTCAAAAGTTCAGATTTTTAAATCATAAGAGAAAGTTTTTGATTAAGAAAGAAATATGTACGTAGGAGATGGAAAAATAGGAAATATTTCCTAAACCACTGTTCTGTTTCCAGGAGGTGGGTTCCAAAGAATTCCCACTATTTCAGATGACCAATAGCCAAGACATGGAAACAACCTAAGTGTCCATCAACAGATGAATGGATAAATAAGATATGGTACATATATACAATGGAATACTACTCAGCCATTAAGAATGAAATAATGCCATTTATAGCAACATGGCTGCAACTAGAGATTATCACATTAAGTGAAGTAAGTCAGAAAGAGAAAGACAAATACCATATGATATCATTTATATGTGGAATCTAAAGTATGGCACAAATGAACTTATCTATGAAACAGAAACAGAATCACAGATGTAGAGAACAGACTTGTGATTACCAAGGGGGAGGAGGGGTCTGGGAGTGGGGTGGACTGGGAGTTTGGGGTTAGTAGATGCAAATTATTACATATAGAATGGATAAACAACAAGGTTTTACTGTATAGCACAGGGAACTAACTATATTCAATATCCTGGGATAAACTGTAGTGGAAAGGAACATAAAAAAGAATATATATATATATATATATATGTGTGTGTGTGTGTGTGTGTATAATTGCGTTACTTTGCTGACAGCAGAAATTAATACAACTTTGTAAATTGACTATACTTCAATAAAAAGTAAATTATAAACAAAACAAAAATTTTAAAAATAAAAGAAATATGTAAGTAGGAGAGGGAAAAAAATGAAATATTTCCTAAATCACTGTTCTGTTTCCAGGAGACAGGTTCCCACTCTCTCAGATGTAAGTAATGATGAAATATAAATAAGACAAAATAAGTAGGAAATAAAAATTAGGAAATAAAACAGCTTTTCAGCCTCCAGGTTCTAACTATGTTCTCTGTTCATAGAGCAAAATATCTCAACTGTAGGGGGATTCTGCAGGGAGCACCTGCATGAGGAGTGAAGATCTGCTTGGATAATAGAGTTTTATCAAAACAATCAAACTCTGCAAGTTCTTAGACCAAAGCTTCCATGAAAGTAGCAAATAGAAGCTGAACTTCAATTTCCGGGCATGAAGGAAAGCAAGCATCTAATGTCTCTTTGGTACAGCCGTGAAAATAATCCACATGTAATCACATTAGCAGCAGATGTCAAAAGAGTTAATAAATTGGTTAGCAAATACACCAATATTTTCAGACTGAAAAGGTCAGCCAGTACTCTATTTAATTTCTATGTAACCACATTAAACAGAATAACTGCCTGAGCTCTTTCTAGGATTCAAAACCACTCTTCAGTGACCAAGTCAAATCTAGTTTTTCCACCACTCTTTCTACCCTTCTAGTCTCCTGTCAGGAGTAAAATAACATTTTCTGAAACTAAGACAAAAATAGTACTTACTTCTGCCCACATTTGCTCTTAGTCTACAGGAAATTAAACTGCCCTTAAACTTTGGTTGTGTTTTTTTTTCCTCTCCATTGACATAACTTCCTACTGAAGGCCTGCAATTGTCTTCCTCCATTACAAAACTAAGTTTTATGATGTTTGAATCTCTTTGCAAAGTAAAAAGGTAAAAGATGATTTGTAGACTTTTTGATGATGGCCATTCCATTCTGTCCAGTGTGAGGTGATACCTCATTGTATTGATACTTTTGATTTGTATTTCTCTAATAATTAGTGATATTGAGCATCTTTCCATGTGCCTGTTGGCCAAATGTATGTCTTCTTTGGAGAAATATCTATTTAGGTCTTCTGCCCATTTTTTGACTGGGTTGATTTTTTTATATATATATATTGAGCTGTATAAGCTGCTTGTGTATTTTGGAAATTAATCCCATGGTAGCATCATTTGCAAATATTTTCTCCCATTCTATAGGTTGTCTTTTCATTTTGTTTATGGTTTTGTTTGCTGTGCAAAAGCTTTTAAGTTTAATTAGGTCCCTTTTGTTTAAATGCTGGAGAGGGTGTAGAGAAAAGGGAACTCTCCTACACTGTTGGTGGGAATGTATATTGGTGCAATCACTATGGAAAAGAGTATTGCAGCTCCTCAAAAAACTTAAAATAAAATTACCATATGATCCAGCAATCCCATTTCCAGGCATATATCTAGAAAAGAGGAAAATTCTAATTCAAAAAGATACAAAAAAAAAAGATACATGAACCCCAGTGTTCATAGCAGCACTATTTACAATAGCCATGACATGTAAGCAACATAAATTTCCATCAACAGATGAATGGATAAAGAAGATGTGGTATTTATATACAATGGAATATTACTCAGCCATAAAAAAGAATGAAATAATGCCATTTGCAGTAACATGGATGGACCTAGAGATTATCGTACTAAGTGAAGAAAGTCAGACAGAGTAGGACAAATATCATATGATATCACTTATATGTGGAATCTAAAAAAGTGATACAAATGAACTTAATTTACAAAACAGAAATAGACTCACAAACATAGAAAACAAACTTATGGTTACGAAAGGGGAAAGGGGGAGAGGGATAAATTAGGAATTTAGGATTAACAGATATACACTACTATATATAAAATAGATAAACAATAAGGACCTACTGTATTGCACAGGGAAATATATTCAATATCTTATAATAACCTATAATGGAAAAGAATCTGAAAAAGAACATATATATATATATATACATATATATATATATATATACATATATATATATATATATATATATATATATATATATATATATATATATATATAAAACTGAATCACTTTGCTGTATACCTGAAACATTGTAAATAAACTATACCTCAATTAAAAAAAATTTTTAAGTCAAAAATAAATAAAGGTAAAAGATAAGATACTATCAGTCACCACATAATAACTAGGAAGAGATAACATTTTGTAGAGATCTTTAGAGATTGTTAACTTTTCATATATAATATCTCACATGATTTTCATAATGGTTATTCTTTATTATGTATTCATATTTATCCATTTATTATTTATTTACTCTTATTTCTTCTCCAGATGGAGAAAACTGAGAAACTGAAGCTCAGAGATGCTCAGCCATTTGCAGATGTTCTCAGTCAGTAAGTGGCAAGATTGAGGCTGACTGACCATTCCCCCCACCTTACATCTTACCCTTTCCCCACAACGACTCCCTATAGTTGTCATGATGCCTTTTCAAGGTCACTCGAGAATAAGGAGCACAACGTCATGGTAATCCCATAGGTCCCTTTCTGCTAATTTGGAGAACTTTACATTTATCTTCCATATCTCCAGTTCTCCTTCATCCCCCCTCTTAACAACCTTTGTAAATTTATATATTATCTTTCTTAATTGTAGCCATTATCATAATTCTCCTTAGAAATTATTATTTTGTAGTAATTTCTGAAGAACAACTTAATAAAGTCTTATTCATTTAGAACTTGTACATCTAAGTTTCCCAAACCATTCCTCTCAACATATAAGCCCTGCATCCCAATCATCTTCATGTTTTCGAAATAGTATGTCTATTAGGATATTTTTATCATATCCATTTTAGAAATTTTCTCTTCACTTATTGTGAAGAAAGGTATGGTTTGGGCACTCAGATTATTGTTTTACCCTCCCTCTATGCAAACACATTTACATTCACACATTCATATCCACCTGCTCTGTCCTTCCAATATAAATGTATATATTGTATAAATATACTAACACTTCTAGTTGAATCAATATTTATATCTACATTGTGATTAAATCAGAATTGTTTATACCCGAGCCTAGTAATATATTGAGATTCTATTGCCTTTGTTTTTCTTTCCTTTTTGTTTTGGTTAGAGATAATGGCTCTTTTGTTTTTTTCATTTAACATGTTTAATCCTTTCTAACACAGAAGTAAAATCCCTCTGAATACTACTTTTTGGATCAGGTGACCTAGCATTTTCATCACTTGTCTGTGTGTTTGTCTATTGTTTATTCATTTCTGCACCATACCTCCTGGAAACTCATTCTGACTGCTCCCATTTGGTCTAACTGCCCTCCAATTGCTGTATACTTGTCATTCTGGAATTTCCCCCCTTGTCTGTTTTCTGTTTGTTGCTGTTGTTGTGTGTGTGTGTGTGTGTTTTTTTAAAGATCCAATGACTTCCTATTGGTTCAATCCCTCATTTTGGTATGGCAAATATTGCAAAAAGAAAAGAAAAATTGTCCTGAGAATGGGTACCTGGCACCTTGATTTCTGGAAATACTGTACACAACATATCCTAAAAATCTTTCATCTAAAAAATACCTAGAAATATTAGATATATATGAAATAAACTTCATTTTAAATCCATAGCTGAGCTCACAATAAAATTAATTGAAATCAATCCTTAGAAACATTATATTGAAACTGTAGAACAACAAAGAGAATGAGATCTTAAAAGCAGCCAGAAAAACAGACAACAAATTACTACAAAAGAATGATGAAAATAGAAGCAGAAGATCAACAAGAAGCAACATTTATACACCTAAGATTCTCAACATATTTAAAGACAAAATTGACAAGATTAACTTCCAAATGGGAGATTTGAACATAACAATCTGAGTAATTAATAAATATATCAATTAATAATATGTTCATCTGAGTCACTATTTCTTGTTAGAAGACAGCACATAATTAGAAATTGCAAAATAAATCATTTTCAAAAGAAAAAAATTTATCACCAAATGCTACATGTAGAAACATTGCCTTCTATAAGTGTTTATGCCTATATATCACAGTAGTGTTTCAAAGATTTATGGTGACATTATTTTGTATTTTGCTTTGCAGCTGTGGAATAATCAGGAATAATAAGAATTACTCTTACATTTGTCCTCTTCACATACACCAAGGACCAATAAGGTGCACAAAACTTTCCCCTCAGACCACAATTAAGAGAGTTAATTTTTCAGGAGGAACTAAATTGTATTAGGCTCTGACAGTGGAGTGAGGGCCTGGGGTTTGGACAGTAGGAAGTCTAAGTTGTCAGGAGATGGCAGGCAGCTTCCAAGTCTGACAGAGGTGGAGAAGAGATAGTGCTTATTTGTTTGTTTGTTTTTATGGTGGTGAGAGTCATGTAGGGGTTAGGTTGTGGGGATCCATACCACCCTAAAGCCTCTGATAGGTTGGGGTATAGACAGTGAGGTTTATGGTACCCAAGGACCATGGCCCAGGAGCTACAAGAAAGAGTCTCCTTGCTCCATTTTGGCAAAGGGGAGGATGGGCCATAGGAAACCCCAGAAGCAAGCACAGCGAACTGAAGACTGAAGCTCCTTCTCTTATTTTCTAAACACCACAGCACTTCATCCTGAATATGACTTGAGGGAGGTGAAAGGAGAGGGCGAGAGGTTCCCCAAAGAACATATTAGTATGTGAGAGCTGGGAGTAAGATTAATTTGATTTTTGAAAGTGTTACTACATTGTTATTCACCAGAGAATTAAAGAGTACAAGTCATATTTAATACATACCATGAAAAGTTTTCCTGTAAAACATTTTATTTCCAATGTTCATGTGTTTGACATTCTGCAGAGGACAACATTTGAGAACCTCCAGCTCTTATAAAAAGCCTTTGGAGTAACTGAGACTGATTCTGTATTTTGCTGTCTACATTTTGCTGAATCTCTGTTTTGTTATTTTGTAAAATAAGGAAAATAGTGTAGTCCTTTCATTAACAAAAACATCAATAAACAACAACTATCTTGATTCTCCTCAGTATTTGAGAAGGATCGGCATTGATAGATGCTAGGTAAATAATTAAGGAATGAGTCTATGCCACTGTCATTTCCATTTCTGCTGTGAAGAAACAGCCAACAGAGTTCAGTTTTACAGATTTTACAGACAATGTCAAATTCAGAATTAAATTGTGGATCTAATTCAAATGTCTTTTTCTTGGCACTAGACCACTATATTTCAAACTTTGGGTCATGATCCATGAGTGGCTCTCAACGTCAATGTAACTGGTCAGAATTGGCATTTCTAAAAGGAAAGAGAAGAGAGAAAAATGACAGAATAACAGGGATAGCATGGCCTGCACAGCATAGAGTAACATAAACTGGAAAACAAAATGAAGCAAAACAAAACAAACAAAAGAAAACTTCATGTGTCTAGCATAGTAAGGGCCAAGTACTGTTTTATAAAACTTTTGCATATATTGGGTCAATAGGTAAAAAGCCTTTTTTTTTTTTTTTTTTTTTTGCTGTGAGTCATTTTGGGCCATGACTCACAGCAAAAAATAGGTTAGAAAGAATAAATTAGACCATTTGCCTTCTTTAATCACCCCTTCACATTTGCTAGAAGAAAACACCACTTCTAACCTGGCTTTTCTGATTTTGTCCCCTTTAACTTACTTTAATTTTTTTTTATTTATGAAATTTTCTACACTAACCAAAAGTTTAAAAACCAATAATAGAGATACCTATGCACTAATAGACATTAACCTTGTGCTGTATTTCCTCTCTGTTCTCCCCTCCCCTCTTCTTCTTCCCCCCTTCCCCTCCCCCTTTTTCCCCTCCACACATCTCTCTCAAGGGACATGATGTTACAGATGCAGCTAAGGCTTCACCCAGTCCTTATTATAACCTCCATTTCTCCCTAGAGGCAACCACAATTTTGAATTTGGTGTTCATTTTCCCACATATAATTATGTAATTTTACCACATATTTGTCCACCCATAATTCATTTATGCATTGTTTTATATATAGGAATCATGTGGTTACTTCTTTCCCAGTCTAAGTTTTTGAGAGGTATCTATTCGCCCTGTGAAAGACTGTTATGGTATTTTTACAAGCAGTATTAAAATGAATATCTTTACACATACTCTCTATGCACATGTTCTGTGGGAATTTTCTACCTTAGGTATATAGAAATGAAACTGGTCTGCTTTAGTAAGTTATGGGCACTTTCGACATTCCTAGGTTTGAAAAACTGATTACTAATTTACACTTGCACAAGATATAATAGCTTTTGTGTGCCCACATATTTGACAGCATTTGAAGTTATCAGACTTACTAATTTTTATCATGTATTGGTTAACAAATTATTCATTTAATATGAATTTTGCTCATTATCAGTGATGTTGAGCATTTTCTATGCTCAGAAATGGTTTATTGGCCATTGGTATTTCATTCTTCATATATTACTTGCTGTCCTTGAGTTTTGAGGGGAAGGGACGTTCTTTTTCTTACTGATTGGTAGAAACACTTTATATATTGTGATTACTAATTTTACCTGTGCACATTACAAGCCTCTTCTCCAGTCTGTGGCACTTTTTAAACGTCACGATATGTTTCATTACATAACAGTTTATTATTATTGTTGTTAGTTTAATATAATCAAAATTATCAATCTATCACTTTATAGCTTATGTTATCTTTTCTTAGAAGTTCTTTCTCATTCTAATAATATGTATTGTATTCCAAAAGTTGTATAATTTTAATTTTCCACATCATCTTTAATGTATATGAAATATATTTGTGTGTCTGGTGTAATGTGAGAATTTGGCTTAATTTTCTGTTTGGATGGTCAGTGGTCTCAGCACCATATATGAATTGTCAATCTCTTCTGATATGACTTCTAACACTATTTTTAATTCACGTACCAAGCACTCATATAAATTTGGGGTCTTAAAAACTCTTCTTTGGGGGCTTCCCTGGTGGCGCAGTGGTTGAGAGTCCGCCTGCCAATGCAGGGGACATGGGTTCGCGCCCCGGTCCAGGAGGATCCCACATGCCGCGGAGCAGCTGGGCCCGTGAGCCATGGCGGCTGAGCCTGCGCGTCCAGAACCTGTGTTCCACAACGGTAGAGACCACAACAATGAGAGGCCTGCATACCGGAAAAAAAACAAAAAAAAACAAAAAAAACCACACCTCTTCTTTGTTTATTTGCTCTGCTTTTCTATGCTTGTGTAAATATCAACTTGCTTTAATTATTTTTTTAACAACCTAGAATCTAAGAAGCCATATCCTCTCCCCTCTCCCTTAAGGATTTCTTATCTATTTTTAGGCCTTTACTCTTATATGTGAATTTTATAATCAGCTTTTCAGGTTTAATGAGAAACTTCTGTGAAATTTTAATTGAAACTGAAATGGATATACAGATTAGTTAGTGGATAATTGCCATGTTTACAATATTGAGGGTTTCCTTCCCAGAAAATGGCCTAACTCTCTATTTATTTAGATCTTAGTCTTTCAGTTTTCATATTTTATTAGTTTTATTTCCCATAACCTTGTAGTTTTGTCACTAAAATAAAGGTGTGGTTTATTATTTTACATTTTGTAATTGCGATTGCTTGTGCACAGAATTACAAGAGATTTTTGTATATTGTTCTTATATTCTCTAAACTTGCTGAATTATTTTATTAATTTGTCCACAAAATCTCATGAATTTCCAATATTAACAATTATATTATTTGCAAATAATAAATTTTTCTTATTTTAAATTCTATATCTCTGATATTTATATCTTTTGCTAATATATTAGCTAATTCGTCTACTACAGTTTGAATAGAGACAATGATAGGGGAATCCTCTCTTCTACTCCTGGTGTTAATAATTTTTATCATGGATAAACATAAAAGTTTACAATTTTTCTGCACTTACAGAGATGATTCCATGATTTTTCTCTTTTATTTAATGTGGTTAATTATACCAATATATCCTCTAATATTAATTAGTTATTACCCTTATGACTATAATATTTATTTTATATACTTTGGGATTTGGTTTATTAGTTTTCTATTACTGCATAACAAATTATCATAAACAAAGTGGCTTAAAACAATATACATTTATTATCTCACAGTTTCCATTTTCAAGAAACAGTCCAGAACTAATGTTATCTGGACACTCTTCTCAAGGTCTTAGCAGGCAGAAATCAAGGTGTTATTCAGGGTTGTGATCTCAGCTGAAGCATGAGATCTTCTGTCAAGCTCACTGGTTGTTGGTAGAATTCATTTTTATTTTTATTACTTATTTATTTATTTATTTATTTATTTATTTATTATCACACTGCAGCTTGTGAGATCACATTTATTTCCCCAACCAGGGATTGAACCTGTGCCCCGTGCAGTGGAAGTGTGAAGTCCTAACCACTGGACTGCCAGGGAATTCCCAGAATTCATTTTTAGGTGTTTATATGACTGATGTCCCTTTTTTTCTCTCTGTTGACTAGGACCACTTCTAACCCTTCAAGACTTACTTACCCCAAGCCAGACTCTCTCATGTAAGAGCTCATCTGATTAGATAAAGCCCACCTGGGATGATTTGCCTTCCAATCAACTCAAAGTACATTGATTAGGGACTTCACTTACATCTGTGAAGTTCTGTTATCATTGTCACAAGTTGTTATATAAGCATGAGAATGATATTCTATCATATACAGAGAGTCAATTCACATTCAAGGGGAGAAATTAAAAAAGATGAGAATTGCAGGGGCCATCTTGAGATTCTGTTTACCAGTTTCCTAACATAATTTAGGAATTTTCTTACTATGGTTGTAAGTGAAATTGAATATCTTTTTTTTTTATATACTAACCTTACTTTTTGGAGGATAAACTTAATCCTAATCACGATGTTGGAAGAATATTAACTCTTGTTTTCTTCTCTGGATATAGATTTTAATGTACGCATTAATGCTTAACATTTTCAAAATACTGCTTGAGCTGCAATTAACCACTCTCCCTTCTTCTCTTCATTGGTTCATCTTCTAGCTCTCTGTTGTATCAGATCCAAACTGATAGGAGTGATAGATATACTATTCCAAATGTCTCAGTTTCATCAGTCACTGATTCTGTCTCCAATAAAGACGCACAATACACGGGTGATGTAGTGTCAAGATCATGAGATCAGAATTTGGGAGACTAGATTTTAGTTTCAAATTCACCATTGGCCACCATGACATTGGTGTTCATTAAATCACTTTCTAATTCCTGTTGGAAGACAATTTCCAATGAACATTTTCATGTTTCTACATGCTGCAGGCTTTCTGAGCAAAAAGGGTTAGCAAACTTTGTTAAACAGTGTTGGAATGACAAATATGCCTTAGAAGTTAGAGGTAGCATATTGCTCCAGAGAGAATTAGAGAATTATCATGCCCAGAGCCATTTGTTTACATGCCAAGGTAAAGGCCTTTCCCTCTCCCTCATCAGAAAGGATTTGTTTACATTCTAAAGGATAGTCCTGTCTTTGCAGGGAAGGATTTGCTAAAGTGCAAGCCTTCGTACATAAGTCCTGAGTCTCATAATTTTGGGTGTTCCTCTCACGTGTTGTAATCACAGCATATGTGGAGATGAACATCTTGTCCTTACCTTGTGGAGAATAGGGACATGTGGAACAGGTGCTGAGATGCTCTGAGTACTAAATGGATAAATGGTCTATTTTTTTAACCCAGACATTCTGTGTTTGCTCTCAGAATATGAATAAGTATATAAACTTAAGAATTCTTAGACTCTTTTGAGTGTTACAGAGCTGTTACTGTCCAGCCTAGCACACAGGGTTTTCCTGATGAAACAGATCAGATTATGTTTACAAATATAAAAGTGGTTTTACAAAGCAAGACATGATATGCAACTCAAAGGTGGAAAAGTGATGATTGTTTTTATGTGCCAAGAGGTTACACAATATTTAAGGGGTCAATGTCAATTACCTAAATGTATTTATTTCCATACTTTATTTGCTTCCAGAATAACGCTTATCCATTTAAATCATTGTATACCTACAGGCTTTTTTTGGTAACAAAGAGTGAGACAGAAAGAAGGAGCTCCTTACTTCCATTCAGTGTGTAATCCTGTCATAAAGGATAAATCTAGACAGTAGGAGGGAAGGGAAGTAAGTCCCTGCAAACCTCAACCAATAAAAACAAAACGAAACTAAAGCAAGTGAAATTAAGGTCAAATTTGTCATTTACTCCAGAAGTCAAAGAAGGTTTTAGAAGAGAAGGGGGTGGGTAGAGAATAACACATAGTTGGATATTTTTTTCTAGGAACACTTCCCTACTTTCACACCCAACCCCAAAAATACCCCTACAGTTTTAGGACTTTGATGATATTTAATTTATATCTTCAGTTGCCTATGATGCTATTTTATTTATCTCTTCAGTTGCCTATGTTCACCAATAGATTATAAAATTCATGAGAGTAGGGGCTATCCCTCCTGATCTTTCAATTCCTATCCCCATGACTGGCCCTTTATAACTCTCTGTAGAGAAGAAAGAAGATATTGCAGCATTGTTCACAGCAAACAAGATATGAAACAAGTGTCCATCAGTGGATGAATGGATAAAGAAGATGTTTTATATATATATATATATATATATATATATATATATATATATATATATATCCACAATGGAACACTATGTAGCCATAAAGAAAAATCTTGCCATTTGTGACAACATAGATGAACTTTGAGAGCATTATGCTAAGTGAGCTGTCAGACAAATACAGACAAATATTGTATGATTTCAGTTATATGTGGAACCTAAAATACTGAACTCAGAAAAACAGAGTAGAATGGTGTTTACCAGGGGCTGAGAGGTGCGGGGAACCAGGGTAATGTTGTTTGAAGATGCCATCTTGCAACTAGTAGATAAATAAATTCTGGAGATCTAATGCACAGCACAGTGATTATAGTCAACAATACTATATTATACATTTCAAATTTGCTAAGATAATAGATCTTAACTGTTCTCACACCAAAGATCAATGATAAGTATGTGACTTGATAGTAGTGTTAGCTAATGCTAAGGTGGTAATAATATCACAATATAACATGCATCATCAAATCAATATGTTGTACACCTTAAGCTTACACAATGTTACATGTCCATTATATCACAACAAAAATTAATTAATTCATTTTTTAAAAAAGAAGGAAGACAGTACAGAAGGCAAAGAGATGGGGGAAAAAGAGATAGAAAGGAAGGACAAAAGAATGTCCACTTTCAGTCACCAGGACAAAGATGCTAGGAGGAAGGAGAACCTTGAATACAGATACTGAAGTCTTTCACACACAAGATCTCTTGATTTTTTGGAAGAGGGCCTTCAAATATGTTTCTCCTTTTTTCCCACTTGCTTTGTCTGCACCTCTCTCTCCTGAGATCACCAGTTATCGAAGTTCTGTCTATGAAACCCACCTTATTAAACACTATCAGGTATGCACAATGCCTTTCTTCTTTTTCTGTCCTTCCTACAAAACTCTGTCATTTTATGATGAGTAGAAATTTGTTACTGTATTTCCCATGTTATATTCAAAATCTTGTTTAATAATGAAAATGTGAAAAAAGTGACTAATCTGAAGGTTTGAAGACAGCAGGAAAAGAACTGATAAGCATTTTGAAGTTTGAGCAACGTGTAAAACATTTCAAGTACTTTGGATTTCTTTCTCCTTATCCACGACTGCTTAACTCCTAGAACTGAGGACAGTTTTTTCTAATGTCCTATTTAATAGTTATAGCTGAGCCAAATCGAAAGTATAATACTGAGAGAAATTAGTTTACATTTATCTTTCTCTGTTTTTTTTTTCTCTTCTGAACATCTTAGCCTAAATATATAGTTTTAGTTTGACATAAAGCTTATTTTGTTACTCAAGTTATTACATGGGATTGAGCTTTGTGGTTTGGTATGTTAAACCTATGGTTGAAAACTAAACATTTCTGGAAAAAATGGATAAGAATATCTTATATTTATTGAACATAGCCAAGAAATTTATTTTTAATAACTGAACCACAGATGGGATGCCATCTGTCAGCATATGGCATTGGCCCTTAAAGCAATGTTTACATCTGGGAGATATGACGCTTTCTTTGAGAGAACAAGAGGCATTATTGGACTAAACATGAAGAGAAGTGAAATTTTTAGATTCATGAATATTGTAAGTTTGCTAAGGATAGAATCAGCGTGTTTACATGCATACAGTTTTCATACATTTGGGTGGATAAAAAGAAAGAAAATCTGTCCATTGAAATTCTATTATGATAATAGAAAATAATTGTAATTTTAAAACCATGGGAATTTTTTTCTTTCATGACAGGCAAAACTATTGGTATGAAGTGATCAGATCCCCAAATTTGAGTTTTTTAATATATCCAATATGATTGATAATGTTTCCAATAAAGATACTAATATATCATTTTAATTTATTGATATCCCAACTATCAGCTTTTATTCAAAGACATGTACAAAAGGTATAATTTTTGTTCCTTAATTTTCAATAACTTCAAAAATTTACCTGACATAATTTTTATCTGTTTTACTATGCATAAGTATTCTTATTTTTAAATAAGAAACATAATTGGAGGTATTTTTTATTATAAAGGCACTAAATTTATAGATTTTAAATTACCATGCATTTGGAAGGGAATTGTATTTTGCTTATTTGCATTTAACTCTCTGATTACCAAAAATTTGAATAAATTCTGATTAATATTAACCTTTTTTTGTTGTTAGTCCAAAACCAATTCAAAACATATTTCAATTTTCTTCCACCTAATACAACAAAGACTTGATATCTATGATGCATAGAAAATTATATAAATTGCAAAATTCCAGTGAATAGAGAGTATCAACAAATATTCAACAGTAATGATAATAATATAATAGTAATGACAACTATTGGCATACTATTTTAGACTGTTTTTTATGTAACAGAGGATTTGCAAGCATTCTCTTGAATCTTGATAATAACCCTTCCAAATTATAATTTTCCTTTAGTTACAATCGACAGAATAAGTTTAATGATATTAAGAAACAGATCTAAGATCACAGAAGCTGTAATCAGCAGTATCTGCTTAAAGATCCATATTCTCTCTTCTAAACAATGCTGCTTCCCTGAATGATAAAATACTATTGGTAGGTGAACATAAAATATTTATTGATTGTTGAAAGGGGTAAAATACCAACTGCACTAGGAATTACAATGCAAATTGAAATTACAATGAAGTACTAATTTCTACTGATCAAGCTGAAATTTTTTAAGTTAATTATTAGTCTTGTCAAAAATTAGAGAAACACCTACAAATATTTCAGATCTGTTTGTGCATGTATAATGTATTTTAGAAATACCAGTCAAGATCCTCAAAATGTTCTTAATTTTTGATCCTACACCATCAGCTGAAGTTTTTATTTCAATAAGGCAATTTAAAATCTCAAGGAAGTTAAATTGATAGAAGCTATCTCTGCAGCAGAATGCATCTAGGAAGACAGAGATGATAAGATAAATCATCTTCAGTACAAAGATGGTTGGATCTTATTATATAATGCATGCTTAATCACTTCCTTGATATGACATTAAAAAGACGATTGTATAAATATAGCAACAAGCATGAGACATGATATTAAAGGCTCCTTAATCTGTTTTTTCTTTTTTTTTTTTTTTTTTTTTTTTTTTTTTTTTTTTTTTTTTGCTGTACGCGGGCCTCTCACTGCTGTGGCCTCTCCCGTTGCGGAGCACAGGCTCCGGACACACAGGCTCCGCGGCCATGGCTCGCGGGCCCAGCCGCTCCGCGGCATGTGGGATCTTCCGGGATAGGGGCACGAACCCGTGTCCCCTGCATCGGCAGGCGGACTCTCAACCACTGCGCCACCAGGGAAGCCCTCTTTTTTTTTTTTGATAAATTTATTTATTTATTTTTTAGCTGGATTGGGTCTTTTTTGCTGCGTGGAGACTTTCTCTAGTTGCAGAGAGCAGGGGCTACCCTTCATTGCTGTGCATGGGCTTCTCATTGTGGCGGCTTCTCTTGCTGTGGAACACAGGCTCTAGGTGCACAGGCTACATTAGTTGTGGCACAGGGGTTTGGTTGCTCTGAGGCATGTGAGATCTTCCCAGACCAGGGCTCGAACCCGTGTCCCCTGCATTGGCAGGTGGATTCTTAACCACTGCACCACAAGGGAAGCCCGGCAGGTGAATTCTTAACCACTGTGCCACCAGGGAAGTCCCTGTGTTCTTTCTTAGGAAACTTACTTAAATTCTGAAACTCTATTTCCCCACTCTTAAGATGGAGATAGTAATAGAAACATTCCCATAGTACTGATATGCATAAAAATTATTTGATATATTTAAGATATTTAGATAATAAATGCTCAGTAAATGGAACTTATTATATAGAATTGATTATAGAAAAAATAGAAAAAGAAATTTTGCTGTGCTAATAGGCATTACAAGAATACATATGAGCAGGGAGGCAAAAAGAAAAACTTTCATTTGTTCAGTAATGATTTTATGATGAATGTTTATATTTTTTTCCTTAGCTTCCTAGCAACATCTATAATTATAATCAGTTAGATTTTTTTAATTAAAAAAATGCAATTCTTAAAAAGTGACTCTGGAAAGAAAATATTTGAGAAGAGAATTGTGACTGTTCAAAAGAGAAATAATGAAAAAAATCATTTATCTTTTTCCAGCATATAGCTTTTGATAGGAGGGTAAATTTTTCTTGGTAGAAAAACAAAACAAAATAAAAGTAGTCCTTTTCATTAACTGTATGTTCAGCACAGAGCACTAAGTACCATACACTCAGTTCTTGCTTCAAAATGAAAGCCAAATATAGATACCAATTACCTTACAACATGCTTTTTAAATCCAGAAAACTAACTTTATCTCAGAAAATATATATAAAAAGTTATGTGGGGTGTGCATGTGGGTATGTGAGTGCACAGGCCCCTATACTGTCAAAGGTTTGGGAATTAACTATACTGATACTGTCAGAGATTTGTGAATCATCAGTTAATGATTCTTCTTTACCTACAAATTCACTTAACCCACACCACAGAAAAATAGCAGGTACTTTTTAAATATCAAATTTCATTAAGACCTCTGAATAGTTTCTCTGAATTCAAGGACACTAAATGTTCATTGCTCTGGGAATTGGCTACATCAGAGTCATGAAAGGACATTAGATAAAAATAGAGACCCTCAGTTCCTTTTGCATTAGTCAGAAGAATGTATCCCAGGAATGTTTATTTCTAGTATAGGTTCAAGGTGATTGTGATGTGTGGGACACTCATTGGTCAGATCACTTTTCTGACTTTATAAGGTTATTTATCTGTTTCCATTGGGGTTCTGATGCAAAAAACAGAATCTATTCTAACTAGTTTGAACAGAGATTTATTACCAGGTGTTGAATGACTTCCTCAATTCTTGGGAAGCAGAATCAAACAGATAGGAGGAACAAGTCTCAAAGTGACAACAAATCTAGAGCAACATCTGGAGACATTTCTGCCTCTCCTAACATCAGTGGCTGTAAGAGAAGAAAGCTGCTAAATCAGGACAGTGTTGTGATAACTTCCAGCTCTGGAACCACGCCACCTCCACACTAAACACACAAGCAGGATGGATGACAGCCACCCACTTCTCTCTCCATGTCACCTCGGTTCTGTATTCAAATCTTATGCAGCTGGATTGGATTCATGGATATATAAAAACTTGGTGAAAGTGAGTCTGGGGAAATTTTAGTTTTCTAGTCTCTTCAGGCCAAGAAGAAATACTTGAAGGAAGTTAGAAAAAATAATGAAGTAGCCAAATTATTATAACTTCTACAATCCCCAGATTCTCTAGTCAAATACATATTTAATTGGCTTAAAACAAGATTATTCAGAAAAGGATTAAATTTCATACCAGGAAACAGTATCATTTTCTCTCTCTTTTCTTTTTCCTGATTGATACCACTTTTCCCATGAGAAATAATTTCTCATTCCTCTGAATCAGATCATTTAATCTGAAACTTCCTATCAACATGTGTCACTTTCTACCATGTTCTATGGATATCAGTTATTTTCCTTACTGTTCCAAAAAAAACCCCACTCAGTCCTGATTTATTGTATATTTCCCAAATTTACTGTAGTTCTTTGCAAGAGAAGGTGCTTGTTCTGAAATATCAGTTTCTCCAAAAATGAATGCAATTTTAATATTTTTATTATTTATGCTGTTATGACTTTGAATAAATGAATTAACAAATTTATGTTTCAACTTTGACTATTCTCAATTGTTGTAAGCCTTTACAACAGTTATATTTTAATATATCTTTGTTATATAGATTTATATTTTAATATGATTTAGAGGTATTCAGATTTGATATGAGGTTTATGTGTGTCAGTCCACTACCAAACTTTACATAACATTGGATGCAAAGCCCAGTAAAGGTCAATTTTGCAGTAGAAATATATTATTACTCTTCCCAAAATACATGTTTCTTTGTTCCAAAAATAGCAGGTCCTTACTTTCCTCACTTTCCCTTTGACTCAGTTTATATTCCATGGACCATTATTATAACTGTTGATGTGTGTGTACCTACATTTCTCCACTAATTTCTACATTCTTAGTACCTAAAAACCCCACTTCTGGATAAATCCATCTTTCTACCCATTCTGTACCTGCCTTTTCCTAGCTGAAAGTGCATAGAGGAAGATACACAACCATACAATGATTTATTTATGAACCAACAGGGCTCTTACAGACACCCAACAATACTGTTAAGAATTTCTGAAGCCAGTTTTTTTCCTATCATCCCAGTTGACAATTTCATACCTTTTTCTCTCCCCTACAACCTCCAGACTACGTTGTCCCATCCTCATTATCGTTTAATATCTGTGTTTCCTACATCAGTACAAATACTGAAGTAATAAGAATAAAACTTCCAGGCTCCCAACTACACATCCATCCACTCCCCTACATCTGTGCCCATATATCCTGCCCTTGTCTTTTGTGCAATTTTATTACAGGGAAACTATCCATATTTTTATCTAAAGCCAAATGCTTGGATCTGTCTCATTGCCTGCCTCCTTCGCAAGAGTAACATTCCATCCATTATTCCCCTCTCTGTGGAATCATGAAATTTTCCATGATTATTCAATTACTTCTATAAGCAGAAAACACATTATTCTGACCATCTAAAAAAAATACCCCTCTCATGATGCCTCTTCCCTTTCCAACTACCAAAAATATCTGCTCCTCTTTACCAAAAACAAACACCTTAAAAATGTAGTCTGTATGCATTATCTGAATCCCTCCTTCCCATTGCTCCCTTAAATCCCTGCAAATGAGCTTTTATTTCCACCATTCTACTGAATCATTCATTCATTCATTGATTCTACTAATGTATTATTTCTTCTTCATTACCAATGACCTATATACATCATTAAATCCGGGGGTCAGCTCTCCATCCTTATCTTACTGGACCTATCAGAAATATTTGGCCCTCCCAAACCACTCCCTCCCTCGGAACAGGTTTTCTTTGTTTAGAATCTTAGACACCACACTTTCTTATTTCTCCTCCTACCCTTCCAGCTAATCCTACATAATATCCTCTGCCAGTTCATTCTCATTAACTTGCCTTCTGACTGATAGAGTTTCCAGGTCTCAGTTCTCTTCTCTTTCCCATCTATAGTCACCAACTAAGGTGTCTTATCCAGTCTCCTGGCTTAACTGACATTTCTATGCAGACATCATATAAATGTCAGCTTTTAACTCTACCCAGTTCTCTGCCTTGTAGTCTGGACTAATGTATCTAACAACCCACTTGATATCTCTAGTAGAATCGCTAGTAGCATTTCAAAATTATCATTTCTAAAATGGGGTTCCTGATCTCTTCCCCAAAGCCTGCTTTTCCTACACCATTACCCATCTTAGTAAAAAGCAATCCCATTTATTTTTCCAGCTGGTCAGGAAAAGAACCTTGGAGTCACCCATAACTTCTCTTTTTACTCACACACCTCGTATCTGTCAGCAAGTCCTTGTGAACTCAGCTTTCAGAATATATCCCATGTCAGGCCACTTCTCCACACCTCTACCAATAACACTCTAGACAAAAGTGTTTTTTGTCAGGATGATCTCTCGCCTGGATTATGTTAGTAGTCTCTAAATTGATCTATCTACTCCTTTACCCATCCAGAGTCTATGATTTACACAATTGCAAGAATTATTCCTTTAAGACACAAATCAGAGCACGTCATTCCTTTCCCCAAAACCTTCCACTGGCTCACCGAGAAAAAAACTAACATCTTAATTTCAACCCTATTTGTCTTTTGCCACCAAATCTGTATCATCTCCTACCTCTCTCTTTATTGTTCACTCTTCTCCAGGCTCACAGGCCTTTGTTCTTTTTTCAAACCCAGAAAACATGCTTCTAGGTTATGGCCTTGATCTTTTTTTCTGTCTGCACTGCCCCTCTTCACTCAAATAGCTGTATAAATGGATCCTCACGTCAGATCTCTTAATGAGAGTATCCATTCTTGGCCACTCTAGTAAACAGCAAATCCTCTGCCCAACACCACTGTACTCTACCTCTTACCCAGCTCTATTCTTCTCTATAATATTTATGTCTATCTGGTATATAGTCTATTTACTTATGTATGCGCTTATTCATTTATCACTATCTCTTCCCACAAGAATATAAGACTCAAGAGATCAGAGATTCTGTTTCAGTCCCTTCTATCTCTCTAGCACCTAGAATAGATCCTGATTATAACAGGTGCTCAATAAATACTTATGGAATGGATGGATGAACATTCTGGCAATTTTCATTTGGAATCAGTGCCTCGCATTTTCAGTCCTTGTAGGCTGAGTGGGCACCTGGGAAGTAACTGGGCCAGTTTGTGACATTAGCCATAGTTATTAACTTAGCAGCAGACGTGTGACCAGAGCTAATTCAGTAAGAATAATCTGATGTTTGTGATGGCTACTATAGAAGAGGGCCTTTCTTTTCTCCTGGACTTGTAAATGAGAGTATGTAGACTTCAGCTGCTGCTGCCAGAGTCCAACTCCTGAAGCCCGAAAGAGAAGTTAACACACAGACAAGAAATGAGTAAAACCAAGGATTGGAGATAAATTCAGGCCTGATGACGTTGTTTGAGCCTTAAATCCAACTGTTTAAAGCACTGAACTCTTGGACTTTTCAGATACCAAACCACAGAAATTCATTTTTCAAAACCCAGTTCAGGGTGGGTTTTCTATCACTTTCAATAAGAAAATCATAACAGATGTCCCAAATTAGGTCAGGTAGTCTTTACATGTGCTTCTGTGATAATCTATGATTTCTGTTTTCACAGCATTTAAAAAGCTTAGATGTATTTTCCCCTTTACTTGTCAGTCTTATTCATCTAAACTATATAAATCTTAAAAGAAAGCATTATAAATTATTCACTTTTTATGTCCTGTGCTTTATCCAGTATCTGATTCATGGTAGATGGTCAATAAGAAGTTACTAAATGAATGTCAATACTATCTAACTGCTCCTGGATAGTAAGAATTTTAAAAAAACTTTATTAGGTCTTTACAATAAACGTGCTTGTTAAAACAAATATCATGGAAACTGGTAAATTGTTATATTCCTTTTCATTTTCCCTCAGCCATGCATACACCTCACTTCAGTTTTCTCCATGTAAAGGTGGGATAGTGGAAGGACAGAAATATCATGGGCTCTGAAGTCACATGTGAAAACTATGAATCACCACTCTACCAGAGGCAAATAATAAATGGACTATTTTGCTTATTTTTTTGACTTATCACCATCAGAAAGATACACGCATACCAGACTGTATTCAAAAGCAAGCAACAAGTATGGTAGTTCACTATAATCATATTATATAAGGAAAATACATTCATGTGTTCATTAATTAAATAAACTGTTGTTTAATGAACTACTTCTATGGAAAAACACTATATGAGGCACTGTTATGGGCTGAATTGTGTTCCCCTAAATTCATATGTTGAAGCCCTGACATCCAATATAGCAGAATGCAACTGAATTTGGAAATGAATTCTTTAAAGAGGTGATTAATTTAAAATAAGGACTTTAGGGTGGGCCCTAATTCAGTATGACTGATGTCCTTATAAGAAGAGGAAATTTGGACACAGAGTGAGAGACTAGGAATGTGCATGCTTGGGGGAAAGACCATGTGAGGACACAAAGAAGGTAGTCATTGCAAGCCAAGGAAAGATACTTCAGAAAAAACAAAACTGTCAACATCTTGGACTTTTAGCTCCAAAACTGTGAGAAATAAATATCTGTTGTTTAAGCCATCTAGTCTGTAGTATCTTCTTTTTATGTAAGCCCAAGCAAAATATGGAAGCACTGTGTATAAAGCATGGAGTTCACCTTTTGAAGCTTAAAATGTAATTATCAAGAAATATAAATATATGAACAATTATACAACTATATAATTACAAACCCAGGATGAGCTAAGGGGGAAAAATCAAGGAAGCTGTGAAGGCACAGAGTAAAGGAACCTGACCGGTCTCGGGAATTAGCACTGAGAAAGCAACATTGTTATTGAAAGTTTTGAAATGACTAAAAGCTAACTAGATGAATTGGGAGTCAGGACCATGAGAGTTGAACGAACAACTTGTGGAAAGATAATATTGTAGGATGCATCCAGATTCACTGGAGGAATTAAATAAAGGCATATGTGGTTCTTGAGCATATATGAAAAATAGGGGACAAAGAAAAGCTATGCTAGACTTTGTGGGTCATATTAAGAGCATCCTAAGAGTACCAAGAAGCCTTGAAAAATACAGTCTGATGAAAGAATAATGGGTCTATTTCTAGAGGTAAAGCTAGAAGCAGATACTTTTATCTTCCAAATGAATTAAATTGTATACATGACAGACTCACCACTTATGCTGTATTGTTTCAGATACATTTGGCTACAAGAAATAGAGACCAAGAAATTTATTATGTTACTCATAACAGAAACCCAGAGGTAGAGTGAGCTATAAAACTGACCAATTCAGTGGCTCAAAAATTTATCAGGGTGAAAGGTTCATTCTACCATTTTGTTCTGCTACCCTCAGTGTTAGTTTCATAATTAAGCTGGCCAAGAAATGGCTGCTGACCTCACATTCAGTCAAGACCCCATACACCTGTTCTTCTAGCTTTCTTAAAAATGATGAAAAATAATTCCCAGAAGCCTCCCAGCAAACTTCTCCTTACATAGCAAAGGCCAGAGTTGAGTTACATGGGCATTCTTTATCCAATCAAAGAGTGAAGTAGAATGACCATAACTGGCTCAGACAAATCACTGAGGGTAGAATGGGTGATTGGTCTCTTTCACAATGACTACTACATGTGGGCAAAGTAAAAGTAACCCTTAAGACTACCTTCCATCTACAATAGACACAGTGCAAAGTAAATAGAGGGACTTATTAAAAGGAGAAAGCTAAGAGTTAAAATTCCTCCCTATCCTAGACAGGTTTCCACATACAACAATAATAGAAGGAGTAGGGGCTGATTCATCCCTACCATTTGGAGATCACAATGAAAGTGAGTTTTTCCTGCCTCATTTAACTGCATCTGAATCACAGTGAGTCTCAGTTAGTAATGGAACTCACTGAGTCTTCATCCTATTGCTTCAAGCTGATTTAGATAAAAGACATCAGACCCTTTCTTTATGGGGTTATAGAGTACAGACTAATTCAGGAAACTGAGTGTTGTCAAGCCTTCAGGTACCTGGCTACAGGCATAAGTAATACACGAGTACACAGATTAAAAATCAAATATATACTTGCACTTTGTACATAACATTGGAATCAACTGTTATGGACTGAATTGTGCCCCGCCCCCAAATTCATATGTTGAAGCCCCAAAACCCAATGTGACTATATTCAGATATAGGGTCTTTATGGAGGTACTTAATTAAATGAGGTCAGAAGGGTGGGAGTCTAATTCAGTAGGACTGGTGACCTTATAAGAAGAGGAAGAGACACCAGAAACTGCTGTTGCTCAGGGCTCACAGAGAAGAAAGTTCATGTGAGGACACAGCAAGAAGGAAGCCATCTATAAGCCAGGAAGGGAGCCCTTACTAGAAATCAAATTTGCCAGCAGTTTGACCATGAACTTTTAACCTCCAGGACTGTGAGAAAATAAATTTGTTGTTTAAGCCATGCAGGCTGTGTTATTTTCTTATAGCAGCCCAAGTTGACTAATTCGCTAATCTTCAAACGACTGAAGAATAATCAAGTTTATTTGTCAGCTTTAAATCTAATGTCTACAGACTTCAGTTATTTGAGCAGATAAACTGATAACTAAAGAAAGCCTCATTATAAAACAGCATTTAGGGCTTCCCTGGTGGTACAATGGTTAAGAATCCGCCTGCCAATTCAGGGGACACAGGTTCGAGCTCTGGTCTGGGAAGATCCCACATGCCGTGGAGCAACTAAGCCCGTGCACCACAGCTACTGAGCCTGCGCTCTAGAACTCATGACCCACAACTACTGAGCCCACATACCACAACTACTGAAGGCCACACGCCTAGAGCCTGTACTCTGCAACAAGAGAAGCCACCGCAATGAGAAGCCCACACACCACAATGAAGAGTAGACCCCACTCGCCACAACTAGAGAAAGCCCGTGTGCAGTAACAAAGACCCAACAGAGCCAAAAATAAATAAATAAATTTTTAAAATATATAAAAATAAAACAGCATTTGCCTGAAGGATTTCAGGGAGAGAATATCTCATGATTCCTCTATCAAAATAAAGCATTTTACTCACTAGGGAAACATAAACAGGTTTATGCTATTTTTCAAAAGATAGCTTTGGTTGTATTGTTGTAATTGTGTCGTGTTGTGGAAGAAAGGGAAAGAGTGGATGAGATAAAACACATTAGTAGGTTATTAGAGAAATCCAAGAAGTAAGCAATTGTGGAGAGTTTCACTTTTGATTAAGATATAGTAGGATAAGGAAGACCATAGCACTTGCGTTAACAAGAAAGAAAAAACATAATTTTTTATAATGCTATTGAAGAGCAGTTGATTCAAAGTCCATAATAAGATAATATCAAAGAAGGATGAAGTCTTCATAGGTAAACAAAGAAGTAAGATGCTTCAATCCCTAGAGACAAGTGTCTGGTATGAGTGCAAATGTGCAGAGGAGAGGCATGCCTTAGATGGAAAGGTTTACAAAGAGAAATCAGGCGAATTTTAAATGACAGCATGGGTGGTAAGATAGATTGTTATCTGGAAAAGCCCCAAATGCAAAAATAAATATTTTATCCTGACAATACTCTCCCCCAGAAATTTTGATGAGGGAAGGGCAGGAAAAGTGGCAGAACTAGCAATGGATGAAAAACAGTGTTTGCATAGTCTCACCGTGCTCAGATCCCAGTGCTTGCTGAAGTATAACACAAAAGTAAACCGAGCTCAACTAAGGCTAGAACCCAAACCACTCCCAGAACAAATCCTGAAAAGATCAAAGGATAACCCTTCTGAGGCTACTGCCCTGAAAGTTGGGAGTTAGGCTAAAGGGCAAAGTACAGTCTCCACAGTCCCATTTGAAACCAGTGGTGAAGACAATCTAATGGGAGTGAAGGGAGGCATGAATACTCAGAGCACAGAGGATTTGCAGGGCAGTGGAAATGTTCTGTATGGTACTATAATGATGGATACAAATCATTATACATTTGGTCCAACCCCATAGACTGTACAACACCAAGAGTGAACTCTAATGTAAACTATGGACGTTAGGTATGCAAACTATGGACTTTGGGTGATTACGATGTGTCAGTGTTGTTTCATCAGTTGTAACATATGTACCACTCTAGTGGGAGATGTTAATAATAAAGGAGTTTATGCATGTGTGGAGGTAAGGGATATATGGGAAATCTCTGTATCTTTCCCTCAATTTTGCTGTGAACCTCAAACTGCTCTTAAAAAATTATTTTTAAAAAATTCAGTTCAGTCCTTGTTGGAATCAGAGAGCAGTCCCTCACCATAGGTGTTCAATGAAAGAAAGGAATTGCACACTTTGAAAGTTGGAGATAAAGTTATAACAATTTAAAATCCATTATTCTTTTAGACATACCACATGTCATGTTGCCATGTGAAGAGATTGAAGAAGTAGGAAAATGTGGCCTATAATCAGGAGCAAAATTAATCAACAGAAACAAAATCGCAGATAGTTCAGATGGCATAATTCCTTATCAAGGACTTTAAGACAACTATTATAAAAGTGTTAAATCATGTATAGTGTAAGATGGAACAAATGGCTGAATATATGAACGTTTCTAGGAGGATATCAAATATATAAGAGAGAATCAAGCTGACATTTTTGTACTGAAATGTACAAAATAAGAAATAGAAATTTATTAGAATGTTTTAACATCAGATAGAAAAAAAACAGAAGAAACCACTGGTGAACATAAAGACATGTCAATAGTAATTATCCAAACAAAAGTACACAAGGAATATAAGATTGGGAAAAAACTAATCAAGAGATAAGTGTTCTATGGGAAAATATTAACTTAGTAAACATGTATGTAATTTGAGTCCTAGTATGAGAGGATATAAAGAATTCGGCAAAAAAAATACTTAAAGAAACAATAGCAAAGCACTTTTAAAATTTAATTAAAAAAATCTCAATTTACAGACCCAAAAAACACAGGAAACACCAAGGAAAATAAGAACAAAGAAATTCACACCTAGACACAGCATAGTCAAACTTTTGAAAACAAATATAAAGAAAAAAATTCTAAAAGCAGTCACAAAATAAATAAGACTGAATGAGTATAAGGGAAGGGGAACCAGATGTCCATGAAACACTATCTTTTAAAGTGTTGAAAAAAAGAAATGTCAACTTAGAATTCTATGCCCAGTGAAAAGATACTTCAATACAAACACATAATGAGGAAATATTTAGATAAAAATATGTTGAAACTTCATTTCCAATATACCAACACTACAATTAATGGTAAAGAGAGGTTTTCAGGCTGAGGTAGATGATAATAGTCACCAATACCTAGAGTAAAGAATAAAAATAACCAATGATGGTTAATATGTTGGGAAATGTAAATAAAATACATTTTTTTCTTTTAGTAAAATCTTAAAGAAAAAACTGACTTTTAAAGTACCATTTTAAAAGTAAACCATTTTTATGGTTAATAACATAGAAATAAATAAATAACAGCATAGTACAAAGAATGATGGGTAAATGGAATTATACTGCAGTAAGGTTCTTACATTATCTATGAATTGTCATTATGTTAATTCAAAATAAATAGTGTTAGGTCAATAATGTATTTATGAATGCTACAGCTATTATCAAAAATAAAATATATATTTTATACAAATATATAAAAGTTATACATATAAATATATTAAATAATATGGCTAAAAACAAATAAAAGAAATAAAATGGAAGCTGAAAGAATGCCAAGAAGGCTATAATGTTGGATACACAACAAAATGCATTTGTGAAAACCCACAAAATTTTGCAGCACAAAAAGTGTATAAAAATTTAAGAAAACATCATCTAAAAGATTGGAGGCCCCTAGGATAGAATGTAGAACGTCACTGAAGAGGGGGAAGTGGGGAAGTTGCTGACTTAAATATCTTTGGAAATGAGTGAAATCTATAAGACTAAAGGCAAAAGGAACTATACATTTAGCATTGTACTCTAGTTGATAAGGGCATTTCCCAAGGGGTATGAATTAAGGATTCTGATACTGTTATGCATGTATATTGGAACTGAACAACTAAGTGAACTGATGGCAGATGGTGGGAGCCACTCTTTTCACTACTGGAGTGAGAGCACACAGGTAAGCAAGGAAAAGAGGATAGAATGCTCCATATGTAGTAAATTAGAGACATGAGTAAAAATTCATGTTTAACTTCCTATAGATGTAGATTGCTCCATATATGAAAATTTATAGGTGTACACATGGGTTAGTATACACACTTATATTCCTTTGCTCTGTCATTTTAGAGGGCCTAGAAGCATCAACACCCTAGTATTATCATTCTATTATCATTCTTTGAAAAAAGGAACTGAGATTCCTTGGAGAAATGGCTTCTTGTAACACTGGATCAGGGACTCTGCCAAAAGATCCTGGAGCATCTTGAAGTGTCAGGAAGTAAGGAAGTGCTCCTCCCCCTTCAAACACACACACACACACACACACACACACACAATGATTAAGGGGTATACCAAAAAAGCAGAGGAGCCAAACGAGCTCCCAGTGGCCAAAGCTGAAAAAATTTAATCAATATAATAAAGTAGTATTGGATTATTACCTAAAGTATAAAATAAATGTCTATGAATTTATACTAATATAAATAAATGATTGAATAAATTAATAAATGGGAGAGAGTAGGCAAAACTTCTGTTTAGAATTCCAAATAATTTATGTAGATACTGCCCCCTCAAGGAGGTGAAGCTTAATTCCCCACTCCTTAAGTGAGCACTGCATAGAGAGACCTCCTTCTGAAGAATACAGTATGGGAAGGGGTAAATGAAACACTAACTTTACACGGAGAATCCTGACAAATGCTACCTCAGCCAGGTGATCAAGATTAACATCAACAATGATGTCATGTTGATAGAATGTACTCAATATGACATGATGAAAATAGCACTTTACCTCTCTGGTATTCCTCCCAAAACCCATAGCCCCAGTGAAATCATGAGAAAAATATCCAATTCCAATTGAGGAGCATTCTACAAAATTACCAATATTCCTACAAATGACCTCAGTCCGCAAAAGCAAGGAAGTCTAAGAAAATGTCATCACCAAGGGGAAACTAAGGAGACATGACTATTAAATACAATCTGGTTTCCTGGATGGAATCCTGGACCAGAAAACAGACATTAGGTAAAAATTAAGTAACTCTGATAAGAGTATGGGCTTTAGTTAACAATGATGTATCAATATTGGTTTATTAATTCTAACAAATATAAAATACTAATCCAAGATATTAATAATATTACTATTAATTAAAGGGAAGAATAATATGATATATTGATAACTTTTCTGTAAATGTAAAACTGTTCTAAAATGAAAAGTTTATCTAAATTGTTTTTGTTTTTAAAACAATCCAGTGAAGACAGGTAAGAAAGAAGGAAGGAAGGAAGGAAGAATGGAAGGAAGGAAGGAAGGACGGACAAATGAGTCAAATAAAAAATAAATAGCAATGGGGACTTCCCTGGCAGTCCAGTGGTTAAAACCCAGTGGTGCTTCCACTGCAGGGGGTACAGGTTCTATCCCTGGTCAGGAAACTGAGATCCCTCAGGACATGTGACATGGCCAATAAATAAATAAATGTTTTAAAAAAATAGATAAGAAATAACAATACTGTCATATTAAACCTAATCATACCAAAATTTACATCCATTAAAATAGGCAAAACACATTCATTAAAAGGCAGAGATGGAATTTTTACACGACAATATGAAAAGGAACAAGCAAAGTGAGAAGGTAGCATACATACACTACCAAATGTAAAATAGCTAGTGGGATGCAGCTGCATCGCAGGGGGAGATCAGCTCAGTGCTTTTTGGTCACCTAAAGGGGTGGGATAAGGAGGGTGGGAGGGAGATACAAGAGAGAGGGTATATGAGGATATATGTATACATAGAGCTGATTCATTTTGTTATACAGCAGAAACTAACACAATATTGTAAAGGAATTTTACTCCAATAAATATGTTAATAAATAAATAAACATAAAGTAAACTACGTCCATTTACATAATAATTAAGTATCTTTAAAGTAGTGACAAAGAGAGTACCTCAAATTCAGCCTGTGAAAAAAGACACATTACTTAGGGAAGAACAAAAATAAGAAAGACAAGACTTCTCACCAGAAAACAAATTGCAAGCTAGATGATGGAGCAAAACTTTTGAAATACTGAAAAAAAATTTTTTAACTTTGAAGTTTATGCTTAGAAAAAATATCTCTCAAAAACTAAAACAAATAAATATTTTCTCAGACATACAGAAGCTGAAATAATTCATAACCAGTAGACTTGCATGATATGAAATGTGAAAGAAAGTCCTTCAGGCAAAAAAAAAAAAATTGTATCAGATTGATATATAGATTTATACAAAGGACCAGAGAGACCCAGAAATGTTAACTATGTGGTGGTATGTAAAAGAGGTATTTTTTAATATGATATAAAGAAATTTTAAAGATATTTGACTGTTTACAGCAACATGAATATTAATGCATTTTGGGGTTTATACCACATTCAGAAGTAAAAATGACAAAAACACAAAAGCCAGGAGAAGATAACTGGAAGTACACTGGTGTAAGAGTCTTATGCTCTATGTGAAATATATAATATCACTTGGAGGTAAACTAGAAATTATAATGAGGAATTCCCTGGTGGTCCAGTGGTTAAGACTCTGCTCTTCCACTGCAGGGGTCACGGGTTCAACCCCTGGTTGGGGAAGTTCTGCCTGCCATGCAGTGCGGGCAAAAAAAAAAAAAAAAAATTATAATGGACTCTATAACCTAAAGATGAATACCAAAAACTGTAGCACAAACACTGAAGAAACAAAAAATTTATATCTAATAAAGCCAAAAATAAGATAAAATCGAATTATACAAAACATGTTATTAGTACAAAAGAAGAGAGAAAAGAGGTGGCATAAAAATCAAATACAACAAAAGGAAAACAAATGGAAAGATGATAAATTTATGTCCCAAAATACATTGAAATGTAAATGGTCTAAACCCCTCAATTAAAAGACAAAATATTTCAGAACAAATATAAAAGTTAGACCCTATTGTTTGCTATATATTATCCACAAGAAACTTACATTGTATATAAAGAAACTAATAAGTAAGAGTAAAAGGATGTGTCAACAAATTAGATAAATGAGACGAAATGTAAAATTCCTAGAAAGACACTAGCAAAACTGACTCAAGAAGAAATAATCTGAATAGGCCTAGAGCAAGCATGGAATTAGTAATTTCAAAATATTCAACAAAGAAAAATCCCAGGATTTGATAGCTTCACTGGTGAATTCTACATAATATTTAAAGTAGAATTAACACAAATCCATCACAAACTCATCCAAAAAAATAGAAGACGGAATACTTCCCAATTTATTGGATGCTGGCAGTATACCCTAATACCAAAATGAGACAATGTCATCCTAAGAAAAGAAAACTAGAAGCCAATTCCCTTATGAACATAGACATAAAATCCTCAAAAAAAAAAAACATTAAATCTGGCAACATATAAAAAAGATTATGTGCCATGAGCAAGTAGTATGTATCCCAGAATGCAAATTTGCAAGAATAAAAAGTCAAATTAATACACCTCATTCATAAAGAATAAAAACCATATGATTATGTCAATAAATGCAGAACAAACTTGATAAGACTTTTTTATGATAAAAGTAATCAACAAACCAGTTATAAAAGGGAGCTCTCTGACCTAATAAAAAGTTGAGGTACAAAACCCCCACAGCTAACAGCATAATTAACATGAAAGAACTGAATGCTTTTTCCTTAAGATCAGAAGAAAAATAAGGAAGACCATTCTTGCCACTTCCATTCAACAATATATTGGAGATTCTAGCCAAGAAAATTAAACAAAATAAAAATTAAACTTAAAAATTAAAGGCAGCCATATTGGAAAGGAAGAAGTAAAACTATTTCTACCTGAAGATGACAAGTACTTGTATATAGAAAATCTTAAGGAATCCATAAAAAATGCTCTTAGAACTAAAACTGCATAAATACAGCCAGGTTACAGAATACAAGATCAGTATACCAAAATTAATTGTTTCTATACACTAGCAATGAACAATGCCAAAATGAAATTAAGAAAACAATTTCATTTGCAGTAGAATCAATAATAAAAAAGAGGAATAAATTTAACAAAAATATAATACTTGTACCTTGAGAACTAAAAAATAATTATTGAAAGAAATTAAAGAGGAACCAAATAAATGAGAAGACAGCCCATAATCAGAGGTCAGAAGACTTAATTTTAAGATAGCAATACTCCAAAAACTGATCTACAGATTCAAAGCAATTCTTGTCAAAACGCCAACTGACTACTTTGCAGAAAATGACAAGCTGATCCTGAAATTTATATAGAAATTCAAGGGGCCCAGAATAACCAAAATAATCTTGGAAAAGAAGAACAAAGTTGAAGGACTTACACATTCTGATTTCAGATATTACTGCAAGGCTACAGTAATCAAGACTTTGTGGTGCTAGAATAAAAGTAAACATACAGATAAATGAAACACAATTGAAAGCCCAGAAATGAACTCTTAGGTTTATGGTCAATTGATTTTCCACAGTGGGGCTGAAATAGTTCAAAGGGGAAAGAATAGTCTTTTCAAAATGTGCTCTAGGAGAAAGCAATAGAAAAATGTTACCATTGTAAATACATAGCCAGAAACAAAAAGAGCCAAAGGAATAAATAATCCAACTTTAACTCTCCGCTTACTTTCTGATACCAATGGTACATTATGATGCCTCAAACCTAACCAGGACAACCATCCAAGGATCAAGGAACACAGTCAATGCATACCACAAAGAACAGCCTCCTTTGGACATACAGAGTAAGAAGTAGGTAGGGTATAGGTAGATTGAAAAAACAAATAGTGAAAATGGGATTAGATTAGACCAACCCCCTGCAAATTCAGATAATCTCCCCACCTCAAAGTCCACAACTTTAGTCACATCTATCATGTCCTTTATGCCATGTAAGGTAAAAAATTCACAGATTCTGGGATTAAAGCATAGATATCTTTGCAGGGTCATTATTTTTCCTACCACTCTTTATTAAATCATTCTTTTACTATGATCTAATTTAAATAATAATTGTTCCACACACACAAAAAAAACTGTACACAAATGTTCATGGAGGCATTATTCATACTAGACAAAAAGTAGAAATAACCCAAATGTCCACCAACATTGAATATATGTTGAATATGAATAAATTGGATATGAATAAATAAAATGTAAATCCATACAATGTGATATTATTAGGCAATCAGAAGGAATGTAGTACTGATACATGCTAAGGTGAACGTTGAAAACATTATGTTAAGCAAAAGAAGCCAGTCAGTCATGAAAGACCACATGTTATGATTCTGTTCTATGAAATAACCAGAATAGGTAAATCTATAGAGACAGAAAGGAAAATGTCCTGCCTAGGACTCTGGGGTGGGGACCTGGGGAGAATGGGGAGTGACTGTCGATGGGTATAGTTTCTTTCTAGGATGATGAAAATATTCTAAAATAAGTGAATTCTATCTCAACAAAGCTGTTTAAAAAAGTATGAATGACAAGACTAAATTATTATACAATGTTAGTGGTCAAGATAACAGATCTCCCTTAGGAGAGAAAGGAGGGAGTGGTTGGAAGAGACTCAAGGGGAACCATTGTATTAACAATGTCCTAGTTCTTCACCAAGTGGTGGTTACATGAGTGTTCTCTTTGCTGTCATCCACTGAGCAGTACATTTAGGATTTATACATTTGCTGGGTCTATCCTATACTTCAAAATAAAATGTCTAAATAATTTTTTTAAATAGTGATAAATGTATTTCTACCCATGACATAAAGAAGGAACAATAGTTTGGAAGTATTACACTAGTAACAATGTTCTAATGATGATAAAAAGAAGTAAAGAGATAACATGAAATATTTGACATTTTAAAAATCCAACAAGAATTGGAAGTGAATTGAAAGAGAAAAGTGACGGTGGTGTTAAAGATTACTTTTAGCTTTCTTGCTGTCAGACAGCTTTCCTTTCTGACAGCAAGCAGACTGGATTTAAGTGAAAATGCATATTTGTTTCAATATACTGGGTCTGAGATGCTTTACCATCCAACTGAAGGTGTCAAATAAAAGCTTTATATACATGTTGGAGATACAGGAGATATCCAATTTGAACATTCTGCTGATTTTCCCATTTGTGTTTCTAGATCTATCCCACATTTTCCCCTGTCTTTCTGTATGTTTTGTTTTTGTTTTTGTTTTTTATGAGATGCATCAACTGTATCCCTCGACCTCTGGGCAGAGAGTTATCTTGGTTGAGTTTGTCCAGTGGGAGATACCAGAAGATCAGAGGATGAAAGGAGAGTAAAGTTCATGCGTAGGAATAGTAAAAGCTCCCAGCCTTTGCCAGCCCCAGGGTGCTTTACCAACTCTTTTTGATTTTGGTTTCTCTTATCCCTATACACAATTCTTATTAAACTTTCCTTAATCAGACCATTTGAATGTACCATCTGTTTCCTGTCAGGATCTTGAATAATTCAGTAATTGGCACAAGAAGTGGCCCCAGGAAACACCTTTAAAATAGGTTCCTGGAATGGGTAGGTAGAATATTTGAGAAGTTCACAGATTGCTTCTTTTCTTTGGGAAATGGGACACTGATAACCTCTGGCATGCTGTGACATCATGATTAGTCGGATAATCACTGGTGGTGGCATAAGATGAAGTGTAGATGCAACGAAGGCATTGGGAGATCAAGTGGCTGTGGCACTTAGTCACTATGGCAACAGTGGTTATTACAAAGATTGTAGTGAGAGAAAAGAAAAAAAAATGAAGGTCTGCTTCAGAACATGAATGAAAAATCAGAACGCTTCTATGGAAACCTAAAAGCATCCCTTATCTCCAGTAGCCATAGGGAAGGTATGAATGAGAATCAAGCCCAAGGACTGAATGTAATTGCAGAGTGGTTAAAGCCCACTAAATGAAAAAAACAGCCAGGTATCTTATGCTAAGGTAAGACTACTAGTGGAAAAAGAATAAGAAATTTGGGAAAACAAGGAAAAGGATGAGAATTTTGAATCTCCAAATTCTGGGTATACTCAACTGAGATTTGAAAGGTAACGAATTGGATTTCAGTACCCAAGGAGGAGTGTTCACATCCACAAGGCTAGTTAATTAATGTATGGGCTTAACATTGGCTTACAGATAATGAGAAAGCAATGCTAGAAATTCTCTGACATAGTGCAGTGGCTCTAAACCTTGGTTGTACATTGGAATCACCAAAGAAGCATTAAAAAATTTCATGTATTGGTCCCACCCATATAAAGTCTGATTTTAACATTCTGGGGTACATTCTGGGCATTTGAGTTTTCTAAAGCTCCCCCAGGTGATTCTAATGTGCAGTGTGAGTTGAAAATCACTGATGATGGAGAAGGAATCTGAAGGTTTATGATATGGGACTATTAGAGCAGGTTTATCATGTGTAACATCCTCATCTGCCCTCTACCAATCACCCTGAAAGAGCCTGGAGGATACTTCCCCTACCAAAGCATCTTTGAAAATCTCTGTGGTGAATGCCTCCTATGGGCCAAAGGTGACTGATGGTAGAAGATACTGCAATAGAAATGGCTCAAAATTTCAGTGGAAAAATAGCATGCCAGTGTAGTAGAGCCCAGATCAAGGGGCTTAACCATCAGAAACAAGGTGTTTAAAATTACATTAAAAAGCCATGTGTTGAGCTGATCATAGTGTTCTGATCTGCATTAACCTGTGTCATTGGCTATCTAACCACTAGGTCCCTCAGAATGAAATAGATGAACAGCCTACTGAGGTGTGGCTTAATATATAAAAGCAGAAAATTCCTAGGTCTGGTGTTGAAAATCTCATTAAAGTCATCATAATGGGAATTCATACCCTCTTATCCAGGTCCAAAATCTAAGTCAATACACATGCCTAAAGCACCTCCACTGAAGGGAAAGTTAGTTCCCTTTGAGAAAGGATCTGCAACATAGCCATTAATGAATATTGTGTATTCCCTAAACCTCTTTGTGACTTCTAGCCATTTACCAGGTTATGCACTGGTGAAACGGAAATACTCAGAATTTCTGGGGGATTATTAAGTAAAGGTTCTGAACTGCTACTAATCATTAGAGACTCTAAATACATCTTGGTACCCTAAGACTGGGCATTTATTAAAGTCAAGTGATAGAAGGAATCTTGACTTGATTCATATCAGAGTGAATCTAAGGGGACTTTGTGGGTTATTTACATTAGGGCAAAGCAAGTGAAAGCTTCTCAATCTGCATCCATGGCTAAGACAGTAAATCAAAAGCAATGCTCAATCACTAGGGGTAATGCAGAACAGTATCACAATCAAATGCTAGAAAGATGTGTGTAGTTAGGGGTACAAGGAGTTCTTAATACATACCCAATTAACTCACATTTTTGGCTGATGAAAAGCCAGTTTTGGAGACTGACTGTGGATCATTCCAAACAAAATCAGGCATTAATGCCTATAGCAGCTCTGTTTTCAGATGCAGCATCTTTACTGGAGAAAATCAGTATTACCCCTGCCCCTTGGGTGGTTTAAAGTATAGTTCTTGGATCAGCAATATCAGCATCACCTACAAACTTATTAAAAATGCAAATTATTGTATCTCATTCATGATAGACTAAATCAGAAACTCTAGAAGTGAGGCTCCCAAATCTGTGTTTTAACAAGCTTTGAAGATGATTCTTTTGCCCTTTTTTGTTAGAGAAACACTGACTTAGATCAATTTTTTCCCCATTTCCTATCATGAAAAATACTCATAAGCAATTTGCCTTCACAAGTCAAGGATAGTAACTCATCTGTACTGTCTAGTCAAGTTTCATGCTGTCTTTCATAATATAAACTGGAGAGAACTTAATCATTTTGTGTCCCATAAAATTGATGACCTTATGTTAATTGGTCTATAAGTAAGAAGTGGCACATACTAGATACCTTATTAAGACATATGGGTACCAATTTTTGAGAGATAAGCCCTGTAAAAGTTCAAGAGCCTGAGCCTGCCACACTGATATAACGTTTTAGTGGTCTGGGATAGGACAGGATATTTCTTCTAAAGTGAAAGATAAATTACTGAAACTTGCACCACTTACTTTTAAGAGGCATAAAACTGGTTGAGCCTATTGTGGAAGTAAAATACACTCCCTTTAGGCATGATTATCTGACTAATTCACTGGCTAATTCATAAGATGTCCTAAGATTGGAGCCTGAATTAAAACAGACTCTTCAGTCGGTCTATGCTGCAGTGCAAACTGCCACCATTTGGGTCCTATGTCAGCAGAAGTAGGTGTTTGATACAAAAAAGTTAAATGAAGCTTCTGGAAAACTCAAAAAAAGGAACATCACTGTGCACAAACCTGCAGTTTTGCTATAAGACCATTTATACTTTTCTGCCAAAAATTCATATCCATTTGAAAATCAATTTTATACTGACAGTTGGGCTCTTTTTAATATTGAATACCTGATCACAGGTCTATGAGAAATAAACTTCTCGTTATTAAATGATGATTATCTCATTCAATTAAAATTAGATGTTAAAGGTTAACAGTGACTGGATTTACCCTCACATCTAAAACAGCTGAAAAACTGGATGGAAACAACTTTTCAAAATATTGGGCATTGGCAATGAAAGATAGTCATCCCTGAAAGAGGAGTAACAAATGACAGTTTGTTTCCAAGCTGTGTCTAAGGGACAAGGTACCTAGACAGAGCCCAGAGATGTCCCTGAGCTGGACAAGATAGCTCTGGGAATTTGAGAAAGAGAAGGCAGCTAGGTTTACATGACAAAGTACTAGGTGAGAGCCAAGAGTGAAGAGATTTTCAGAGGGGCCCCCTAAAGACTTCAGCTGAGTACTGGCCAGCATATCCATGTGAGAAAATTATGTAAGACTTGAAAAGGAATCACTTGAAAGAATTAGGTAGGATAATTACCAAGTGGGGATCACAGAAGACTTGGAATAGTTCCTATTTCTGCCAGCCAGATTAGAAGACCTCACAGTTCAAGGGGCATCAGAGTACCCAAAATGTTTTGACCTTGGTAGTTGGCTAAAACTAGTCCCAGATTAAATGCTACTTCTAAAAAAGATTTCAACAAAAGACCAAAAATTATATTGTTCATGAATAACAGCACTGCATTCTAGGAAAAAGCTCAATAATATTTACAGAAATGAAGTTTATGGGACTACAAAAATATTCATCTCAAAACAAGGTGAAACCCATAATGGCTGGCATTAAATTTAAAAATCACTAGGCATTTAAAGAAACAGGAAAGAAAATATTAATCAACTGAAAATAGTACAGATGGTAGAAGTAAAAGGCAGTTACTTTAAAACTTTAATGTAACTATATTCCACATGTTCAAGAAGCAAGAGGAAAAATTAAACATTTTTAAGTGGACACAAAATATAGAAATAGGGTTGAAGTTGATATTCTAGAGATGAAAACTGTTATGTCTAAAATTAAAAAAATAATTAATGGCTTAAGAGCAGATTAGAAATTGAAAAAAAAAAGGATTAGTAAATTTGAAGAGTAGCAACAAAACCTATCCAAAATGAAACACAGAGGAAAAAAGACTGAAAAAATAATGAGCATAACATCATTGTACTGTGGTATAACTTTAAGAGGGCAGTATGTGTTTAATCAGGGTCTCTGAAGAAGGGGAAAAGAGGATGACAACAATATCTGAAAATATAAGGGCTGAAATTCTCTATAACTGATAAAAATTATGAACCTATAGTTACAAAAAGCTCAATAAAACTCAAGAACAAGAAATATGAAAAAAAATAATAAAAAATGAAAGACCACGGTCAATTTGAGTAAACCAGTGAAAAGAGAAAAATCTTAGAAGTAGCCAGTGGAATAAGATACATTATGTAGCTAGGAACAAGGATAAGGTGATTTTTTTCATTTGAAAAGCCAGAACATGTTTAAGTACAGAAAGAAAATAAACTACCAAACTAGAATGCCACACCTAGTTAAAATATCTTTCAGAAACAAAGGGAAAATAAAGAAGTTTTCAGAAATATAAAAATTGAAAGAATTCATAAGCAAGACCTGCACTATAAGAAATGTGCTATCCAAAAATTATACCAAACGGAGGAAGATGGCGAAAGAGTAGGACGCGGATATCACCTTCCTCCCCACAGATACATCAGAAATTCATCTACACGTGGAACAACTCCTACAGAACACCTACTGAACGCTGACAGAAGACCTCAGACCCCCCAAAAGGCAAGAAACTCCCCACATACCTGGGTAGGGCAAAAGAAAAAAGAATAAACAGAGACAAAACGATAGGGACGGGACCTGCACCAGTGGGAGGGAGCAGTGAAGGAGGAAAGGTTTCCACACACTAGAAGCCCCTTCGCGGGTGGAGACTGCAGGTGGCGGAGGGGGAAATCTTCGGAGTAGCGGAGGAGTGCACAGCAACAGGGGTGTGGAGGGAAAAGCGGAGAGATTCCCGCACAGAGGATCGGTGCCCTCAGGCACACACCAGCCCGAGAGGCATGTCTGCTCGGCCGCCGGGGCGGGCGGGGCTGGGAGCTGAGGCTCGGGTATCAGGTTTCAGTCGGAGCGCAGGGAGAGGACTGGGGCTGGCAACAGGAAGAGAGCCTGAAGGGGTTAGTGCACCACGGCTAGCCCAGAGGGAGTCCGGGGAAAAAGTCTGGAGCTGCTGAAGAGGCAAGACACTTTTTCTTCCCTTTTGTTTCCTGGTGCGCGAGGAGAGGGCATTAAGAGCGCTGTTTAAAGAAGTTCCGGAGACGGGCGTGGGACGCTGGGGCTGCTGCTGCCGCCGCCACAAAGCCTGTGTGCGAGCGCAGGTCACTGTCCAACCCCCCTTCCGGGGAGCCTGTGCAGCCCGCCACCGTGCAGCCCGGGACCCAGGGATGGCTTCCCCGGGAAAGCGCACGGAGCGCCTTGGGCTGCTGCAACGTCACGCCGGCCTCTGCAGCCGCAGGCCCGCCCCGCACTGCATGCCCCTCCCTCCCCTTGGCCTGAGTGAGCCAGAGCCCCCGAATCAGTGGCTCCTTTAAACCCGTCCTGTCTGAGCGAAGAACAGACGCCCTAAAGCGACCTACGCGCAGAGGCGGGGCCAGGTCCAAGGCTGAGACACGGGAGCTGTGAGAGCAGAGAAGAGACAGGGAAATCTCTCTGTGCAGCCTCAGAGGCAGCGGACTAAAGCTCCACGGTCCGCTTGATGTGCCCTGCGTTTGTGGAGTGCATGAATGGACAGCGAATCATCCCAAATTAAGGAGGTGGACTTTGAGGACAAGATTTAAGATTTTTTCCCCTTTTCCTCTTTTTACAACGAATTATCCCAAATTGAGGAGGTGGACTTTGAGAGCAAAATTTTCGATTTTTTTCCCCCGGTTCTCTTTTTGTGAATGTGTATGTGTATGCTTCTATGTGAGATTTTCTCTGTATAACTTTGCTTCCACCATAGGTCCCAGGGTTCTGTCCGTCCGTTTATTTTTTCAATAATTACTTTTTTATTTTTAATAATGTTACTATATTTTATACTTTATTCTATTTTCCTTTAACTTCTCTCTTTCTTTTTTCCTACCTTCCCTTCCTCCCTCCCTCCACCCCTTTCTTTCTTTCTTTCTTTCTTTCTTTCCTTCCTCCCTCCCTCCCTCTTGTCTTTCTTTCTTTCTTTTTCTTCTTTCTTTCTTTCTTACTTTCTTTCTTTCCTTCTTCCCTCCCTCTCTCCTTTCTTTCTTTCTTTCTTTCTGTCCTTCCTCCCTCCCTCCCTCCCTCCTTTCTTTCTTTCTTTATTCATTCCTTCCTTCCTTTCTTTCCTTCTTCCTTTCTTTCTCTCTCTCTTTCTTTCTTCTACTAATTCTTTCTTTCTACTTTTTCTCCCTTTTATTCTGAGCCGGGTAGATGAAAGTCTCTTGGTGCTACAGCCAGGACACAGTGCTGTGCCTCTGAAGTGGGAGAGCCAACTTCAGGACACGGGTCCACAAGAGACCTCCCAGCTCCACATAATATCAAGTGGCGAAAATCTCCCAGAGATCTCATCTCAACACCAGCACCCAGCTTCAGTCAACTACCAGCAAGCTACAGTGCTGCTGACCCTATGCCAAGCAACTAGCAAGACAGGAACACAACCCCACCCATTAGCAGAGAGACTGCCTAAAAACATAATAAGGCCACAGGCACCCCAAAACACACCACCAGACATGGACCTGTCCACCAGAAAGACAAGATCGAGCCTCAACCACCAGAATGCAGGCACTAGTCCCCCACACCAGGAAGCCTACACAACCTACTGAAACAACCTTAGCCACTGGGGACAGACACCAAAAACAATGGGAACTACGAACCTGCAGCCTGCAAAAAGGAGACCCCAAACACAGTAACATAAGCAAAATGAGAAGACAGAAAAACACACAGCAGGTGAAGGAGCAAGATAAAAACCTACCAGACCTAACAAATGAAGAGGTAATAGGCAGTCTACCTGAAAAAGAATTCAGAATAATGATAGTAAAGATGATCCAAGATTCTATTTCCAAGATCCAAAATCTTGGAAATAGAATAGACAAAATGCAAGAAACAGTTAACAAGGACCTAGAAGAACTAAAGATGAATCAAGCATCAATTAAAAACACAATAAATGAAATGAAAAATACTCTAGATGGGATCAATAGCAGAATAACTGAGGCAGAAGAACGGATAAGTGAGGTGGAAGATAAAATAGTGGAAATAACTGCTGCAGAGCAAAATAAAGAAAAAACAATGAAAAGAACAGAAGACAGTCTCAGAGACCTCTGGGACAACATTAAACACACCAACATTCGAATTATAGGGGTTCCAGAAGAAGAGAAAAAGAAAGGGACTGAGAAAATAGTTGAAGAGATTATAGTTGAAAACTTCCTTAATATAGGAAAGGAAATAGTTAATCAAGTCCAGGAGGCACAGAGAGTCCCATACAGAATAAATCCAAGGAGAAATACGCCAAGTCACATATTAATCAAACAGTCAAAAATTAAACACAAAGAAATCATATTAAAAGCAGCAAGGGAAAAACAACAAATAACACACAAGGAAATCCCCATAAGGTTAACAGCTGATCTCTCAGCAGAAACTCTACAAGCCAGAAGGGAATGGCAGGACATAATTAAAGTGATGAAGGACAAAAACTGCAATCAAGATTACTCTACTCATCAAGGAACTCATTCAGATTTGATGGAGAAATTAAAACCTTTACAGACAAGCAAAAGCTGAGAGAGTTCAGCACCACCAAACCAGCTTTACAACAAATGCTAAAGGAACTTCTCTAGGCAAGAAACACAACAGAAGGAATATACCTACAATAACGAACCCAAAACAATTAAGGAAATGGGAATATGAACATACATATCAATAATTACCTTAAATGTAAAGGGACTAAATGCCCCCACCAAAAGACACAGATTGGCTGAATGGATACAAAAACAAGACCCATATATATGCTGTCTACAAGAGACCCACTTCAGACCTAGAGACACATACAGATTGAAAGTAAGGGGATGGAAAAAGATATTCCATGCAAATGGAAATCAAAAGAAAGCTGGAGTAGCAATTCTTATATCAGACAAAATAGACTTTAAAATAAAGACTATTAGAAGAGACAAAGAAGGACACTACATAATGATAAATGGATCGATCCAAGAAGAAGATATAACAAATGTAAATATTTATGCACCCAACCTAGGAGCACCTCAATACATAAGGCAAATCTAACAGCCATAAAAGGGGAAATCGACAGTAACACACTCATAGTAGGGGACTTTAACACTGCACTTTCACCAATGGACAGATCATCCAAAATGAAAATAAATAAGGAAACACAAGCTTTAAATGATACATTAAACAAGATGGACTTAATTGATATTTATAGGACATTCCATCCAAAAACAACAGAATACACATTTTTCTCAAGTGCTCATGGAACATTCTCCAGGATAGATCATATCCTTGTTCACAAATCAAGCCTTGGTAAATTTAAGAAAATTGAAATTGTATCAAGTATCTTTTCCGACCACAATGCTATGAGACTAGACATCAATTACAGGAAAAGATCTGTGAAAAATGGAAACACATGGAGGCTAAACAATACACTACTCAATAACGAAGTGACCAATGAACAAATCATACAGGAAATAAAAAAAATACCTAGAAACAAATGACAATGGAGACACGACGAACCAAAACCTATGGCACACAGCAAAAGCAGTTCTAAGGGGGAAGTTTATAGCAATACAATCCCACCTTAAGAAACAGGAAACATCTCGAGTAAACAAACTGACCCGGCACCTAAAGCAATTAGAGAAAGAAGAACAAAAAACCCCCAAAGTTAGCAGAAGGAAAGAAATCTTAAAGATCAGATCAGAAATAAATGAAAAAGAAATGAAGGAAATGATAGCAAAGATCAATAAAACTAAAAGCTGGTTCTTTGAGAAGATAAACAAAATTGATAAACCATTAGCCAGACTCATCAAGAAAAAATGGGAGAAGACTCAAATCAATAGAATTAGAAATGAAAAAGGAGAAGTAACAACTGACACTGCAGAAATACAAAAGATCATGAGAGATTACTACAAGCAACTCTATGCCAATAACATAGACAACCTGCAAGAAATGGACAAACTCTTAGAAATGCACAACCTGCCAAGACTGAATCAGGAAGAAGTAGAAAATATGATTAGACCAATCACAAGCACTGAAATTGAAACTGTGATTAAAAATCTTCCAACAAACAAAAGCCCAGGACCAGATGGCTTCACAGGCAAATTCTATCAAACATTTAGAGAAAAGCTAACACCTATGCTTCTCAAACTCTTCCAAAATATAGCAGAGGGAGGAGCACTCCCAAACTCATTCTACGAGGCCACCATCACCTTGATACCAAAACCAGGCAACGATGTCACAAAGAAAGAAAACTACAGGCCAATATCACTGATGAACATAGATGCAAAAATCCTCAACAAAATACTAGCAAACAGAATCCAACAGCACATTAAAAGGATCATACACCATGATCAAGTGGGGTTTATTCCAGGAATGCAAGGATTCTTCAATATACGCAAATCAATCAATGTGATACACCATATTAACAAGTTGAAGGAGAAAAACCATATGATCATCTCAATAGATGCAGAGAAAGCTTTCGACAAAATTCAACACCCATTTATGATAAAAACCCTGCAGAAAGTAGGCATAGAGGGAACTTTCCTCAACATCATAAAGGCCATATATGACAAACCCACAGCCACCATCATCCTCAATGGTGAAAAACTGAAACCATTTCCACTAAGATCAGGAACAAGACAAGGCTGCCCACTCTCACCACTCTTATTCATCTTAGTTTTGGAAGTTTAAGCCACAGCAATCAGAGCAGAAAAGGAAATAAAAGGAATCCAAATTGGAAAAGAAGAAGTAAAGCTGTCACTGTTTGCAGATGACCTGATACTATACATAGAGAATCCTAAAGATGCTACCAGAAAACTACTAGAGCTAATCAATGAATTTGGTAAAGTAGCAGGATACAAAATTAATGCACAGAAATCTCTGGCATTCCTGTACACTAATGATGAAAAATCTGAAAATGAAATCAAGAAAACACTCCCATTTACCATTGCAACAAAAAGAATAAAATATCTAGGAATAAACCTACCTAAGGAGACAAAAGACCTGTATGCAGAAAATTATAAGACACTGATGAAAGAAATTAAAGATGATACAAATAGATGGAGAGATATACCATGCTCCTGGATTGGAAGAATCAATATTGTGAAAATGACTCTACTACCCAAAGCAATCTACAGATTCAATGCAATCCCTATCAAACTACCACTGGCATTTTTCACAGAACTAGAACAAAAAATTTCAAAATTTGTTTGGAAAAACAAAAGACCCCGAATAGCCAAAGCAGTCTTGAGAACAAAAAATGGAGCTGGAGGAATCAGGCTCCCTGACTTCAGACTATACTACAAAGCTACAGTAATCAAGACAGTGTGGTACTGGCATAAAAACAGAAAGATAGATCAATGGAACAGGATAGAAAGCCCAGAGATAAACCCACGCACATATGGTCAACTTATCTTTGATAAAGGAGGTAGGAATGTACAGTGGAGAAAGGACAGCCTCTTCAATAAGTGGTGCTGGGAAAACTGGACAGGGACATGTAAAAGTATGAGATTAGATCATTCCCTAACACCATACACAAAAATAAGCTCAAAATGGATTAAAGACCTAAATGTAAGGCCACAAACTATCAAACTCTTAGAGGAAAACATAGGCAGAACACTCTATGACATAAATCACAGCAAGATCCTTTTGGACCCACCTCCTAGAGAAATGGAAATAAAAACAAAGATAAACAAATGGGACCTAATGAAACTTCAAAGCTTTTGCACAGCAAAGGAAACCATAAACAAGACCAAAAGACAACCCTCAGAATGGGAGAAAATATTTGCAAATGAAGCAACTGACAAAGGATTAATCTCCAAAATTTATAAACAGCTCATGCAGCTCAATAGCAAAAAAACAAACAACCCAATCCAAAAATGGGCAGAAGACTTAAATAGGCATTTCTCCAAAGAAGATATACAGACTGCCAACAAACACATGAAAGAATGCTCAACATCATTAATCATTAGAGAAATGCAAATCAAAACTACAATGAGATATCATCTCACACCAGTCAGAATGGCCATCATCAAGAAATCTAGAAACAATAAATGCTGGAGAGGGTGTGGAGAAAAGGGAACACTCTTGCACTGCTGGTGGGAATGTGAATTGGTACAGCCACTACGGAGAACAGTATGGAGGTTCCTTAAAAAACTAAAAATAGAACTACCATATGACCCAGCAATCCCACTACTAGGCATATACCCTGAGAAAACCATAATTCAAAAAGAGACATGTACCAAAATGTTCATTGCAGCTCTATTCACAATAGCCCGGAGCTGGAAACAACCTAAGTGTCCATCATCGGATGAATGGATAAAGAAGATGTGGCACATATATACAATGGAATATTACTCAGCCATAAAAAGAAACGAAACTGAGCTATTTGTAATGAGGTGGATAGACCTAGAGTCTGTCATACAGAGTGAAGTAAGTCAGAAAGAGAAAGACAAATACCGTATGCTAACACATATATATGGAATTTAAAAAGAAAATGTCATGAAGAACCTAGGGGTAAAACAGGAATAAAGACACAGACCTACTTGAGAATGGACTTGAGGATATGGGGAAGGGGAAGGGGAAGCTGTGACAAAGCGAGAGAGAGGTATGGACATATATACACTACCAAACGTAAGGTAAATAGATAGTGGGAAGCAGCCGCATAGCACAGGGAGATTAGCTCGGTGTTTTGTGACCGCCTGGAGGGGTGGCATAGGGAGGGTGGCAGGGAGGGAGACGCAAGAGGAAGGGATGTGGGAACAGATGTATATGTATGACTGATTCACTTTGTTATAAAGCAGAAACTAAAAAAAAAAAAAAAATTATACCAGGTGAAATTATGAATCAACACAAAGAAATGAAGGACATCAGATATGGTAACTATATAGGAATATGTAAAATATTTTTCTAAGAATTTAAATATTTTAAAAGATGATTGAATGTCAAATTAAAACTATGTATTTTTGGATTTACAAAATAAGGAGAATGAAAGTGTATATGACAATAGCAGAAAGACCAGGAAAAGAAAAATGGAAATATTGTGTTGTGAGGTTCTTATTTTATAGGTGAAGAAGTATAATACTACCTGAAGGTTGACAGTGAGAAGTTAAACATACATAATATATGCCAAATTAATATGACAAAGTTTTAGCTAATATGTCAATTTAAAAAATAGAAATAGATCATTAAATATACTCAAACCAAAGGAAGGCAGGGAAAAAAAGAAAAAGGAAACAAATAGTGCAAATAGAAAATGAATGACAAAATGGTAAACTTAAAGCCAACCATACAAGTAATCCAAACAAATGTAAATTGTCAAATGTAAACAGCCCAAATGAAAGACAGTGATTGCCAGATTGTATTAAAAAAGCAATTATTGGGCCTCCCTGGTGGCGCAGTGGTTGAGAGTCCGCCTGCCGATGCAGGGGATACGGGTTCGTGCCCCGGTCCGGGAGGATCCCATATGCCGCGGAGCAGCTGGGCCCGTGAGCCATGGCCGCTGAGCCTGTGCATCCGGAGCCTGTGCTCCGCAACGGGAGAGGCCACAACAGTGAGAGGCCCACGTACCGCAAAAAAAAAAAAAAAAAAAAAAAGCAATTATTAACTGTATGTTGCTTACAAGAAACATACTTTAATATAAAGCAACAATGAGACTAAAGTAAAAGTGTGATAAGAGATGTGCTACATTAACAATTTAAACAAAGGTGGTGTGACTATATTAATGTCAGACTTAATAAATTCAGAACAAAACATATAGCTAGGGATAAAGGGGGCCATTTCATCTAACAAAGAGGTCAATTCATCAATAGGACATAATAGTTCCAAATATTTATACACCTAATAATTATAACAGCTTTTTAGTAAAACTTCCAGGAGAAATAGGTAAATCCACAATAAAAGTTGGATTTTAACACTTCTTTCCAATAATGAATAGAATGAATAGACAAAAAAATCAATAAAAATATACAAGGCTGAATAACACTACCAACCAATTGTATTTAAATAACGTTTATGGATCTCTCAACCTAATGATAACAGAATACACATTGTTTTAAAGTGCACACAAGGGAGAGACCTCCAAGATGGTGGAGGAATAAGATGTAGAGATCACCTTTCTCCCCACAGATACATCAGAAAGACAGCTTCATGTGGAACAACTCCTACAGAACACCTACTGAATGCTGGCAGAAGACCTCGGACTTCCCAAAAGGTAAGAAACGCCCCATGTACCAGGGTAGGACAAAAGAAAAAAAGAAAAAACAGGGACAAAAGAATAGGGACTGGACCTGCACCTCTGGGAGGTAGCTGTAAAGGAGGAAAAGTTTCCACACACTAGGAAGCCCCTTCACTTTCAAAGAAGGGGGTGGCAGGGGAGAAGCTTCAGAGCCACGGAGGACAGCACAGCAATAGGAGTGCAGAGGGTAAAGCAGAGAGATTCCCGCATGGAGGGTCACTGCTGACCAGCAATGACCAGCACTCACCAGCCTGAGAGGCTTGTCTGCTCACCCGCCAGGGCAGATGGGGCTGGGAGCTGAGGCTCAGGCTTCGGAGGTCAGATCCCATGGAGAGGACTGGGGTTGGCTGCGTGAGCGCAGCCTGAAGGGGGTTAGTGAATCATAGCTAGGTGGGAGGGAGTCCAGGAAAAAGTCTGGAACTGCCTAAAAGGCAAGGGACCATTGTTTTGGGGTGTGCGAGGAGAGGGGATTCAGAGCACCACCTAAAAGAGCTCCAGAGATGGGGCGATCTGTGGCTATCAGCGTGGACACCAGGAATGGGCATGAAACGCTAAGGTTGCTGCTTTAGCCAACATGAACCCTGTGTGCAAGCACAGGTCACTATCCACTCCTCCCCTCTCAAGAGCCTGTGCAGCCTGCCACCGCAAGGGTCCTGTGATCCAAGGACAACTTCCCCTGGAGACCACACGGTGTGCCTCAGGCTGTTGCAACGTCATACCAGCCTCTGCCTACGCAGGCTCGCCCCACATTCCATACCCCTCCCTCCCTCCGGTCTGAGTGAGCCAGAGCTCCCTAATCAGCTGCTACTTTAACCATGTCCTGTCTGAGTAAAGAACAGACTCCCTCTGGCGACCTACACACAGAGACAGGGCCAAATCCAAAGCTGAACCCCAGGAGATGTGCAAAGAAAAAGACAAAGGGAAATTTCTCCCAGCAGCCTCAGGAGCTGCGGATTAAATCTACACAATCAACTTAATGTACCCTGCATTTCTGGAATACCTGAACAGACAACGAATCAACCCAAAATTGAGGCTTGGACTTTGAGAGCAACTGTAGACTTGGGGTTTGCTTTCTGCATCAAATTTCATGCTGGTTTTATGTCTATCTTAGTTTAGCATTAAGAGTTCATTATCATTGATGGATTTGTTTATTGATTTGGTTGCTCTCTTCTTTTTTTTTAATAGAGATATTTTTTTTTTCCTTTTTCTCTTTTTGTGAGTGTGTATGGACATGCTTCTTTGAGTGATTTTGTCTGTATAGCTTTGCTTTTACTATTTGTCCTAGGTTCTGTCTTTTTTTTTTGTAGTATAGGTTTTAGTGCTTGTTATCATTAGTGGATTTGTTTTTTGGTTTGGTTGCTCTCTTCTTTGTTTCTTTCTTCAATATTTTTCTTTTTTTATTACTTATTTTATTATTACTATTAGTATTTTATTATTACTTTATTTTACTACATATTATTATTTATTTTTTATTCTTTTAAAAATTAATTTTTATTTTTAATAATTTTTCTTATTTTTTATTAATAATTTTATTTTCTTTTATTTATTTTTCTTTCTTTCTCTTTTTTTTTCTCCCTTTTCTTTTGAGCTGTGTGGCTGACAGGGTCTTGGTGCTCCAGCTGGGTATCATGCCTGTGCCCATGAGATGGGAGAGCAGAGTTCAGGACATTGGTCTACAAGAGACCTCTCAGCTCCATGTAATATCAAATGGTGAAAGCTCTCCCAGAGATCTCCATCTCAACACTAAGACCCAGCTCCACTCAACAACCAACAAACTACAGTGCTGGACACCCTATGCCAAACAACTAGCAAGACAGGAACACAATCCCACCCATTAGCAGAGATGTTGCCTAAAATCATAATAAGGTCACAGACACCCTAAAACACAACACCAAGTGTGGTCTTAGCACCAGAAAGACAAGATCCAGCCTCATCCACCAGAACACAGACACCAATCCCCCCAACTAGGAAACCTACACAACCCACTGATCCAACCTTATGCACTGGTGGCAGACACCAAAAAGCTGGGAACTATGAACCTTCACTCTGCAAAAGGGAACGCAAAACACAGTAAGTTAATCAAAATAAGAAGACAGAGAAACACACAGCAGATGAAGGAGCAAGGTAAAAACCAACCAGACCAAAAAAATGAAGAGGAAATAGGCAGTCTGTGTGAAAAAGAATTCAGACTAAAGATAGTAAAGATGATACAAAATATTGGAAATAAAATGGAGAAAATACAAGAAATGTTTAACAAGAACCTAGACGAAATAAACAGCAAACAAACAATGATGAACAACACAATAAATGAAATTAAAAATTCTCTAGAAGAAATCAATAGCAGAGTAACTGAGAAAGAAGAACGGAAAAGTGACCTAGAAGATAAAATAGTGGAAATAACTACCACAGAGCAGAATAAAGAAAAAAGAATGAAAAGAATTGAGGAGAGTCTCAGAGACCTCTGGGGCAACATTAAATGCACCAACATTTGAATTATAGAGGTCCCAGAAGAAGAGAAAAAGAAAGGGACTCAGAAAATATTTCAAGAGATTATAGTTGAAAACTTCCCTAATATGGGAAAAGAAATAGTCAATCAAGTGCAGGAAGCACAGAGAGTCCCACAGAGTATAAATCCAAGGAGAAACACACCAAGACACATATTAATCAAACTATCAAAAATTAAATACACTGAAAAAATATTAAAAGCAGCAACAGAAAAGCAACAAATAACATACAAAGGAATCCCGATAAGTTCAACAGCTGATGTTTCAGAAGAAACTCTGCAAACCATAATGGAGTGGCAGGACATATTTAAAGTGATGAAAGGGAAAAAACTGACAACCAAGATTACTCTACCCAGCAAGGATCTAATTCAAATTCCATGGCGAAATTAAAATCTCTAGAGAGAAGCAAAAGCTAAGAGAATTCAGAACCACCAAACCAGCTTTACAACAAATGCTTAAGGAACTTCTCTAGGCAGGAAATACAAGAGAAAGAAAAGACCTACAATAACAAACCCAAAAACTTAAGAAAATGGTAATAGGAATATACATATGGATAACTACCTTAAATGAAAATGGATTAAATGCTCCCACTAAAAGACATACACTGACTGAATGGATACAAAAACAAGACCAGTGTATATGCTGTCTACAAGAGACCCTCTTCAGACCTAGGGACACATACAGACTGAAAGTGAGGGGATGGAAAGATATTCCATGCAAATGGAAATCAAAAGAAAGCTTGAGTAGCAATTCTCATATCAGACAAAATACACTTTAAAATAAACACTACTAAAAGAGACAAAGAAGGACACTGCAAAATGATCAAGGGATCGATCCAAGAAGAAGATATAACAATTGTAAATATTTATGCATGCAACATAGGAGCACCTCAATACAAAAAGCAAATGCTAAGAGCCATAAAAGGGGAAATCAACAGTAACAAAATCATAGTAGGGGACTTTAACACCCCACTTTCAACAATGGACATATCATCCAAAATGAAAATAAATAAGGAAACACAAGCTTTAAATGATACATTAAACAAGATGAACTTAATTGATATTTATAGGACATTCCATCCAAAAACAATGGAATACACTTTCTTCTCAAGTGGTCATGGAACATTCTCCATGATAGATCATATCTTGGGTCACAAATCAAGCCTTGGCAAATTTAAGAAAATTGAAATTGTATCAAGTATCTTTTCTGACCACAATGCTATGAGACTAGATATCAATTACAGGTAAAAAAAAAACTGTAAAAAATACCAGCACTTGGAGGCTAAACAATATGCTACTAAATAACAAGGAGATCACTGAAGAAATGAAAGAGGAAATCAAAAAATACCTAGAAACAAATGACAATGAAAACACAATGACCCAAAACCCATGGGATGCAGCAAAAGCAGTTCAAAGAGGGAAGTTTATAGCAATATGATCCTATCTCAAGAAATAAGAAACATCTCCAAAAAGCAACCTATCCTTACACCTAGAGCAATTAGAGAAAGAAGAACAAGAAAACCCCAAAGTTAGCAGAAGGAAAGAAATCATAAAGATCAGATCAGAAATAAATGAAAAAGAATAGAAGGAAACAATAGCAAAGATCAATAAAACTAAAAACTGGTTCTTTGAGAAAATAAACAAATTTGATAAACCACTACCCAGTCTCATCAAGAAAAAAACAGAGAAGATTCAAATCAACAGAGTTAGAAATGAGAAAGGAGAAATAACAACTGCCATTGTAGACATACAAGGAATCATTAGGGATTACTGCAAGCAACAATATGCCAATAAAATGGACAAGCTGGAATAACTGGACAAATTCTTAGAAAAGCACAACCTTCCAAGACTGAACCAAGAAGAAATAGAAAATATAAACAGACCAATCACAAGTGCAGAAAATGAAACTGTGATTAAAAATTTCCAACAAACAAAAGCCCAGGACCAGATGGTTTCACAGGCAAATTCTATCAAACATTTAGAGAAGAGCTAACACTTATCCTTCTCCAACTCTTCCAAAACATAACACTTGCAAACTCATTCTATGAGGCCACCATCACCCTGATACCAAAACCAAACAAAGATGTCACAAAGAAAGGTAACTAAAGGCCAATATCACTGATGAACATAGATGAAAAAATACTCAACAAAATACTAGCAAACAGAATCCAACAACACATTAAAAGGATCATACACCATGATGAAGTTGGGTTTATCCCAGGAATGCAAGGATTCTTCAATATGCAAAACAATCAATGTGACAAACCATACTAACAAATTGAAGGAGCAAAATCATATGATCATCTCAATAGAGGCAGAAAAAACTTTTGACAAAATTCAACACCCCTTTATGATAAAAGCCCTCCAGAAAGTAGGCATAGAAGGAACTTACCTCAACATAATGAAGACCATATATGACAAACCCACAGCCAACATCGTTCTCAATGGTGAAAAACAGGAAGCATTTCCTCAAAGATCGGAAAGAAGACAAGGATGTTCACTCCTGCCACTATTTTTTTTTTTTTTTTTTTTTTTTTTTTTTTTGCGGTACACAGGCCTCTCACTATTTTGGCCTCTCCCTTTGCGGAGCACAGGCTCCGGACATGCAGGCTCAGCAGCCATGGCTCATGGGCCTAGCCACTCTGTGGCATGTGGGATCTTCCCGCACCGGGGCACGAACCCATGTCCCCTGCTTTGGCAGGAGGACTCTCAGCCACTGTGCCACCAGGGAAGCCCTCCTGCCACTATTTTGAACATCATTTTGGACGTCCTAGCCACAGCCACCAGAGAAGAAAAAGGAATAAAAGGAGTACAAATTGGAAAAGAAGAAGTAAAACTGTCACTGGTTCCAGATGACATGATATTATACAAAGAAAATCCTAAAGATGCCACCATAAATCCAGTAGACCTAATCAATGAATTTGGTAAAGTTGCAGGACACAAAATTAATGTGCAAAATCTCTTGCATTCCTACACACTAATGATGAAAAACCTGAAAAAAAATTAAGGAAATACTCCCACTTACCTTTGCAACAAAAAGAAATAAATACCTAGGAATAAACCTACCTAAGGAGACAAAAGACCTGTACGCAGAAAGCTATGACAGTGATGAAAAAAATTAAAGATGATACAAACATATGGAGAGATATACCATGTTCTTGGATTGGAAGAATCAACATTGTGAAAATGACTATACTATCGAAAACAGTCTACGGATTCAATACAATCCCTATCAAACTACCAATGTCATTTTTCACAGAACTAGAGCAAAAAATTTCACAATTTGTATGGTAACACAAAAGACCCTGAATACACAAAACAATCTTGAGAAAGAAAAATGGAGCTTGAGAAATCAGGCTCCTGGACTTCAGACTATACTACAAAGCTACAGTAATCAAGACAGTATGGTACTGGCACAAAACCAGAAATGTAGGTCAATGGAACAAGATAGAAAGCCCAGAGGTAAACCCAAGCTGATATGGTCACCTTATTTTTGATAAAGGAGGCTAGAATATACAATGGAGAAAAGACAACCTCTTCAATAATTGGTGCTGGGAAAACTGGACAGCTACATGTAAAAGAATGAATTTAGAACACTCCCTAACACCGTACACAAAAATAAACTCAAAATGGACTAAAGACCTGAATGTAAGGCCAGACACTATAAAACTCTTAGAGCAAAACATAGGCACAACAGTCTATGACATAAATCACAGCAAGATCTTTCTTGACCCACCTCCTAGAGAAATGAAAATTTAAAAAAAAATAAACAAATGGGACCTAATGAAACTTAAGCTTTTGCACAGCAAAGGATACCATAAACAAGACGAAAAGACAACCCTCTGAATGGGAGAAAATGTTTGTGCATGAAGCAACTGATAAAGGATTATTCTCCAAAATTTTCAAGCAGCTCATGCAGCTCAGTATCAATAAAACAACAACCCAATCGAAAAATGGGCAGAAGAGCTAAATAGACATTTCACCAAAGAAAATATACAGACTGCCAACAAACACAAGAATGGATGCTCAACATCACTAATCATTAGAGAAATGCCAATCAAAACTACAATGAGCTATCACCTCACACCAGTCCAGATGGCCATGATCAAAAAATATACAAGCAATAAATGCTGGAGAGGGTGTGGAGAAAAGGGAACCCTCTTTCACTGTTGGTGGGAATGTAAATTGATGCAACCACTACAGAGAACAGTATGGAGGTTCCTTAAAAAACTAAAAATAGAACTACCATACAACCAAGCAATCCCACTCCTGGGCATATACCCTGAGAAAACCATAATTCAAAAAGAGTCATGTACCACAATGTTCATTCCAGCTTTATTTACAATAGCCAGGACATGGAAATCACCTAAGTGTCCATTGACAGATGAATGGATAAAGAAGATGTGGCCCATATATACAATGGAATATTACTCAGCCATAAAAAGAAATGAAGCTGAGTTATTTGTAGTGAGGTCATTGGACTTATTGTCTGTCATACAAAGTGAAGTAAGTCAGAAAAAGTAAAACAAACACTGTATACTAACATATATATGGAATCTAAACAAAGGGGAGGTTCTGAAGAACCTAGGGATGGGACAAGAATAAAGACACAGACGTAGAGAATGGACTTGAGGACACAGGGAGGGGAAAGTGTAAGCTGGGATAAAGTGAGAGAGTGGCATGGACATACATACCCTACCAAATGTAAAATAGATAGCTAGTATGAAGCAGCCGAATAGCACAGGGAGATCAGCTCAGTGCTTTGTGACCACCTAGAGAGGTGCTATAGGGAGGGTAGGAGGTAGATGCAAGAGGGAGGAGATATGGGGATATATGTATACATATAGCTGATTCACTTTGTTATACAGCAGAAACTAACACAATATTGTAAAGCAATTATACTCCAATAAAGACGTTAAAAAATTAAAAAAAATAAAGTACACACAAAATATTTACCAAAAAATCCATAATCTAGGCCATATTTAATAAATTTATTTATTTTGTTTATATATTAATTTTTGGCTGCATTGGGTGTTCATTGCTGCCCACAGGCTTTTCTCTAGTTTCATAGGCCATAAAATATTCTTAAATTAAAATTATTCAGATCAAACAAACTATATTTTCTGATCACAGTGGAATTAGGTTTGTAATAAGAAAACACAAAGGCATGTGGCAACTAAATTTTGAAACTAAATAACCCATAGATCAAGGATATATCAAAGGGAAATTAGAAAATATATTGAAATAAGTAAAAATGAAAATCCAACATATAAAAATTTGTGGGACATAACTAAAGTAGTACTTGGAAATTTATAGCCCTGAATTCTTATATTCAAAAAACAGAAAACGATTCTGTATTTTACTTGAATAAAAAAATGTGAGATTAACATTAAGATATACACACTACTATATACAAAATAGATAATTAATAAGGACCTACTATATAACACAAGGAACTCTACTCAATACTCTGTAATGATATATATGGGTAAAGAATCTAAAATAGAGTGGCTATATGTATATGTATAACTGATTCATTTTGCTGTATACCTGAAACTAACACAACATTGTAAACCAACCATACTCAAATAAAAATTATTTTTTAAAAAGTGGAAGAGCAAATTAAGCACAAGGTAAGTAAATGAAAGGGAATAATCACTATCAGAGTGGAAATGAATGAAAGAGAAAATAATATAGAATATCTGTGAAGCCAAAAGATGGATGTTTGAAAAATTCAATAAAATTGATAAGCCTCTAGCCAGACTGATCGGTAGCAAAAGAAATTCACTGTGAGCTCAGAAATCAGGTAGACAAGATTTCCTCTCCCATAGATATCATTTTGGTCTTCTCCCCAGTTATCACCACATTCTTCAAAAGGCCAAGTGCAACATGACCATGATAACACTATTGGAGTGTATGCATAGGTTCTATTTGCTCAGTCTGCCAAGAGATGAATCCAATTCTGAATCCTTGTATGGCACCATCCTCTGTGGGGACCAGATAGACAGCTGGTAGGTAAAGTAGGGATTTTCCTAATAGGACTTAACACATTCTCTGGATATATGTTTACCATCCATGTCCATTATACTTCTGCCAGCACCACAACTGTGGACTTATAGAATACTGTATCCATTGTCAAGCATTTCATACATCCGCCCCCAACCAAGTAAGACGTTTAACAACAAAACTTTCATAGAATTCATTAGTCTTGCCAAATCACCCACATTCCAAAAGCAGTTAGTGTGAAAGATCTACAGAAGCCTTGACTACGTGGACAGGCTACAGGAACAGAGGTCTAAACTCATGGTCCAAAAGGGCAAAAAATCTAGTGAGGGAGTCTATAGAAGTTATAATTCCAGGTCAAAGAGAAATTCAGAGAACAGAGAAGGGAGATTGGGTGAGTGTAAGGTTGGAATTGGAGAATGGGGTGGGGTGAGAGGCAGAGCAAACAGATAAAAACAAGTACACTGAGAAATCATTTTCAACAGATTTTGTTAATGAGAAAAATTGAGAACAAAAGACTGATTGGAAGTACATTCAGAAAATTGATATTTTTCCAAAAACTTGCTTTCAGTCAAAACTCACAGTAAAAACAGGAACATAAAAAATGTTCTTGGATTCAACAAATTTATAACAGTTCCAAGAAGCTGGATTGAATAGTATAGCTTTGATTCTTACTTCCTCTTGATCCTGTAGTACATGTTATCTTTTAAGTTTCAGAATAATGAATACTACTGTGAATTCCCTTGCAAATCTGCAATGAAGTCTTTGAAAAAGGTAATTACTATAAATAGCCTCATTTCTGCTAAAAATTATAATATGAATTTTTTATGTAAGAACAATAAATCAACCCAAACAGCTGCCTCACTACTATTCATCATAACAAACTTATGATGTAGCCTGTTGGAAAAAAAAGGCAATTTTCCTAAAGTGCCTCTTTGAATTATTAACTTTATGTTGAAGCTAATTAATTTAATACACATTACTAAAATGAATCAATGAAAATAAACAAAAACCTGAGCAAAATTAGAATTACAGAGGCTAGTAGTGTTCTATTTTCTTTGATATTATGCTTTATATATCTGCCCCAAACAAGTCAAAATTAATGTAGTAAAGTGATGTTCTTTTAATGGGTTCCATATGTATAGCCAAATATATTATATATTAGCCATAATGATCTGATATGCACTCCATGTAATACTCTAGTTGGGTAACTACGTAGTTTGTTTGAGGAGTGAGAGTTCGTCACTAACAAAAGCTGAAATGAGAAGTGGATCTGCATTAAATACACCATCATCACAAATGCTTCCTTATTTCACTCAGTTTTTACTTACAAGAGGCAGCCTACTTACCATATTGGGCTATTTACATCTCCTATCTAACATAAGCTCTCTTCTTGGTAAAATCATCAACAGGATAAATTATGAGGAGTGATAAAGAAAACCATGTCAGAATGGAAGACAAATGTATTCTTAAAATCACACCCACTAAATTGCTAAAGTACCATTCGTCAGGCTAGAGCCACATGCCCCTTCTTTGAAACTTCTTTCTTCATTTAAAGCAACAGTCAGCTCAGATCCATCTGATTTTGTGAAAGCAAAGATACCGAAGACAGAAATCTAATCCCATCTCTGTCATTAATATATTAAATGATTTTGGACAATCTCTTAAGCTTCATCTCCTTCATCTAAAAGATCATGTTCTCAGCTCAGTAGTAACTTACTTTACAGTCTTGTTCAAAGGAATAACTAGTAATATCTGCCAGGTATACTGAAAACATTAAGTGCTAGATACATATTTAATTATGAGATTGAACCTTTATGACATTAAATGATCTAATTAAAAAAAGAACAAGAAAAGAAAAAGAAAGAAATCATGCACTAGGAAACATAATCAGAGAGATCAGAATTTTTTTCCTTAGGCTAGTTAGAAATATATCAGTAAGATAAAATTTTTTTTTTCTTGGTACCTCTTTAGTCTATTCAGGCTGTTATAATAAAAATACCATAGACTGGGTGGCTTAAACAACAAGTATTTATTTCTTACAGCTTTGGGGGCTGTAAGTCCAAAGTCAAGCCACCAGCAGATTTGCTGTCTTGTGAAAGCCCACTTCCTGATTCATCGACAACCATCTTCTCACTGTGTCCTCACATGACCTAAGAGCAACAAGATAGTGGGGTCTCTTTTAGAAGGGCACTAATTCCATTCATCAGAGCTCCACCTGCATGATCTAATCACCTCCCAACAGCCCCACATCCAAATATCATCAAATGGGGGATTAGGCTTCAACTTTTGAACTCTGAGGGGAATAAACATTCTGTCCATAGCAGTATCTGCTGCAAAAACAAATCAAGTAAGCCAGGTTTACAATACTATTTGTTAGGACAATGAACTCTATTCTCCAACAAGATTTATGTTGTGGCAGAAATTTTACTAGTATTGTGCAAAATTGAATAACATTTGTTTGTTCTAGTTCAATTAAACGTATTGTAGACCAAGAAAGCATTCTTTGTAGACCTGAGAAAAAATCACATGTGATGTACCAGACTATTTCACATACTTTCTTGTCACCTTTTCTACATGGGGAGGTGAATGAAGTGAAGAGAGTACAAATGAATTCTGCTCTAGTAAAGGATGACAGTAACACTTTCTAAATAAAAAACACCCAGGAAAATCAATGAAAAAAAACTAGTTCTTTGAAAAGCTCTGTAAAACTGATAAGCCTCCAGGCAGGCTAAATAAGACAAAAAGAGACTATGAATTTTTAATACAAGAAGTGAAAGAGAGAACATTATTACATTTCTTATGGATTTTATAAGGAAAATTTAAAAAATACTTTGAACAAGTTTATGTCCACAAATTTGATATCCTAAATGAAATAGACTATTTCCTCATAACAGGCTATTTTCTAAACTCACACAAGAAGAAATAGACAATATGAATAGGCCTACATCTATTAAAGAAATCAAATCTATAATTAATAACATTCTAAACCAGAAAGCAGCAGGCCCGATGACCTTATTTGTGAATTCTGCCAACATGTAAGAAATAACTTATACCAATTTTCCAAAATCTCTTGCAGAGTATAAAAGAAGAGGGAATACTTCCTAACTTATTCTATGATGCCAAGATTATTCTAATACCAAAACCATACAAAGATTTACAAGAAAAAATAATCCATATCAATATCTCTATAAACATAGATGTAAAAAATCCTCAATAAGATATTAGCAAATTTAATCCAACAATATATAAAAAGAATGATGTACAACAAAAAGTGTGATTTGGGCTTCCCTGGTGGCTCAGTGGTTGAGAGTCTTCCTGCTGATGCAGGGGACACGGGTTTGTGCCTCAGTCCAAGAAGATCCCACATGCTGTGGAGTGGCTAGGCCCGTGAGCCATGGCCGCTGAGCCTGCATGTCCAGAGCCTGTGCTCTTCAACGGGAGAGGCCACAATGGTGAGAGGCCCACGTACCACAAAAAAAAAAAAAAAAAAAAAAAAAAAAGTGTGATTTATCCCAGGTATGCAAGTCTGATTCAACACTTGGGAACCAATTAACATAAACCATCACATCCACAGGCTAAAAAAGAAAAATCACATGAACATAATTAATAGATGCAGAAAAAGCATTTGACAAAATCCAACACTGATTTATGATAAAAGCCTCTTAGTAAACTAGGAATACAGAGAAATTTATTCAACTTGATTAGGATTGTTTACAAAAAACCACAGCTAACATCATACTGAATGGTGACAATCTTGAAGCTTTCCCGCTAAAATGGGGTTAAAACAAGGATATCACCTCTTACCACTCATTTTCAACATTGTACTGGAAAGTTGAGCTAATGCAGTAAGACAAGAAAAAACAAAAATAAAAGTTATACAGATTGGAAGGAAGAAAGAAAACTTTTTGTTTGCAAATGACATGATCATCTATGTAGAAAATCTGGAAGGAACAGACCAAAACTCCTGGAACCAACAGGCAATTTATCAAGGTTGCAGGATAGAAGAATAATATATAGAAGTTAATTGCTATCCTATATCCTAGCAATGAGCAAATGGAATTTGAAGTTAAAAACACAATACCACTTACATTAACCTCCTCCAAAGTGAAATAGTTAAGTATAAATCTAACAAAATTTGTACGAGATCTATACAAGGAAAACTACAAAACTCTGATAAATGAGATCAAATCACAGAACTTACAGCCTTCACAAAAAATTAACTCAAAATGAATCACAGACTCAAATGTAAAATGCAAAACTATAAAACTTTTAGAAGATAACATAGGAGAAATAGAGACCGCCTTGGGTAGGGCAATGACCTTTGGTATACAATACCAAATGCACAATCTATAAAAGAAATAATTGATAAGTGAGACTTCATTAAAATTCAAAATTTCTGCTCTACAAAAGATAATGCTAAAAGAATAAGATAAACCACAGACTGAGAGTATGTATTTGCAAAGACACATCTGATAAAGGACTGGTATCCAATATATACAAAGAACTCAAAACTCAACAATAAGAAAACAATCAGATTAATAAATGAGATAAAGACTGCAACAGACAGTTCACCAAAGAAGATATACAGATGGCAAGTAAGCATATAAGAAGATGCTCCACATTATATGTCATCAGGAAAATACAAATTAAAACAGCAATGTGATACTACTACAAACCTACTGAAGTGGGCAAAATCCAGAACACTGATGACAGCAAGTGCTGACAAGAATGTGGAGCAACAAGAACTCCCACACATTCCTGAAGGGAGTGCAAAATGGTTCAGTACTTTGGAAGACAGTTTGGCAGTTTCTTAGAAAACTAACCATGCTCTTATGCTATGGTCTCACAATCACAGTCTTTGGTGTTTACCGAAAACAGTTGAAAACTTATGTCCACACTTATGTCTACACATGGATGTTTATAGCAATTTCATTCATAATTGCCAAAACTAGGAAACAACCAAAATGTCCTTCAGTAGATGAATGGATAAAAAAACTGCAAAATGTTCAGGTGATTGGATACCATTTATCACTAAAAAGAAATGAGCTATCAAGCCACAGAATGACATAGAGTCACCTTAAATGCATATTACTAAATGAAAGAAGCCAATCTGAAAAAGCTACATAATGTATGATTCCAACTAGATCACATTCTGGAAAAGGCAAAACTATAGAGCTAGTGAAAAAAATCAGTGGTATGTGCAAATATTTCAATAAGAGAACATTCAAATTCTGCAAATATCAATGCATGGCTTATTTTTATTTGTGTTTTTTTTTATTATTTCATTCTCATAATAGTTTCTGGCTGAGGCCAGTGGAGTGTTAATTGCTCCAATCCTAATTAGATGAATAAGTGGGCAGATTCAGTACATGATGTCCTGAAAGACAATAAGATCAACAGCCAGGAAAATATTCAATCAAAGGGAATAGAACAGTTGTTTTCAGTTTTCACTCCTGTTATAATATACTTAAGGAGACAATACTCATCCTATTCAGGGCCAGTGTCTCACTAAGCAAATAATGTCACATGAATAGATGGAGTGAGAGAGTAGAAACAATTAACAAAACTTCTTTGCAGGTTGATCTAAAAAACCCTCCAGATGAATCTAATATGATCCTCTATAAGGATCCTATGGACATTCCCCACTTCAACTCACAACAGATAAAGAGTAAAAATCAAGGAACAAAACAAAACGAGGAATGCCAGGAAAAGAATGACTGAGGAGTACTAAAGATCAAAGTGTAGGGGAGAGAAATTTGGAGAGTCAAAGATCAAAGTGTAGGAGAAAGAAAGTTGGAGAATCATAGTACCTAGAGTGACATTTTATGAGGTTCTCATAAAAGGAGCTGAAACTGAACAGACAGTGTTTTTGTTAATTATAGCTGGGTAGCATACCATCTTAAAACTTAGTGGCTTAAAACAAGTATTTACTATTTCTCAAAGTTCTGTGGGTTGATGGAGTGTTCCTCTGCTTCATATGGTGTCAGCAGGTGTCACTCATGAATGTGAAAGCTCAGCCAGGGCCCTCCAGCCTCTTCCATGTGGGCTATCTGTCCATGTGCTGTTTTATCTTGAAGGACCTCTTCTTGTGGCCTCTTTCTCCAGCAGAATAGCTTGGACATCTTTAAGCATGGTGGCTTAGTTCTAAGAGACTGTGTTCCAATCAGTAATGTGTTAATGTGTAAGTATGTATCAAGACTCTATTGCACCACACTTGCTAATAACCCATTGGCCCAGAGGTAATGTGGGAGAGGACTGACTCTTACAAGGATCTGAATTCTGGGAGGGATAGTCCTTTGGTATGCCAATGGAATAGCCTATTACATGCATTAGGTCTAAATAGTCTACTGAGTATCATAATTGAGTACCACAAACATCATCCAGGTATTACCATGGTACAGCAAGGATTTTTAAATTTTTATTATTTATTTATTTGTAAGACTATATTATAGAGAAATTTAAGATTCACAGTAAAATTGAGCAGAAGATATAGAGATTTCTCATGTACCTCCTACCACCACACATGTATAGCCTCTCCCATTGTCAACATCCCCTATCAGAGAGCTACATTTGCTGCAGTTGATGAACCTACATTGACACATCATAATTACCTAAAGTCCATAGTTTACATTATGGTTCATTCTTGGTTGTGTACAATTTATGGGTTTAGACAAATGAATATTAACATGTATCCATCATTATAGCTGCATTCAGAGTATTTTCATTATCCTAAAAATCCTTTGTGAGTACTGTCCCCTTAAGTATATTGTAACAGGAACATAAACTGAAATCAACTGTTCTATCCCCTTTGACTGAATATTTTCCTGGCTGTCGATCTTGCTCTTTTTCAGGGCATCACTTACTAAAACTGCCCACCTAGTCATCAAATCAGGATTGGAGCAATAAGCACCTTCCCCCAGACTCAGACAGCAACTATCTATGGGGATTAGTAATAAAAACAAAAAGCAAGTAAAAATAAACCACTAAATGATGTTTGCAAAATCTGAATGTTCTCTTATTGAAATCTTTTCTCAAAAGTCATTTTTCTCTCTGGACAATTATGAACAAAGACTGGTTGTCACTATTACTTCTATGTGATCCACAGCTATATAATATAAATGAGAAGTTAAAAAAGATTTCCAAAGTAAAGGCAAAGGAAGGGGGCAGAAATGTTCTAGTTTGGATAGCTCAACTTGATTTAGGATTAAAGTGATAAATATAAAGTTGGTCATTTGGCAAGCAAGCAAAGGAACACATAATAAAATGATGCTTTTAATAAGCAGATATGCAATGTTAATATAGAGAGTATGTCATTATATCAGATTCCATTGTTGCAATGGTCACGTTTATCGTAACAAACGATCATCAAGTTTTCACCAGAGCCAACTGATTTTTTTTTCAGCTTTGTCCAAGTTGTCAAATATTAAATGTAACTGAATTTATTTGGCCAGAAAGAGAAGAGGTTGAGAAGAGAAACTGGGAGTCAAAAGTGATTTATTTTAAGAATAATTCATGCTTGTCCTATCAATAATCTATCAATTAACCACATCAACACACTTAATATAATCCATTTACTTCATTAAAATGTATGTTTTGCTTATATTCACATGAAAAGAGATATCCAGATTCAAAAAAAATTTTTCATGTCATACTGCTTTTTAAAGTAAATCTGAAAATATCTAAAGGAATTTGGAAACGAGATAAATGCCAGTGTAACTTACTAAAAACCACTTCTGTCTGACATTTAATTATGTTGAAGATTGATAAGCATGGAAGATTTTTAAAAGTACGTTACCTTTATTTTAATAAGATATTTTGTCATACAACACTGTATAATTCGTATGTCATAAAATACATACAAATTAATGAGAAAAATCTCATTTGGATATTATACACTCATTAGGCTGATACATAACTGGTTGACAAATAATGTTCACAAAACTTTCCTCACCATTGACTTGGAGATAGATAGGAAAGATAACTAACAGGATTTCCCAGAGGCTAATGTTGAAATCTTGGTTGCATTTATATATTTTATCCATAATCTAGAACATATCTTCAAACAATTCCAGAATTCTCTATAACTGGATAAATTAGGCCTAACAATGATAATAATAAGATTTAATAGAAAGAAATTCAGAAAACAAAAAGAAATTTACCTAAAATGAGAAAACTACAGAGATATAATATAGAGAATAAATAGTAATACATCTAAATGAATTCAAAGGCCATCTTTTCTTTGAATTTTTATATTTATTGTGCGAGAGATATATTCCATTCCTTCATTATAGGTTATGTTGTACTAATCGAGAAACTTTTCATGTACTTATGGTTGAAGTCTTCAAGAATATTTCAACTTCATTGTGGCAGAAATTATTTTTTATTATTAGCTTATATTTGATATGATATTAATTTCATGGAGACCACATTATGTTCTGGTGTTTATGCTCAGTAGGCGGTTGTATAAAAAAAAGGTGGACTTAGGTACTGATAAGAAAATGTAAAATAAATAGCTGATATTTTAGAAATAAAAGAGCTTGCCCAACACAATGTGATTTTCAAAAATAAAAAGAGAGAGAGAGACACACACAGAGATAGAGATAGAGAGACAGAGACAGAGAACCAAAGATAAAAATTATGGTGAAAACTGCGATAAAGGGATGCACAGAGAAAAAGTAGCTAGTAAAATGTCTGAAGAATAATAGTGAAGGAGGTATAAAGAGAACTAAAGTCAAGGGTTTTATGAGTAAAAGAGAAAGTTTCACAAAATAATGAGACACCAACATTTTACCAGAGAATAAGAGAATAATGGATAATCACTAATGGAGTTCCTGAAGCAAGAAGGAGCCACAGATAGAACAAATTCAGGGCAAGGCATATAGAAAAGGATCTGGAACTAGTTTGAACGCAACCTCACTGCTGAATATTCTTTAGGGAGGAGAAAGTGGGGATTAAAGTAGGACTTTAATATTTAAAATATAAGATAATTTGTATAAACATTTCAAAACTAAAATTTCAAAGGATATCTTTGCAGATCACAACTCAATAAAACTAGGGGAAAATGTATGTATATACATGTATGTATAAAACAAATACACCAAATAATGGTGAATTTTAAATTTTATCCTAAAAAAATACCAAAAAAAACTTTTGGTCAATGAAAAAAAAAACTGTTATTACAAGATTACAAAACAAGTAGAGTGATAACAAGCCACATTACCTCTAAGATATGACCATTCCTGGAATCTGAGGCCTATGCACAACACTGAGTGTGTTTCTTATCAAACAAGATTGCTGGGAATAAATGAACCAAGGCTTCAACCCAAGAAGTTAGAAAAAGAAAAAGAAAAAGGAAACAAACCTAGAGAAAGAGGATGAAAGAAGAGGCAGAAGTTAATACATTTGAAACTAGAAAAATTAAATTAGAATGAATAAAAAACCCAAGAGCTGAACCTTTGGAAAACAACAGCAAAATACACAATCCTTTTAAATAATCTGATCAAGTAAAAAGTGAAACATCATTATTCAGAAGTAAGAAAAAAAATACAATTCCAGAAACAGGTAAGATTTTAAAAATTACAATACTATGCATAATTCTCTGGTATATATGATAATCCCTAATGAAATAAATGATAATTTTAGAAAAATTGAGATTACCAAAGTTAATTTAAGAAAAAGCAGAAAATCTGAATATACCAGTAACCACGTGATAAAGTGAAACACTTGTAAAAGAGATATTCTCTGGAAAGGCGTGAAGCTCAGATGGTTTTAGCAAGAAGTTCTTCCAAATTCTGAGAAGGAATGATATTTTTGTCCTGTTTAAACTGTTACAAAGCACGGAAGAAATGCAAAATGTCACAATTCATGTTATCAAATTATGTTGCTGTTCTCTCTAACTACTCTTCCCCCCACTCAGACCCAAGCTGTTATGATTTGTAATTTGCTGCCTCAAGGATTTTTGAACAATTCTGTCTCCTCTTTTGCAAAAACTCCATTGAAGAGATCAGTTTAAGTATTTTTGTGGTGGAGACCAGTTTTTCCTTAGAGGAAAACCAAGAAGAAATTCCCTTGAACTGCTAAGAAAGATTTATAATTCCCAAAAACATCAGGGACCTGCACTCTGTTATCTGGCATGTTCTAGAAAGCAGTAAAACCTCTGGGGGAAATGGCAGCATAGGGATCTAGGACTGAATAATAATAGGTGGCTTGGGAGCAACTGAGGAGCAGAGATGACTGATGACAAGGGTTTCCTCCAATGCCTTGGTACTTTGTAAGACCCCAGAAACTTTATACTACCTCAGTAATAGGAAAGAGACTCAAGAATAACTGACTGAATTTCCTGCCAACCTAGGGGCATATGTACTTGGAGTTGGAAGTAAATTGATTTAAAAGTAATAAAAACTGTGATATTTCTGTCACAATTGAGTTTATACATTAAGATCATACCCACTACATACAGATTTAAAATTTTCTTAAATATATTTCTAGTGAATTAAATCTGGGAGAATAATAAAAAATCAAACTGGGATAATTCTACAAATATAAGAATGTTTAAATATTGAACAATCTATTTATATAATTGATCAAATTAATGGCCAAAGTTAAAAATTATGATTCTACTTCTAGCTGCTGAAAAGGAATTTTAAAAAAATTCAACATTCTCGATTTTTAAAAATTCAATGAAATTAAAAATAAAAGGTCACTTGCATTGTTTTGCTAGGTTCTTTCACACATTTAAAAAAAATGTTTAGCAGTCCTATCTCTATTTTTTAGACATAAAATTTTTACCATGAAAAAATTAAATAGCTGACCCAAGGACATTCAGATTATTTAGTGAACAAGTTAGAATGCAGGTAGTCTGTTTCCTTATAGACTTATTGTGCCATTAAGTTACCTGGTCTAAAAGATAGTAAATTACAGGACAAAGAATAAATTGAATATATTTGACTCTTAAGTCCAATGATTCCTACACTCAAAGTTGGAAGTGCCTGTCTCTCCTGACACTCTTAGACCACAGTCTTTCCTCCTTATTCATCTTTGTTTTCCCTCATATCAGTATTGTGCTAACAACCTATTACAAACTCTACAAATGTTTAACTTGAATAAATGAGCATTTTGAGTTAAATCTGTGGGCAGGGGTGATATTGGAAATGTTTGACAACTTACATGGCATAGACACCAGCTAATCAGAACAGGCACCAGCCAAAAAACAACTATCATCACTATGATAATGGTATCAGTATGGTCTGATAACTATCAGGCCTGTCCAAGAGTGCTCAGCTCCATCCCTAATTTCTCCTGTCCACATGAAAACACCATTGGAATGCTAGCAGTCATTTTGTTTAACCTACCTTTGCTGCATTTGACAAAGTTGTTTGGACTAGTGGTGGGCACCAGACATAGCCCATTTCCTTCCTTTCAGCCTGCCTCCTCAGATACTACAGATCATTCCAGGCCAGAGTGTATGATTAAAATGGGTTCAACAGAGTCTCTTTCCTGAGGACTTAGAATTTGTCATGGTGTCAAATAAATACTCAGTAAAAGAATTAGTGTCTCGTCAGGTGGTTGGACATTTAAGAGATTCTACCAACTCTCAGGGCAGTGTTTACCGCCATATTTTCTGGAGATGCACAAAGATACTTATACAAAGAGAAAGACAAGCTTGAAGCAAGACTGAGGAAGGACAGAAATGAGGGACAGTCTTGATTTCTAATCTTGGTTCTTGGTCCCTAATTTTGTTTCCTGCAGGTAACAGACAGGGTTCAACCAAAGAAGCAGAAGGATTAGGATATAGATATATATTAAGAAATTTATTACAGGGAATTTGCATGCCCAATTTTGGGGGCTGGCTAAGAAGTCTTCACAAGGTTGCCTCTGCATCTCTTGCTAGAGCCCAAAGTTCCCAGGGCAGACAGTCTGGAAGAGAAGCTTACCAGCTTACTGGAATTCCAAGAGAACAAGTTGGAACTCCACAACAGTGGACTGAAACTTGTGTGCATTTTTATTGCCACTGACCTTGTAATGGTTATCTTGCAGAAGACATGTCCCTTTCCCAAGATGCTGAACACACACATAGACACACACCTGGCCAAGCAGTAAGACAACTGAAAGAACATCCAGAGCAAAGGGAGAGCAGTTTCAGGTCCACCTGCTACTTCACACCAAGGAGGGTAGTCAGCTGATCAGCAACAATATATGTGTCCTACAAAATGGCCTCTGCCTTCCTTCCTCTCTCCAGCTCTGGATAGAATCTTCTCTGTATCCCCTGCTAATGAAATATACCAAAAAAGGGCATTCTGGGAGAGGTGATTCAGCCTAGACATATTGATATATTACAAAGCCATCAAATTGTGATGTTAACTCAGGTACATCTTTGTTGCTTGTAACAACAAGAATAAATAATAGTAATTCCTAAGTTCCACAGGAGAGGAATGGAAACTGTGGAAAATGATAGATAAAAGAGAAGAAGATATATGGAGGCCCCAGAATCAGATAACAAATGATAATACAAAAATAATAATAATAAAATGACATGCTTATGGTGTTTTATCATTGGCAACAAAAGATATTCAAATAACTTCACAATCATAAGAACTACTACAGGGCAGAATTCACCATGTGGGCTTGTACCGCATTTCCTAAATTGCTTTGAAAATAGAACAGATACCAATTTGTGTGTGTGTGTGTGTGTGTGTGTGTGTGTGTGTGTGTTTGGGGTAGGGGAGAGTTGGTGGTATCCTTTAGCTTAAATAGAAGAGTTGAAGTAGATGACTTCTCAAGATTCTTTCCAACTACATGATTGTATTATAAACCAAAATTCCTTTAATTGCACTTATTCCCATGATTCAATTAGCTTACTCATATTAAGAATCTTTTCAATCTTAAAAACATATACATAACTTGTTGGCCAGAGCAAGTGTTTTCCATGAAATGCCACAGGAAAAAAAATAACTTTCAAGAAGAATAAGTGCTTCCAAAATTTGACTTGGAACAGATATGCAGTACCTCTGCTGCTTATGAAAAGCATGCATGTTCGGACCATAAAAAATAGCTTCTTGATTTAGGTAAAATTACTCAGTGTTAAACTTTAAAAATAAATAAAAGCTGAGCCTATCAAACTTCTCCCAATTACCCTAGACAACTCCTGCACCAGATTTGAATGAAGAAGGATTCCTTTATTTGATACAGTGTACCTCCATTTTCTGAGATATTCTGCCACCAACTCTGAGTTCATAATCAACCTCAGGTCACATTAAGGACCACTAACTATATTAAAAGTGATGCCATTTTGACAAACACATTCACACAACCTTGCTCTGGCCTTAATTTGGTCTTCTCAGGAGAATGGAGAATTTTAATGTTATTAAACATTAAACATTCTCTCAGGAGAATTTTAATGTTATTAAAATAACAAACAAACAAAAAAACAAGCAAGGAAGAGAGAACAATACAGAGAAACTAATTTTATTTGTGGACATTATTGTCACCATTTTATTTATATACATCCATTGGGAAAATACAGATATTTGCACAAAGAAATAAAATAAGTAAGTGTCCAAAACTGAACAATCACATTTCCATATCTATTCATATATTTTATATGTATATAAATATATACATGTGTATATGTGTGTATGTGTATTTATTATATGTATAACATATGCACGTGTATGTGTGTGTGTATAGAGATAAATAATTTAATGCATCACTTCAGTCAAGCCACTGTTCGGAGTACGGAGCATACATGTTAATCATTGTAGTGCCCTTTTTTTGGGGTTTGGAGAAGGAAGTCAGAAATTTCTCTTCCAGTCCCCCTCACCCCACATTCAAGAAGACAAGGTAGATTAGTTAAATTTCACAATCTCCCATGAGGCCTAAGTTCCAGAGGCTCACAAATTCACTAGGCATGTGGTGAGGATCTGTAGGACCTACTAGTTTCTTAGAGCTAAAGAAATAAAATCTTTCCCTGGCTGCTACTTTTCTATTCTGAAAATTCTCTGCCTTCCAAATGTATTACAAAGACAAGCCCATGTGCTACACCTGTGCCTCGTGTAAGAAGGCCTGCAGTGGGTGATTGGGTCCACCTTTGCATGTGCATTGGCACAAACTCTTGTGCTCTTTCTGCAAAAGAAGAGGCTATCTCTGTAGCTGGTGGTAAAAGCTAACCCTTGGGCATGTATTAGAGGAAATAGAGGGCATATGTCTTGTTTTGGTTCCAGACCATTTGAGCCTAATAGTAGTAACTATTTCCAGTGCTCTGACTTCATGCCAGTAATTGTCCTGAGTGTTCATATGGATCACTTTCTTATCTCTCATATCAACCATACAAGGTTGCATTATGACCTGAATAAGACAATTTGGTATTGCCACACTAACTCTTTTATTCTTGGTGGTAGATATTGTTCACAGTAACAATTTGAGATGTATGAGTTTGCTACTTTGTCACAACCTCTCTACAGGGAGGTTATAAAGAAAACAAATCTCAGATCAAAATCTGCCACATATTAAAGTCATTAATTAAAGATTATTTATTATTAAGCAGGAACAGAACAGTTCATACAATGTATTCTGCCGGTTTGATCAACCACAAATCTGTCCCTTTAGGTGCTCCAAACTCCAACATGAAGGAATATTATTTAAGACAGATGACCACATATTATAAAGGCAGAGTTCCATTTACAATAAAGTCAGCATCGACTAAAGAAACCCCCAAACCAATCAAGGACCATAAGGACACTAATTCTCAGGGTAAAGACTACTGGCCTCCCTAGATGCTTCTGTCTTGTTCTGAAAAGATGGAGCACACTGGTAGTATTTTTTTAAATATTTAAGTCAATCCTCATATCTTGAAAAAACTTTAGCTAAATGAAGACCATTTCTAACATTTCTTATTCTAATTATCAAGCCACCAATTTTACAAATAACAACTTATTCCTGAAATTCACCATTAACAAAGTAAAATTACAAAGTATAATTAACAAAGTATATTATGTTTATTATGTTATCAATAACAGAATTCACATGCATTTCAGTTTGGTTTCCTAGTGTGCATCATTTCTGAATATAGTATTAACTGCACCCATATTACAATATTTGAAGAGAAATTGCAGACATCATAACAAGCAGGAACTGTGATCATCTCTATGTTACAGCTAAAGAATTTGAGGTCTTCAAGAGATTACATAACTCTAAGGTCACATTTAGTCAAAATTCAAACCTAACAAGTCTGTCCCAGGGCCCATGCATAACTTACAGGATTCAGCTTAGGTCATAGAGTTTTATGTTGGATTTGGGAACCAAAGTGCAACACTCAAATAGACTGATCCTTTGCTAGCTACAGTTCTCCTAAATATGCTTTCCCTAGTCACCTCTCAGGAAGTACTTACAGGTTAAAGACAAGATCAGGGGCCCTTCCCTGGTGGCACAGTGGTTAAGAATCTGCCTGCCAATGCAGGGGACATGGGTTCGAGCCCTGGTCCAGGAAGATCCCACATGCTGCAGAGCAACTAAGCCTATGCGCCACTACTGAGCCAGCGCTCTAGAGCCCATGAGCCACAACTACTGAGCCCACGTGCCGCAACTACTGAAGCCCACATGCCTAGAGCCTGTGTTCCGCAACAAGAGAAGCCACAAAGAGTAGCTGCCGCTCACCACAACTAGAGAAAGCCTGCACGAAGCAACAAAGGACCAATGAATCCAAAAATAAATAAATAAATAAATAAATAAATAAATAAATGGTACATTTAAATAAATAAATAAATAAATACAAAATCAGGTGATCTTGGATGCCAGGATAAATATCTTCACTCACTATATTACCAGGAACTTTCAGCTCATACCATGTAAGTTCCAATTTGGTGTTCATTCAAAAGGTTATTTATCCTAATTTCTGTTGCTTTCTCATAAAGAAAAAAGTATACTTTTAAAAAATATATAGTAAATTGATCTTAGATCACTTTGGTATATTCACATTTTGACCAGAGTAAAACTTCAAGTGCTAAATATATATTGATGATGTTTATCAATCTTTAAATTTTCAAAATAATTTAAGGCTTCTGAATTTCATTTCCATTTGATCCTGATAAAATGCTGCTTGACTCTGAATAAATAATCTTAAACATACTTGAAACAAAAAGCTGCTAAGATCCTTTAGACATCAAATGGTCTTATGAAACACTTGGATGGGCCAAATATAAAAGACTCAGAAACATAAGGATTAAATTTCCCTTGACATCCACTTGTTATAAAATTAAGAAACTGTGATTGGCCAGTTTTGGAAATTTTGTAACACTTGTAAAGGCATTCAAGATGTTTTTCAGAACTTAAAGCAGGCTGGGCTCTTCCTTTCCCAATAAAAAATATATAATAAATTTACACACATGGAGAGTGAAAATCTACATGTATATATGTGTATATATGTATGTGTGCATACATATATATATAATCATTTATATTTTTAATTTTACAGTTTCAAGTGGAAAGTTTGTACCTCAATTTTTGACTTCTGGTGATACGTGAATATACATTACCTAATCCCATTACTTTAAACCAGAGATCAATTTTTTTGCTAGAATTTTTAAAATATGGAAAAAATTTAATTGTTCACCAAACTTCTACGGTACTATAGCACCTGGAGGCTCATCTTCAAATGCTCACTTCTTTAGGAAGTGAGCTTTTGTGTCATAAATATTATCTGCATGGTGGAATTCCTGCAGGCTATGTTCCATGGCCTATGACAGATTGTTACTATGGCTCTTCAGAGTCCCCTAATTTTATGGATAGTCCTAATCCCTTCTTTTTTTATTTTCCAGCTTTATTGAGATATAATTGACATATAACATTATGTAAGTTTAAGGTGTACAATGTGATGATTTGATGTATATATATATATATATTGTGAAATGTTCACCACAAAAATTTAGTTAACACATCCTTCACTAGACATAACTTTGTTATTGTCATTATGGTGAAAACATTAAAACTCTCATAGCGGTTTGGCCTGAGGCAACCCAACACTGGAGCCTGCCCGGCTCTTTGGTGGGGCTAATGGTGGACTCTGGGAGGGCTCACGCCAGGGAGGGCTTCCCAGAACTTCTGCTGCCTGTGTCCTTGTCCTCATGGTGGGCCACAGCCACCCCCTGCCTCTGCAGGAGACCTTCCAACACTAGCAGCCTTTGCTCAAGATACAAGAAGGAAGAAACCAAGTACATTGACCAGAGCATTCAGGGTCCCTTGGTGTTTCCTTGCCATCAGAGAAAACCTTCTCCCCCTAAAGGACTGGATTCTCACGTGGTGCAATCCATTTACTCTCTCTCCTGAACTATGCAATTTTCCATCTGTTCCAGGAGTTGGTGCCCATCCATATCTGGTGTGGAGTAAAAAGCTCAAAACATCAAATGAAGACTTTCCTCAGCAATTCTTTCAAATTCCCCAGTGGAACTTCTAAAATGGCTCATCTTTCAAAGTGGCATAAAAAGCAATGACCCATTTAGTGATTCAGCCAGAAATACAAAGCCCAGGCTGCTTCTCCTTAAGCATTTCCATAAGGTAAAAAACAAACAAAAAAACAGCAAAGAGAGAAGAAAAAGATAACTTTTTCTTACAACCTACATCAACGATGGCAAAAGGCTTCACCTCACATGACAACTCCAATCAAGTAGTAGTTCTGCCTGAAGTGCTGCATTGAGAACTTTGAAGTCATATTTGGACATGGTAGGAAATGTGCCGTGATCAATTAGTAATGCCTGCATATATAATGAGGAGTGGAAGCCTGTATGCCATCCTGGCTTCCTCCTTCCAAAAGTCACAATTGTTTAAAAGTTTATTCATCTGGAGTTATCTAGTATGTGTTATTATATGTGGATAATTTAAAAGTATCTTTTAATGCCCAGCATAACTGATGGCATTAAAGAAATTACCGTACATATTAGCAATTTTCCACAATGGGCCACTACTCAGAAAAGTGATCTAGGGTTTTCCCTAGACAACTGTGTAAGAAACCTATAACATGCTTACATCTTTATTGCTCACATCTAAGCTCCATCAAATTGGCTTCACCCAACTGGGTTTCTCTTTAAAAATAAAGAGTTGTTCTTTCCTATTCTCACCCCCCCAAGAAAACCTCTCATAGCAACTTTCGCATAAACAATACAGTATTGTTATATATAGTCACCATGCTGTACATTAGATTCCAGAACTTACTCATCTTGTAACTGGAAGTTTGTACCCTTTAACCAACATGTCCCCCTACAGCCTGCCCTCAACCCCTGGCAATCACCATTCTACTCTTTTTTTCTATGAATTTGGTGTTTTTAGGTTCCACATGTAAGTGAGCTCAGGCAGTCTTTCTTCATCTGACTTATTTCACTTATCATAATGCCCTCAAGTTTCATCCATGTTGTTGCAAATAGCAAGATTTCCTTCTTTTTTATGGCTAAATAATATTCTCTCTCTCTCTCTCTCTCTCTCTCTCTATATATATATATATATATATATATATATATATATATATATACATACAAACACACATATGTACATTTTATGAACAAAAATAGAAAAACACATCACACTCTAGTGATTTCCAAATTGAATGTGCAGCCATATCTTTTTTCCAGAGATCGAACCTGTATGATTGAACATTTGCTGAGCTATTTCCACCTGCCACCTCCAATTAAACATGCCCCAAACCAAACACATAATTTTCTTCTGTTGCTTTGTCTGATATCTGCTTAAACCACTTCAGCATTTAAGTATAATATGTGTGTGTATTAGTTTTCATTCGCAACCTAGGGGCAGTCAATTGTCCTAATCTAGAAAACACTCCCAGGGTGGGTCTTGGCAATTAAAAAATATAGTTACTTGAAATAATTTAACTATCTTTTTTTCCCCAAACAAGATCAGAGGTTTTGTTAATTAGTATAATGGACATTAAGAAGGAGGTTTTGTTTGTGAAATTAGTGGTATTCAAGATACGTAAATAAGCTAGAACAAATTTTAGGAAGCTAAAGAGACCAATCATCTGTACCTATAGAAATAATGCTCTTGTCTTAAATTCCAAAACTCATCAGAGGATTCTTGGACACCTTACTCCAATTAGATGGCTAGCTAAATCCTGCCCCTAAAATATTAGCACATTTGCCTCCAACGAAATTTTTATGAAAGCTGCTGTCCCTAAAAGGACAAAGATCCAGAGTTGTTTACACTTACATAACAGGTTGGATGTCTGTGTTTATAACCTGATTGCTGATAAATGCCTATATGCATGGCAACATTTTTCAGAGAATGCTTTCTTTTTTTTTTTTTTTTTTTTTTTTTTTTTTTTGCGGTACGCGGGCCTCTCACTGTTGTGGCCTCTCCCATTGCGGAGCACAGGAACTAAGATCCCTATCCAGGTGGAGGATGGTAACTTCAGGCTGAACACAAGATTTCTGGAGTGCTACCCTATTACCTCACCACCAGCCAATCAGAAAAATGCCACACACCCTGCAGCCCTCACCCTAAATTTTGCCTATAAAAACTTCTCCCCCAAATCTATCTGGGAGTTCAGGGTTTTTGAGCATGAGCCAACTGTTCTCCTTGCCTGGTCCTTCAATAAACCTTTCTCTGCTCCAAACTCTGACATTTAGGTTTGTTTGACCTCACCGTGTTGGGTGTATGAACTTGCATTTGGTAACATTAATGTCCTGATAGAGCGACAAAGTTCTCAAGAAAGACACTATGACTTTGCAGTTGTGTTCCCTTTAGCAAGGGCACAGAGGCACGAAGTAGTACAGCACTTCTGCAGAACTTTCAACTCTTCCCTAGTGTCTGAGGGTGAAGTGAAGATGGTGGAGTGATGCAAGATTAGGGGAGGTTGGTGGTGGCCACATCATGACAAGCCTTGTGTTCATCAGCCGGTGCTTGGACTCTATTGCATTTAGGTTTGTTTTTTTCATTTGATTTTTTTAATTAAGAATTTTCAACATCTACCCTATGAAGACAGGCAGTATAAAATTAAGCAAAAATGTTATAGGTTTCCAAAATGTATTGAAATTCTCGTTCTTAATTTTAATCATTGTAATCCTCAATGCAAAGACAGACTGTAAATAATTAATTGGGAGTTAGTGCCCATTCAATGATTTCCACTTATTAAATAATTTGACTTTTACTATGAATTCTTTTGTTGCATTCAAAACAATTGTCTTTGTTGAAGAATGATCTTAAAACTTTTCTTATGACCATAAATGAGAAATTATTGTTTCTCATTCTCCTCTGCTTGCTGTTAATAGTAAGTTTAGCTGTCAGAAACCAGAAAGAAGATCCTGTGATCTTTACCATGTGATCTTCTCTGACATATCAAAGTCCAACTTTGAGAAGTTTTTGTAGCTCATCATAAAAGAGGAAGAAGAAGGAGGAGAAGGTAGAAGAGGAGGAGGAGAGGAGGAAGTGGAAGAGGAAATAGGTCCATTGAGTTTTTAAAATTGCTCCACTTACTTCATTTTTAGCCTAATTTGTGGTTTCTCTGAGAAATCTTCATTTAGCAATCCCAAGACCCACACAGCATGGTCAGTGCACTGGAACAGAGTAATGCCTGGTGGTATCAATTTTAATCCTCTATGGGTCATGACATTGTTGAATGCTATTGAATTATACTTGCAAGTAAAATTCTGTAGTTTGGATCATGTGGTGAAGATAAACAATACAGAACCAGAATGAACAAGGCAGGATCATATTGATGTCTCTTTACAGAACATACACTACAGGTCCATAAGTAATAAGGCAACTACAAGACAATTATAAACCTGATCTCTTTGAAATGTACCAGAGCAAGTGCTTTTGCATTTAGGACAATTTTTGATAATGTGTTATGTTATAAGAGTTGTAAAAAGAACATTTTTTAAAGTGAATTTGACCATAGTGAACATACAGTAAAGTAGGGCTTCTCTTATGTAAGTTTTTTCATATGATCACAAGGAATAAAAAAGTAATAAATTCAGAATGTGAATGGGCAATTTGATATGAGAAAATTATGGAACAGGTTAGTGTTAGGTTTTGCTTAAGATAATCAAGTACACAAATGTTTGAAGCAAAATTATAAAAGCAGAGAAAATAAATCAGGTGGGAGAATTGCCCTTATATTATCATTTGATTAAGAATTAGAAGTCTGCTCATCTTTCTGTTATGATGTAGACTGAAATGACTTCCTTCTGTAAGTCCTAAATAAACGAACCTTTATTTATTGATTTATTCATTCAACATGTGTTGTCCAACTGGTAGCTGTGTTTGGTCTTTCTTGAAATCTAAGTATCCTTTGACTTTTATTACCAATTCTTTTTTTTTTAATTTCACCTAAATTGTTTCACTTAATAATTTAACCCTGACATCTCTGTTTTGAACATGACAAACTCTTGCCCAAGGCCAGAGCTATGGGCCAGGATGCGAAATCAGAGCTAATGACTCCAGGGCAGACTTCAATTCCACCCTCACAAAGTTTAAATCTAGCACAGTAATTGTTATTTACATATATAATTTTTAAACAAGGCCAGAGAGTAGTAGATAACATGACACATATAAAGACCAAATTCTAGAAAGTCCCTTGATAAGACAATCTGGAAAGGCTTTGTGGTTGTAGTGACATTGCAATGATATTATTGCAGAAAGATGGAACAGACATAGAGGCTAGGTAGGCAAGGGGTCCATCTGAGATAATTTAGAGAGTGTGTTAATGAGTGTGGGGATTTTAAATGAAGAAAATGAATTATTGCCTAAAAAGACTTTAATTGAAAGTGTAGGAAACTTGACTCTTGAGGACAAAGCCATCAAGCATTACTTAGAATCTGAAAGATACTCTATGTATTATTGTAGGCACAAACAATACTTCTATTTTTCATAGTGAGAAAATCTGGAAAGTATGAATATTAAAGAAATAAATGAAGTCTTTTTGCAAGGCAAAACATAGAGTTACTCCTATATCCCTTCTGTACCTATGAGACAAACATCCAAAAATGTATGAACAGATCACAAACCCACACCCATATCCACACAAGAAAATGTTTAAGAATTTTAAAAATCCTTGAAAAATAAGTAGTTTTTATTTTGTTGTAAAAAACATTTTTATATCTCATGAAATATAAAAATCCAATATCGGGCTTCCCTGGTGGCGCAGTGGTTGAGAGTCCGCCTGCCGATGCAGGGGAAATGGGTTCGTGCCCCGGTCTGGGAAGATCCCACATGCTGTGGAGCGGCTGGGCCCGTGAGCCATGGCCGCTGAGTCTGCGCGTCTGGAGCCTGTGCTCCGCAACGGGAGAGGCCACAACAGTGAGAGGCCCACATACCGCAAAAAAAAAAAAAAATACAATATCACCTAGATATAGCTGTTGTTATTATTGAAATCTTTCAAAAAATGTTTCCTACATGTCCACCTACAACACACACATACACACACACACACACACACACACACACACAGAGTTTTCAAAACTTACATCATGTATTTAGTAGTTGAATAGTAATTCAATGAACTTAGGTATTAATTGATTTAAACAATGTCCTACTGGTAAATATAGACTGCCAAGTTTTGCTTTCATAAATAATCCTGAAATGAATATCTTTAAACAAATATCATATTGTTCTTGTTCTCTGATTTCTTCATAATAAACTCCTAGGTGGTAATTGCTGTATTTACTTATACATCTAGATAGATAGGTAGATAGATATATGATAGAGAAAGAAAGAAAGAAAGAAAGAAAGAAAGAAAGAAAGAAAGAAAGAAAGAAAGAAAGAAAGAAAAAAAGAAAGGAAGGAAGAAAGAAAGGAAGAAATAGATATATTATGTATACATAAAATCTGTCCAGCAGATAATTTACCAGTTTATCTAAAAAATAGTATATAAGCATATCCATTTCTCCAAAACCTTACCAATATTAGGAGTTATCATTAAGTTTTGATAATCTGATTTTATATAAAAAATATTTGAGAGCCTATATAGGCCAGTCTCTTTTCTAAGTTCTGAGAATGAGCAATCATCATATAACATTCTCCACCTTCAAGGAGCTTACATTCTAGTAGAAAGAGACAGATAATAGACAAAACAAATAGAAAATATATATTACAGCATGTTAATTAATACATATAGCATGTTATAAGTTGATTTTGCTATGAAAAAAAATAGAACAGGAAATAAACAATTAGAAGTGCGGCAATAGTGGAATTTTTCCATTAAAAAGTGGTATCCCACACATCTTTATGTACATTTCTTTCATTGTTTCCTAGGTTTGTATATTTATTGGACCCTTTCTTCTTTACCTTTTTATATCCACACCTATATTTTCTATTTGAATTTTTTTCTATTGAGTTATAAGATCTCTTCATAAGTTAAATGTAATATATAATACATTATATTGATGTGCTATATATTCATTAATTATATAATTAATAGAAATAATACTAATAATATATTGCTTATATACAATACATATATGTACTTATAGTATAATATATATTTCTCAGCACTATAGAATGCATAATCATCTTTGGTCTTTTAACTTTATGGTATTTTCTATATACATGTACCTTTGCTCATTTGGAGGAGAATTTACATCATTAAAATATTGATTCTTCATTACCATGACATAATGTATCCATGCATTTATGTATACTTGTCTTTTCTAGCTTTACATAGGATTCTAGAACTTTTTGTTTGTATTCAAATAGATTCTGAAAACAAGTAATTTTTAAGTATTTGTTGCTACTTTCCCCCTATTTTATCTCCTGCTGATTGATGTTGTTATATTGCTGTGTCTTTGTTTTGACTTGCAGATTCCTTGAAGACCTGATAAAATCTCTGGAAACTTGTCTGAATAAACTACCCACATATAATTTTGCATACAATTTCAGAGACTCAGTGATCTCTTGAAGTTCAGACAGACCTTTTAGTTGTATATTAACCCTTAGTTTATATATTCTGTAATATATGAAAGCTATTAAAGTTTGCATTTTTAAAATTCAGTCATCTTTCTGAATTATCATACATGTACTGTTTCAATGGATTTTCTAGTACTTTCCAGGTAGACAATATGTCACTTGAAAATAACAATATCATCTTCTCCTTACAAATATTTTTACTTCTTATTTTATCTATTTTATCCAGTATTTTCAGAACAATATTAAATAACCTTAGGAAAACACTAACTAGCTTTAACAAGTACTTCACCTTATGTATATATGTGCTGTTAGCTTTAGTCAATTTCTTTATCATACTATAGAAGTATCCTTCTATTCATAGTTTACTGTAAGGTCTTATCAGGTATTGGTGTTGAATTTTTCTAATACTTTTATCAGTATTTTTAGAAAGCATCATACGATTTTTATTTGTTCAGATAAAATGTTGGATTATTATTAATAGTACCAGGCAGGAGAGTCTAGGCTCTTATATTTTCAGTAAGAAAATAACCACAAATCCTGTTAGAGCAACACAAGAAAAGATTTTCTTGCTCATAAGAGAGGCTTAATTTGGGGCACCAAGGGGACACCATGTAAAAGCTTAGGAATTCAGGTTGACAAAGACTTCCCCTTAACAGCTGCCATAATCATCAGAGAAGCAGGAAGAGAACCTGGAAAATCAGACTGGTTTTAAAGTTTCTGCCCCTAAGTAACACATGTCACTTCCACTCACATTTCATTGGGTCACTCGTTCTTGCTCATGTTTAAAAAAAGCAGAGAAGGGCAATCGTAGGTATCAGAGGAGGGACTACAGAAGGAATTTAGTTATTGTCTCAACATTTTTGCCATCATGAAATAAACATTATTTTATGTTTTAGTCAGGGTTTTTTAGAGAAGCAGAACCAATGTATACTATAATTATATATATATGACTTCTTGAATTTTATATATGCATACCTATATATACATACATATATATATATATATATATATATATATATATATATATATGACTTATTGAAAGGAATAGGCTCTCATGATCATGGAAGCTGAGAAGTCTAGGTCCAGGAGAGCCAGTGGTATAGTTCCAGTACAAATCTGAGTCCAAATGCAGGAGAAATCCAATGTACCTGCTCAAAACCCTCAGGCAGAGAGAAAGAATTCTTTCTTACTCAGCCTTTTATTCTATTCAGTGCTTCAGCTTATTGGATGAGGTCCATCCACACTTGGAAGGACAATCTACGTTACTCAGTTCATGAATTCAAATGTTAATCTCATCCAGAAACATCCTCACAGACTCACCTAGAAATAATGTTTAACCAAATATCTGGGCACCCCACGGCTCAGTCAAGTTAATGTATAAAATTAACCATCACACTTTATCAGGTGTATTATTGTAGTAATATAGTTCTATTATTTTATCATTATTTATTATTTAAGTACTACTCCTTGTTTCTTTTTATTTGAATTTATCCAATATATACCTGCCCAATCCTTTTAAAATATTGTGTTTAATTATTTTAGTGCATTTGTTATATACATAGTAAACATTTGAATGTTATTTTTGAACCAGTCCAGACTCTTTAGCTTTTGTTAGGGACGTTTATAAATTTCCAGAAAGGACAGAAAGGATGAAGGGTAAGAGATTCCTCATTTGAGAATGGGCACCAGGGATTTTTTGACTCCTGGGCTTTTCAGAAGAACAAAGCAATAAATTCTATATTTTTGCTTAAATAACTCTTAACTGTGTTTCTGAACTTGAAGTCAAATTAGTCCCACTTGCATTTCAGATAATTCTGATTAATGAGTTCTATCACCTTATAATATACTTCTGGCTATTTATACTGCCTGACTGTTTTGTCTTCTCTTATCCTATCTTTTGCTATACCTCCAATGTTCCTATTGCTTTATCTTGTCTCCAATGGTATAAAACTTTACTTATTTTCATTCTAGTAGCGAATGCTTATATATTTTTAAATGTGAGCCTCTATTTTTCCTCCAATGTAACAATCATTTTAAAATAAATTATTTATCCTATCTCTTTGGATGAGGAGCTTGTATGCTGTATTTCCTCTCCTCCATAACTGACAATTCTCACATTATGGAGAATAATCTAGCTTTTTACAACCCGATTATTAGTATTAACTTAATTGTTACATTACACATTTAAAACAGCTGTATTATATCCATTTTAACACTTGTTTGACAATCAATTATCAAGTTTTACTCTGCCTATGGCCACTTCTCTTACAACCAGTTTGCCCATATTTCAGATCTTTTTTTTTTCATTTATCAGATGAAAAGGGTAATTTTCTAAATATGTTTTTTTTTAGGAAAGATATTCAGATTCTTTTTTTTATGAATGTTTACAAGCATATGACTTTTTTTTCCTTTTTGTATGTCATATTGTTTAGGAACAGGTTTGGCTACATCTAAGAGAAAATCCTAAATGAAAAATTGCTTTAAATACATTAACATTTATTTCTCTCTCACATAAATGAAGCCTGGTCATACAAAGTCCAGACTGATCTGGTAGTTTCATGAATTTTGTTAGTGACCCAGGCTTTATACTTTGCCATCCCTGGAGTGCACAGCATTCTCATGGTCCAAGGTGGTTGCTGAAGTGCCAGTCATCACACACACTTTCCAGGCAGAAGAATCGAGGAACAGAGAGATGAGAAAATAAAGTTACTCCTTCCTTTTAAGGAGAATTCGTGGAAGTTTACACACTTCCAGTTATATCTCATTGAACCAATAGGAAGAAAATTGTCAAACCAAAGCACATAATTGCTAGGAAAATTAAGAAATGTGCCTGACTAAAATTGAAGGAGAGAATGGAAATTTGAAAGTACATACAAGTTCTGGCTACATAACTGAGCATTACTTTTTATGAATAAATAAAATTGGGGGGTCACAAACTTTCTTCCTAAAATCTCCGTCAATATTGCTTAATTACACCTGTGTTAAAAGAAATTATCCAGATTTTTCACTTTTGTAAGTAATATCTCTGTTTTCTCTTCTCAACATGAATTTTCTGAACTTGATATTTATCTCTGAAATTATAGAGGAAAATTCAAACATGTACATATATATTTTTTTCATTACTTTATTTTGAATTCAATAATCCTTTTAAATTTTAAGATTATAGTCTTTCTTCCTCTCAGAAAGTTTCTTTCTATTACTTTGATTTTTGTTTCTCTTCCATTTATTCTGCTTCTACTCTGGCATTTGTACTATAAATACATTGGCTTTCTTAGAGCTCTATCCTAAGTAACTTATCATCCCTCCCTTATATTTTTATTTACTTCTGGAGAATTTCTTTACCTTATTTTCTAAGTCACTAATTGACTTATCATACATTTCCTTATTTGTCTGAAGTTTACTGTTAAAACTTTAGTAATGTTTTTCCTTAAGAATAACAGTTCCTAATCTTGTTTCTCAAATTTTGTTGTGAATAAAAAATAGAGGAAATTTTGTTTTCTCTTCTTCCCTGTTTCATGTAGTAAGACCATTTCACAGGAAAGCATCTGTACTGATTCTTCAGCACTACCGTCTTTTGGACTACTGAGTCTTTTCACCCACCTGGTAATTTTTCTCTGTCTGCATATTCTTAAACAAGAGGTCTATATTTGCCTGGTAATGTGATTTGTGGTTTATTTTTCAGAGGTTGTGTTTACATTTTCGTCCCCTATGAAAGAGGAAGAAAATGTTTATATTTTCTGTGGTTTGATTCTGTTGGTCTGGGGATCCAGATGGCCACAAGACATAGGGAAGGATGTGTTTCATCTTTTCTAGCGGGTTCTGTCCAACCACTAAAGCAGGTGACTGATTTCTGGCCCATTCTAGCCTGTAAGGTGGCCAAGAATTAATTCTGAATTGCGTTTTCAAATGGAAAGGTAAAAGTTACTGTAAAGCTAAGGCTTAAGGAAAATCTCTTACTATTGCAACGGGTGGGTGTTTTTCCCCAGGTTTGTTGTGTATCAGGAGAGGTTGAGGAGGTTGTGGCTGGTCACTTAAGTACAAAGAACATTAACATATAGTACTTATGTCCAAATTGTCTAGCGAGCTAACTCTCACCTTCAGTCCTTATTATTCCAAGCTTAGTTTTCTATTTTCCCAGTCTTGTAGGGAGAAAAGCTACCCACCTACCTAATAGGCAGGACAGATCCTCTGGCTCCATCTGCTCCATATTTTCCAAAATTTCTCAAAGATTCTTGATCTTTGATGGAAATCCTGTGTTTCCAATGCCACATAGATATATTTTTATCTTTAGACCCCTTGCATAATTTCAATAATTTGGGGGGAGGGAGAAGAAGTAAATGCATGGGCACAAATATCTATTTTGAAACTGAAATCTGAAAATCTGGTTTTTGAGCCAAACCACAACATAAAGGACAATTTTCCAAACTACAAATATGGTTTAAAATGTTTCCACTGCTTACAGTATGTGCTGTGTGTGGTAAATTATTTTAATTATTTTCAGAGAAATAAACTTGTTTTATTTTTTAATGTTTGTAATCCTATACATACAGGAATATTATGAAGCTGAAAATATATTAACTATCAAAAAACCAGGCCTAGCGCATTTTAAGTACTAAATTGATAAACAGGACACAAGTTTAATATTTCAGGTTGTACATAACAGAATTGTGTGGTTGGTATTTTTCCCATTGTGTACCTAAATAGTCAACTAAAAATGTCAATGGTCTGCCAAACTTTAAGACCTGTGAGGCAAAGTTTGATCTTTAATTAAATGTTGGTAATACCTACTTGACAGATAAAAACTACTTTTATCTCATTATCTTTATTGACCATATCATATTGTTTTTCCCTTTTTTCACACACACAAAAATATATTAATTCCATGCTCACAATCTTCTATCACAGGCCACTATATTAAGTCACATGTGCTTACAGAGGTAAGGTCAGCCTGGCTGTCCCATTGTAGTCAGTAAGAGCTGCTGAAATCTCCCAAATTTGGCCACCAGAATCCTATCTGCTCTCATTGGATGGATCCATCTGGTTCTAGTGAGCAATAAAGGATAGGATTCTTTAATCAGGAACTTTAAAAAGACTAAAAATTATTTTTTAAAAAAGATTCATCATGAAGAACTGAACTCATATTTTAAAAGAACTACATAGATAAAGTTAACTAAATTTTTAACCTAAAGTAAACTTAAACACAAAAGGATGTGATCTACAATCTTAATTACAATGCCTTTCTCCCAACATTGGTAATAGCAATAGTGGTGACGATGATAGAAGTTATTATGGTCCCCCCTGTGTAATAGACTTTTTCCCCATCCAGCATTCATCACCCTATGTCCATTAACAGCTCTGGATTTTTTTCTTTGAGCAACACTGCCCTAATATTCTTGGGCACCCCTTTCTTGTTTTTTTGTTTGTTTGTTTTGTTTTTTTGTTTTTTGCAGTACGAGGGCCTCTCACTGTTGTGGCCTCTCGCATTGCAGAGCACAGCCTCCGGATGCACAGGCTCTGCGGCCGTGGCTCACGGGCCCAACCGCTCCGCGGCACGTGGGATCTTCCTGGACCGGGGCATGAACCCGTGTCCCCTACATTGGAAGGCAGACTCTCAACCACTGCGCCACCAGGGAAGCCCCCTTTTCTTGTTCTTACTCCACTTCCTAGCCCCTGATAGAACAAGTTTCATGGCCAAAGTCCAGGTCACAGAACCAATTGTTGGTCCTGTGATTTTGTAGGGATGAGTATGGATATATGTTGGTCAAATTACAGAGAATCTAGGGGGTTTGCAAGAGTGACTAAGAAACGGGTGACTCTCTCTCCAATGAAACCAAGATGCCTGGAGCTGTGGAAATATCTGGACACCATGAGGAGGAAGCTTGCATGAGCATAGAACCAGAAGAGGGGAAGTAGAGCCAAAAGATAGAGGAAGAGAAAACAAGTTTGAGCAACACCAAATTTGAACTTAAACCCTGAACCAAGTCTTTCCTAAAGCCATTCCTACTCCTGGACCTCTCCGTTCATTCTCCCTTACTCACTCCTCTGCAGCTCCTGATTTGCCTTAAAGAGGCCAAAGAAATTCTCACTCAGACCACTGCATTTTCTGTTACCTCTGCCTGGAATGACTCCCATCCTTACCCCCGAGCTGTTCTCATTACTCTCTCCTTCACTGTCGTCAGGTCTCTGCTCAAATATCAACTCTCCCGAGAAGCCCCACATGACACTCTTCCAAAGAAGCACTTTCTGTCACATCCATAACCCCACCCTGCTTTCACCTGCCTAAATTTCCTCACATCTGCCATTATATAATACAGCAGGTTTTTATGTGTAGCTTCTCTGTCTCTTCCACAGGAGTATGAGCTTCCATGGGCAATAGGTGTGCCTGCTTTCTCATTGCTACATCCAGCGTCAAGGGGCTGGAGGGGGGAGATGTAACAGGGAGGCTTAAGACAAGGGGTAGCTCAGTGTGTTCCAGAGAAATTGGCTTTGCAGGTACCAGGAATGGAGCAGAAGGTGTGTCCAAGAGCCTTGGACACAATGAGGTGGAGAAGATCTGAACTGGTACAAAAGAGGTGTCTGATAGAGTAAGTTAATATTGAGTGCCTTCTTAGAAACATGTTTGTCATATTGGAAGCATCAGCATATGTTATTTATCTATTATGTACAATTATTACAGATGAAACATTTGAAACAGGGGCTTGATGGTTATAAATACATTACAAATAGCACAGTAGATATATGGAGATTTCTTGTATTCATTAATTATGTAGTCATTAATTATAATTAAGAATGTTCATTAATTCATTGGTTTCAATTGACCATCCACCTTGTGCAAGACAGTGCCTGGGACTAGTGATCACAGTAGTGAACAATTAGATATGGCTTCTGTCCTCATGAGAAGAAAGAGACAAACACATGATTCTGAATTAAATCATGATTTTGATGGAGAAATACAGGGCTGCCTGGGAGCATAAAGGAAGGATATGACCTAGTCTTGGTAGGAGATTATCAAGAAGGTCAGAGAAGTAACACTTCAGTCAAGAGGAAGAAGAGAGAAAGAGAGCTTTGTGGGCAGAGGTGAGAGCATAGGTGTGGTAGTTGATTGCATGTGTTAGCTTGGCTAGGTCATGATACTTGGTTTCGGGTCAAACACCAGTCTAGATGTTGTTGTGAAGGTATTTTTTAGATGACACTAACATTTAAATCAGTGGACTTTGAGTAAAATAGATTATCTTTCATAATGTAAATGAGCCTCATTTAATGCTTTAAAGTCTTGAGAGAAAAGACTAAGGTCTCCTTGGGGAAGGATTTCGGCCTCCAAAAGGCCTTTGGACTGGAGGCTGTAATATCAACTCTTGCCTAGGTCTGGAGCCTGCTGTCATGTTCTGCAGATTATAGACATACTATATATATATAGATATATCTACATCTCTCCTATTGGTCTGTCCTCTGGGGAGAAATCTGGCTAATACAACTGGGCAAAGGTCCCAAGACCACCAGAGAGCACAGCTTGTTCTAGGCTCTGAGAAAAGGGTACTGTGGTAGAGTGAAGTGTGAGTGGTTGAGCCTGGAGAGGACAGCAGGAGCCAGATATTCAGGACCTTAAGGCAGTGGCATGGATGTTCATTTTATTTTGAGTGCAATGGAAATCCATTGAATCATGTTAAGTAGGCTGGGTTGTAAACATTTAACTTGGAAATCAGAAAACCTATGTAATAATGTGGGTGAAAAATCTTGTGATCCTGAACTAGGGTAGGGCTGAAAGAGAGAGAGAGAGAGAGATCAGTGGATGTGGCCTTAGCTGTTCTTATTGTGTTTGCCCTGTAGGTGCAACACTCTTGGATCACTGCAAAATAACCACAGTAGTTGTTAGTGAATTTCTTAATTCTGGGGTAAAGACTTCCTCTTCTTGACCTGCATCTATAGCCATGGAAAAAGTTTTGTATGTGATACCAGCTTCTTCCAGGCCAGAGAGATAAGTTCATTTTAAATTTATATTCCCATTTTTTTGTTTGTTTGTCTTAGACATTGAAAAGTTTAATATTTTAACTCAAAAATGTTCAGACCTTACAAATACCAAGGAACTCTTACCCTGGATGAGACTTGAAATCACTATAAAAGTGATGTTAATATACTCCTTTCTTTCTCTTTTCCCATTGACTTGATCTGCTAAAATATGGATCGCAAGTTTCAGTAAAAAGCTTGTGATTTATGCTTAAATAGATATAATTACCAGTGAAATTAGAGAACAGCCAACTTTAAATTTTCTAGGTATGTGAATCTAATGCTAAGAAATTCACCAATGTTTTAATGTAGTCTTCAAATCTGCCCTGCAGCCCATTACGTTCCTCTGGTACTCGTTTTCTCCAGTTACTCACAATATTTCATATCTTTTTCTTTCCCTTAGAATCTCCCACCCCATCTTCTCAGTACCCCTCCTGAAGCTGAAAACTTCCTCTCATACCTTTTGTGAAAACAGAAGCAATCAGAAGAAAAGTCTTCCCAAGGATCATCTAAACCCTCCTTGACTTTCTCCACTCCCACTTTTCCTTCTTCCTCTGATTTCAATGAAGAAAATGTCCCTCCATCTTTCAAAAATTAATCTATCAAATGCTCAGGTTCCCATCAAGTTTTCTGTTGTCTCCTCCAAGTTTTTCATCTCTTTGGTTAGCCCCTTGCTTCTTTTTTTTTCTTTTTTTATAAATATATATTTTTAAATTTATTTATTTATTTTTGGCCGCATAGGGTCTTCATTGCTGTGCGTGAGCTTTCTCTAGATGTGGTGAGCGGGGGCTACTCTTCATTGCAGTGCACTGGCTTCTCATTGTGGTGGCTTACTCTTGTTGCTGAGACGGGCTCTAGGCATGCGGGCTTCAGTAGTTGTGGCTCGTGGGCTCTAGAACGCAGGCTCAGTAGTTGTAGCGCAGGGGCTTAAAGTTGCTCCTTGGCATGTGGGATCTTCCCGGACCTGGGCTTGAACCTGTGTCCCCTGCGTTGGCAGTTGGATTCTTAACCACTGTACCACCAGGGAAGTCCCTATCCCCTTACTTCTTGTATGTTTAAGTTCTCTGTCTCTGCTGATTATCTATCAGCATGAAAAGGACACTCAGTGATTCCCATTAAGGATGGAAGAGGAGGAGGAGGCAGCCCTCCTCTTTCAATGATTTCTCCAGCTTTCAGCTCTTCTCTCTTCTTTCCTTCTTCAAATAGTCCTCATAACTATGACACGACTCTCCACACCCGGCATAAAAACTAAAGGCATTCATCCTCTATTTTCAGATACACAGTAAGACAACAAGAAATTAAGACCACCTTGCAGTACTTTATTATAATTTATTTTTTACTGAGATAACATTTGTTTATAACACTATGTTATCACGTGTACATTATTTCTACTTCTGTATATGCTACAATGTGCTCACCACTGAAAATTTAGTTTTCATCCATCACCACAGTTGATCTCCTTTACCCATTCACCCTCCTGCCCTGCTCCTCCCCCTATGGTAAACACTATGCTGTAGCTGTGTGTTTGTTTTTTTGGTTTTGTTCTTTTACTTTGTGTGTTTGTTTATTAGTTTTTTTTTGTTTGTTTGCTTTTTGTTTTTTGGTTTTATTGCGGTACACGGGCCTCTCACTGTTGTGGCCTCTCCTGCTGCGGAGCACAGATTACAGAAACGCGGGCTCAGTGGCCATGGCTCATAGGCCCAGCCACTCCACAGCATGTGGGATCTTCCTGGACCGGGGCACGAACCTGTGTCCCCTGCAAAGGCAGGCGGACTCTCAACCATTGCGCCACCAGGGAAGCCCTGTTTATTAGTTTTTTAGTGTTCCACATAGGTGTGAAATCATACATCAACCCTTAGTTCTTTTTTTTTTTAAAAGAAGATGTTGTGGGTAGGAGTTTATTAATTAATTTATTTATTTTTGCCGTTTTGGGTCTTCGTTTCTATGCGAGGGCTTTCTTTAGTTGTGGCAAGCTGGAGCCACTCTTCGTCACGGTGCGTGGGTCTCTCACTATCGTGGCCTCTCTTGTTGCGGAGCACAGGCTCCAGACGCACAGGCTCAGTAGTTGTGGCTCACGGGCTTAGTTGCTCCGCGGCATGTGGGATCATCCCAGACCAGGAATCAAACCCGTGTCCCCTGCATTAGCAGGCAGATTCTCAACCACTGTCCCACCAGGGAAGCCCAACCCTTAGTTCTTGACAGCGACCCCAGTGTCTCCACCAGCATCCAATAGAGAGCTCCTCCCTGGGAAGAGCACAGGCAGCACCACACGGTTGAGAGGTTTGGAGAAAAATTGAGAGAATGAGCTGATTCAGCTATAGATACATTTTTTTACAGATTATTTTCCATTATAGGTTATTATAAGATGTTGAATATTATTCCCTGTGTTATACAGTACATCCTTATTGCTTCTCTATTTTATGTAGAGTAGTTTGTATCTGTTAATCCCAAACTCCTAATTTATTCCTATCCCTCCCTTTCCCCTTCAGTAACCATAAATTTGTTTCTATGTCTGTCAGTCTGTTTCTGTTTTGTATATAGACTCATTTGTATTCTTTTTTAGATTCTGCATGCAGCAACTAACACATTTACAACGTAGTAAATCAACTATATTGGATTCAGAATGAGCTGAATCTGGCAGTCAAATCCACCAGTGAGCACTGCCTTGAAGGGCTGGGGCAGCACTAGAAATGCAAGGATTTACCTTCCCAGAATACACCCCGAGGTGATGTGGTTTGGAGGAGTCTGGCAGCCAAGAAGGGCAAGCTTAGCCAGCATTCCTGATAACTATGGGATTAGGGTGCCTGCCAACTTTTCATCACCTTCTGTCTCCACAATAAAGACCGAAACTGCTTCACTGGATATTAGAGAAAAGTCCAAATTGGTTAATTTGGTATAGGTTGAAGAAACAGATTAAAAAATAGTGAACATCACCCCATATATTCACCGAATTTTTAAGTTCTTACTTAAAATGATTTAAATAATATTTTGCTTTTCAATGACAGTTTAATGTTAATTTTTGTGATCGCAAATGCATTTTGGAAATCCCCTTGATCACAGCTATGACTAATTTATTTTTAATTGCATACTGACATTGCTTAACTTCCTCTAAATTTTGGCAGTTTTCTACCATTCAATGCAGCAATCTTTTCATAAGAAAAAAAATATTTACTCCAAAGTGAAAACAGGTTTCTCTATGGGTGTTCTAATATATTTGTCACTTTCCAGTTCCAGAATATTTTGGCATTGAGAGTGTCTATTTGACCATTATAGAAGTTTTTGAAAGAATTATTGTGTTTTAATGTTATTTTTCAATATCTTCAATGTAAATTAGGTTTAGAATTTTGCTTTCTGCAAATACTAATACAAGGAGACAGCATCAAGTTCAAATGGAACTACATATTTAGATTGTGAATGTATTTATGCAGGTTACTACCTTATAAATGGAAATATAATGAAGCTAGGACCTGAAGCGACAAATGAGACTCTGAATGAGTATGTAGGTTAGATATTAATATTTCCATTTTTAAAATAAGGAGATTCAGACTCAGAGAGATTAAGTGATATGTCCAAGGTCACACAGTTAACCTGCTGTCTGGGCCCAACAGTCATGCTTGTTCTACCACCCCACATTGACTTGTTATTTTTTGGCATTTCTGAAAGAATTCCATCCTCTGAGAGGGGTATGAGGGAAAACAATTGGAAATGGAACATTATGAAAGATTTCTGTGGCTTGGAGACAATGAACAAACCATGTATTAGTCACTCATTTTCCTACCCCCTCCCACCCATCTTGGAAAATTTGGTCAAAGAAAAAATTTATTTTTTGTTTGTTTCAGTAATTCTGCAGATTGTCCTAGGAAAAAAAGGACAAATAGAAAAGAAATAATAGAACATTTGATTCCTGATCTGAGGCAATATACAATATACATAGGAATAAACTACACACATAAAATAAGGAAAGAATGATCTTTATAAAGTCATGGATTAGTAAGTGCAAATTAACATGCATATAGACACTACAGTGCTGGGCATAGAGATGGAAGTGGAAGCAAACTTTTCTCATAATCAGACAGACTACTTATGAAAGACTACTTGAAGGAGGCTACTTTTAACAAATTTCAAAAAGACAGAGGACTTCCCTGGTGGCACAGTGCTTAAGAATCCACCTGCCAATTCATGGGACACGGGTTTGAGCCCTGGTCCAGCAAGATCCCAGAGGCTGAGGAGCAACTAAGCCCATGTTCCACAACTACTGAGCCCGCAACTAGAGCCCATGCTCTGTGACGAAGAGTAGCCACAACTAGAGAAAGCCCACGCATGGCAGCAAAGGCCCAACGCAGCCAAAAGTAAATAAATTTATTTTTTTTAAAAAGGCAGAAAATAAGAATGTGTGGGGAGAAAAGAGAGGGGGTAGGTTAAATGTTCAAGGATAGTGATGTGCTTAGCTTGTGGGGGACAGCTTAGAGAGGGAAAGAGTGGAAACATTTGGAACTGGTAAAAATCATTGAATTCTAGAGTTCAATGTCTAAATTTGATCATGAAGTTGTCAAAAATAGTTAATGAATGAAAAGACTCCTCAGGAGTTTGGCCTTTTGGGTGCCTGAAATGCAAAATGTCCCAAACACTTGACCTTCTATCCTTTAAGTCACAAGCTTCACAAACCTGGGACTTGAGTCATCCTCAACTGTCCTCTCTTCCTCACCCTCCCTCTCCCAATACAATTTATTCCAAGTTCTAGCAATTTTACTTCCTAGACATCTCTTAAATACATTTACTTCTCTCCATCTCTATCACCACCATCCTAACACAAGCTCCCATTGTCTTTCTTCTGAATTATTTTATTAAAATAGCCTAATGTGTCTACTGTCAACCAGTCAGGTCCCTCTGCAATCCAGTGTCTCATCGCATTAAAACTGATAACGTAGCCAGCTGCTCACAACATCCACAAATTGCCCTGTGAAGCCCTTTATCAACTGTCCTCTATCTATCTCTCCAGCCTCAACTTGCTCTCTTTGTACCAGACTCACTGACCTTCCATCTCTATTTGTACTCATCTTGATTTCTCTCAAACACATGACCTGTGTTTTTAATGTTCTCTCCTTTTTGACTGAGTTCATATGAACTCATTCTTTGGCTTTTTTCTTAAATAACACATCCCATGGCATCCTCCCCTGACTTACCTGACTAGGTCAAATTCCTGTTTTAAGTTCTCATGGCACAATTTACCTCTTCTTTGAAGCACTTAACACCATTGCTACAAATTATCCCCTTTAATTATCAAAACTCCATGAAAGTGGTTTAATTATTTTTACATTCTATTGATGAGGACACTGAAGGAAGAGGTTAAATAGATTCTTCAAGGTTATAAGAATAAAAAGTGATAGAAAAAGGAGACAGACCTAAGCAATCTGACTTCCAAGCCTGTGTTCTGGATGTAATAGCTGCCTTTATATACTTGTCAAATGGATGGATGGACAGATACCTGAATAGGCAAATGAGCTGATGTAAGCAGTTGTTTTTTGAGTACTTGAAAGAAGAAAGAGGAGGAAAAACGGCTGCCCATGGAGTTGTAGTGGCAATCAGGTGTTTTGCTCATGGGTGATATTGGTAATGGAAAAAGATCTGAGGAGTGCATCTTCAAGACAGTGAGAAAACGAGACAGGTGATGGCTGATGTGTCAAGGTCAGAATTGAAAGAGAAGTTGACAGCCATTCTAAGAGGATGACCTATGGAATTGGGAGAGTAATGCTGAGAACCTTTTGTAAATGCTGTAGGATCCCTCAATTTCAAATATTTTGTCCATTATATTCTCCAGATGAGTTCCACAAAGTTTTCTCACATCATCCCCTTCCACGAATAGAAATACCTATACTAATTTGTAAATCCCTCTGAAACATACTATTTTTTATACCTTATTATTGGGCTGATGCATAGTATAGTATGGCTGTCTTGAGTAGACCTCATTTGTGCTATATTATGACAGCTAGCTTTTTATTGATCATTGAAATTTCAGCAATTTCATTTTATTACTGATTTCTACTTGAAACAAAACTTGGGGCAATAGTTATGCAGAATACAGATTTAGAAGTCAATTGCTGTGATGTTAAACTTGCCCCTGCCCACCAATTATTAGCAGTTTTATGATGCTTTTGATGGTAACAACTATTTTCCTGGGAATTTCTTTTAGTCAACACATTTTCAAAGCATTATTTGTTTTTTGGGAGATTTCACTAAGACAAACCATCAGCATGTTTATAAAATAATATAAGTTATATAGAATATTAAAAATAGAGCCTTTCTAAGAAACAGTCTTAACAAAGCTAAACTTTTCAGCACCACTTTAAAAGATTCTATAAAGTATGTTCTTAGAGCTTTATTTATAAGTACACACATATTTTCTAAGAAACAAGAATAACCACTTAGAGACACATGAAATGATTTTACTTGAGCACTGGGTACAGTTTCAGAAATCCCTCTCTCTGCATCATGCATAATCAGACAATATGGGTTGGTTTTTTTTTTTCTGTTTTTCCTTTATGCATAGCTATGATTTTGATGATTTCTCCAATGGACCTTAGTATTTTAGGCTTTACTCTGTGGAAATTCTTGGAGGGGAAAATGGTATTGAAAAAAATCTTACAGCAGATTTGTTTGTTGGTTTTTTGTTTTTCTTGTTTGCTGTTGGTAGAGAGAGATAGAAAAGAAGAGAATGAGTCTGCACTATTGCAAATATAAATCAACAGTGAAGAGTGTGAACTCTGAAGCCATATTGCCACTTTTCAGCTGTACAACCTTGAAAAAGTTACTTGATTCCACTGTGTTTCCTTTTCACCATATGTAGATTGGGATGAGAGTAATAGCAAGTGCATGAAGTTTTCACAAGGGTTGCATGGATTATAAAGTAGTTGGAAGAGTTCCTGGCATATAACAAGGACACAATCAATGTTAGTTCTTATCATTATTAAATGTTAATTTCAACAAATCGGTCACTTGTTCAAAGTCTTTCATGGTGTCCCATAATCTTCAAATCGAACTAAACTTTTCTGTCTTTCAAAGGAGTCCATAATCAATTCTTACCCTCCCAGTCTAATCCCTTATCCCTATGAATATGTCAACTGCCTTAATAACATTGTCTCTTCACTGACTTAAAACACCTTATACTCATTACTTTTAGTGAACCTCTTTTAAAAATTCCTTCATGCATTAATTAATATCCTCCCATTTAGTTAATTAATTTTTTCTTATGAATGAACACAAGATTGTGCCCATTCCTTTTTTATTATATTAATGATATGGTGCACACTCTTATATTAGCATTTAAATCCCAACTTGGTGGTTTTAAAATTTGAAAAATAGTAATAATAATTTGAAGCATATCTGGAAGTTTAAACTGTGGAGAATTATTGTGAATAATTTGATGAGGAAGATGAGTAGCAATTTATCTCCCAGATATTAAAATGCCCTCTAAAGTTATAGTGGTCCAAAAGGTATAGTACTGCACAAGAACTGAATCTGGATCAGTGAAAGAAATCAGGCATAGAGATGCTCATAAAAATCCACAACAAAGGCAAACTGCCAAGCAGGAGAGACACTGGATACAAGAATGACACATAAAAGGTAAATATTCTTAATATATAAAAAGCCCTAAAATGACAATAAGAAAAATCAAACACTGACTAGAAATTCTAAAACATAACATTTGAATACATCAACTTGACATAATTTTCCTAGCAAAGCTGTTTGCATATATTGATGGTAGAAATAAATTTAAACTGGCAAAAAGGAAAAACAAACTATGAAAAGAAATGTAACACTATTTGTAAAGAATGTTAAAGGATTCATAACTTTTGATGTACTAATCCCGTTTCTAGGAACCTAACCTAATTAAAAATTAAAGAGATGCCAATTAAGTATATGTAAGTATGTACAACATATCATTATTAAAATAGTAAAAAAAAAAAAAAGTCACAGCACTTGGTCCATCAATAGAGGGAGATTAATTAGTCTAGTGATTTGATTTTTAAATAGTAGATAATGACAGGAGAAAATGCAAAATACCATTGCACAATAAAAGCCAGGAAACATAAAATATGAAAGCTCAAATGCCAGCTTCAAACCCTGTGTTACCCTCTCAAGAGACCAAACAAAAGGACCAAAGAATGTAAAGGTGTAGGACATTTTAATCAGCAGTGAAATGAAGGAACAGCATCAGACTCAAATGTAAAGGAATTTTGACTAGTATATTACAGATGGAGACAGATTGAAAGACAGACTCATACTATTCTGTCCAAGAAAATAATGCAGAATGGCAGGAAATATTAAAAACTTCTGGCATAACATCAGAGTCATCCTTATTTCAGAGACAAGCTTTATAGTCGAGAGTTTCCTGCATGGGTAATGAGGACCTCTACTTGGGGTTCTTTTATTTGGATGAAACATAATCAGATGCAACATCTTATGGCCCTTTTGAGATATTTGAGGAAAGAATGCCTGGGGGTGCATTTCTTGTCTCTTTACTCATCTCTTAATAGAAGACTAGCCTGGATGTAGTATGTGAAAATGGACAAGTTATTCATTCTCTGTAAGTCTCCATTTACTAATTTGTAAAGTGGGAAGAATAATAGTACCTACCTCACTGAGTTATGAAAACAAAATAAGGTAATGCTAAGTAAACTCAAACACAGGAACATCTCACTAGGTCTTAAAGATTATTACAAACATAACTAAAAATCTAGAAGGGTGAATTTTGAAGGTGTGGTGGTCCATTAGAGAGATAGCGTCTTAGGTAGGGCACTCCAGGAAACAGACTCTGATATGGAAATTTGCCTACATTAGGGAGTATCCTGTATGGAAATGAGACCAGTAGGACTGGGTAGAAGAAGCAGTGGAAATTCAATGCAGCTGTGACAAAGGTTTCAGCCTGTGCCATGAGGAGATTTGATACTGGGATGATCCTTCAGATATCACAGACCAGACACTGGTTAGTGGCTGTCCTTGGAGAGGAGCCTACCTATGGGGGAAGTAGCTACTTTGGGGCAGGGCAATTCCTAGGGGAGCCCTCTGCAGTGAGCTGGCAACAAGCAATGCATCCACCAGCTGGGGCACAAGTATCTTCAATCCTAACAGGTGTCCTGGCTGGTCCCCAAAGCAGCCATTACAGAAGATGCTTGGAACCTTTAGCCACTACAGACCAAGAATCCAAGGAAGATACTCATGACCATGCCAAAAAGGAGATCTACAGGCTGGAGGGATGTTTTTTTCTAGTCTGATTTTTCATCCCCAACACAAGATAGTCTTTTAAATATATTTCAAAGAGGCTTACTCAAACCCAAAATGCAAAAACTACAGAAAGGAGTAGAGGCCTAGTTTCCTGCTTTCCTATAACAGAAATACAGAAAACTGAAAATCAGATGCCCAGAGATGGACCCTAGTACAAAAGTGACAACAGCTTCATAGGAAGAAAAGGAACACACATATCTGACCCACACACACATACAAACACACACAGAGGCAAGTCCAAACTTTGGAACTGACTTCTGGCCTCCAGGCTCTGTTTTTACAGGTGCATTTTCACAACACCTGGGTAAAGAAAACAATGGGATATAGCAGGTTAAAACAGAGAAAAGAGGGCTTGTTCTTTGCTTGTTGTTCAAAAGCTCATGTCTTTAGGAAACCAGAGAGGACTCTCAGAAGAGAGATTTCTTCCTTCTCCTTAAAATAAGAAAGATTCCCTTGGGCTGGGCAGGGTCCTGGGCAGGGGGAGAGGTGCTGTAATGTTCACAGTGTGATGAGAATTCTGCTACTGGCGGGTTCTGGGAAGAGGGGTTTGTCCACCCTGCAGTCAAAGGAGAATTTCACGTAAGGTTGGGAACTCAAAGAAAAGGAGACCTTGCTGTGCTCCCTAGCTGGAGCCTGGAGAGGTTGAAAACCCCCAGAGCTGGGTAGGTGTCCACACAGCTAGGTTTTAAACCCTCACATTAATGAGTCCCCTGGTACAAAGTAGCCAGAAGGAACAGAATGAATTCCTGCCTCCATATATGACCAAAGGAAACTTGCAAATCAGCAAAAAATCAACCACTCCAATAGGAAAACAAACAAAGAGTCCAGGTATTTTTATTACCACTTTATTTGCTCAAAATAATGTGAGATTCATTCATACTGATACTATAATTTATCCATTTCTTGTTAATGGACACATGGGTTGTATCCAGCTATTTTGGTATTACAAACAGTGTGGTTGAGGACTTTCTTATGCATGTCTCCTGGTGCATATGTGCAAGAAATTCTGAAGGGTATATATTCAGGAGTTCAATCACAGGGTTGAAAAGTTTGCAAATCCTCAACATGACCACATAATGCCAACTTGTTTCCAAAATGCTTGTAGCAATATATATTCCCACCTACAGGGTGTGTGGAAAGGTTTACTTTCCCCTCAACACTTGGTATTGTCAGACTTTTAAAAATACGCCAATCTGTTGGGACTAAAAATGCATTTCACTGACGATTTCATTTGCATTTCATAGTTTTAATGATGCTGAGTCTTTCTTACGTTTATTGAAATTCTTGTGTTCTGTGAAATGACTGTTTGTACCTTTGTTTCAAGAGTGAGTTTTTAACTTCCAAATGTATAGGAAATGTATGCCTTCTTTTAGTTTATATACATATAGTTTATATATAGTTTATATGTATATTATTTTTCTATCTATCTATCTATTATGAACAGAGAATGTGGTCTAAATGATACCAGTTCTCTGAAATTTGTTAAGTCTTGCTCTATGGCCTATGGCTTTATGACATTGATTAAATTCATAAAAGTTCATGTGAGCTTGAAAAGAATAAATAATTTCTATCGTTCTGTATTGGATCAAATGTATTTATTGTATCCTCTGTACATCTAAGCTTATCTATTACTTGTTTTATCTACTTGATCTATCCAATACTAATAATGGTATATTTAAATATCCAATTTTATTGTTGTACCATCCCTTTCTTCTTGTAATTGTGGAAAATTTTGCTCTAATGAATTTTGAACCTGTGATGTCCAGTGTATATAAGTTTAGAATTATTGTATTTTTCTGGTGATTTGATCCTTTAATCATTATCTAGCCACACAAGCTTTATCTGATTAAAATTTGTTTAATATATCATTTTGTACCCTTTCTCTTACAGCTATTCTTATACCTATGATTAAAGATGCACACATTGTAAACAGTATCATGCTGCATGAGAAACGTTGAAGAAGGCCAACAAAGCTAAATGGTAATTCTGTTGAAAGTTTGATAAAATTTTTCTACCTCTGGGAAGAGTGGTATTTATCTGTTATATTTTTTGTAATTACTGATATAAATGGATTTATTTTGATCATCTTAGTTTCTGTTCTGTTCCTTGTTTTCTGTGCTCCTTTTTGTTCTTCTCTTTTCTTCTCTTTCATTTATTAATTTTCCTTTTTCTGTCTTTTTTCTGTTAGCAGTTTGGAAGTTATATACTCCAAACCTTTCTCATCTTTAAATGGTTACATTTTTTAACTTTCATATTTTACTTAACAAAGACTAAATAAATCAATGTATTTACTCTTTTTTAAAGCAGTTCAAAGGCATTAGTGTTCAAACTCTAATCAGTCACACACACATGTACACGTGTGCATGCACACAAAATCCCCATCTTGTTTTTTCTAATCTCTTCAATGTAAATGTTATTATAACATGCTTACAATTTCCTTTGCTCACCAACTTTTTAAGAAAATCATGCCTTTCGTTTGGAATCATTTTTCTTCTTCCTGAAATGTCTCCATTTCTTTAATAATTTAGTTTTATTTGTCTGAAAATGTCTTCTGTGGCCCTTGCTCTTGAAATATTTTTTGTAGGCTATATAGTCCTAGGTAAATGATTATTATTCCTCAATATTTTAAATATATTGTTTCTTCACACTGTTTTGTCAAATTTCTGTATTTCTGTCGTGGGTGTTTAGTAGTTTCACTGTGATTTTTTTTTTAATCCTTCTTGGATATATTGAACTTTCCAAATCTAAAGATTCATGATTTTTTGCCTTTTGTCAGTTTTTAGAAAATTTGTACTCATTATCTTTTTTTTTTTGAATATTTGAATTTTATTTTATTTATGTTTTTATACAGCAGGTTCTTATTACGTATTCATTTTATACATATTAGTGTATATATGTCAATTCCAATCTCCCAATTCATCCCACCACCACCAGCCTGCCCCCACCACTTTCTCCAATTGGTGTCCATAGGTTTGTTCTCTACATCTGTGTCTCTATTTCTGCCCTGCAAACGGGTTCATCTGTACCATTTTTCTAGGTTCCACATATATGCATTAATATACAATATTTGTTTTTCTCTTTCTGACTTACTTCACTCTGTATGACAGTCTCTAGGTCCATCCACATCTCTACAAATGACCCAATTTCGTTCCCTATTATGGCTGCATAATATTCCATTGTATATATGTACCAAGTCTTCTTTATCCATTCATCTGTCGATGAGCATTTAGGTTGCTTCCATAACCTGGCTATTGTAAATAGTGCTGCAATGAACATTGTGGTGCATGACTCTTTCTGAATTATGGTTTTCTCTGGGTATATGCCCAGTAGTGGGATTGCTGAGTCACATGGTAATTCTATTTTCAGTTTTTTAAGAAACTTCCATACTGTTCTCCATAGTGGCTGTATCAATTTACATTCCCACCAACAGTGCAAGAGGGTTCCCTTTTCTCCACACCCTTTCCAGCATTTGTTGTTCATAGATTTTCTGATGATGTGCATTCTAACCGGTGTGAGGTGATACTTCAATGTAGTTTTGATTTGCATTTCTGTAGTAATTAGTGATGTTGAGCAGGTTTTCATATGTCCCTTGGCCATTTGTTATGTCTTTTTTGGAGAAATGTCTATTTAGGTCTTCTGTCCATTTTCTGATTTTTTTTTTAATATTGAGCTGCATGAGCTGTTTATATACTTTGGAGATTAATACATTTTCTGTTGATTCATTTGCAAATAATATCTCCCATCTGAGGGTTGTCTTTTCATCTTGTTTATAGTCTCCTTTGCTGTGCAAAAGCTTTTAAGTTTTATTAGGTCCCATTTGTTTACTTTTGTTTTTACTTCCATTACTTTAGGAGGTGGGTCAAAAAGATCTTGCTGTGATTTATGTCAAAGAGTGTTCTTCCTATGTTTTCCTCTAAGAGTTTTATAGTGTCCGGTCTTTAATCCGTTTTGGGTTTATTTTTGTGTATGGTGTTAGGGAGTGTTCTAATTTCATTCTTTTACATTGTAGCTGTCTAGTTTTCCCAGCATCACTTATTGAAGAGACTGTCTTTTCTCCACTGTATATCCTTGCCTCCTTTGTCATAGATTAGTTGACCATAAGTGCATGGGTTTATCTCTGGGCTTTCTATCCTGTTCCATTGCTCTATATTTCTGTTTTTGTGCCAGTACCATATTGTCTTGATTACTGTAGCTTTGGAGTATAGTCTGAAGTCAGGGAGTCTGATTCTTGCAGCTCCTTTTTTTTCCCTCAAGACTGCTTTGGCTATCCGGGGTCTTTTGTGTCTCCATAAAAATTTTAAGATATTTTGTTCTAGTTCTGTAAAAAAAATGCCATTGGTAATTTGATAAGGATTGCATTGAATCTGTAGATTGCTTTGGGTAGGATAGTCATTTTCACAATATTGATTCTTCCAATCCAAGAACATGGTCTATCTCTCTATCTGTTTGTATCATCTTTAAATGCTTTCATCAGTGTCTTATAGTTTTCTCCATAAAGGTCTTTTGTCTCCTTAGGTAGGTTTATTCCTAGGTGTTTCATTCTTTTTGTTTCAGTGGTAAATGGGAGTGTTTCCTTAATTTCTCTTTCAGATTTTACATCATTAGTGTTTAGGAAAGCAAGAGATTTCTGTGCATTGATTTTGTATCCTGCAACTTTACCAAATTCATAGTTTAGGTCTAGTAGTTTTCTGGTGGCATTTTTAGGATTCTCTATGTATAGTATCATGTCATCTGCAAACAGTGACAGTTTTACTTCTTCTTTTCCAATTTGGATTCCTTTTATTTCTTTTTCTCCTCTGTTTGCTGTGGCTAGGACTTCCAAAACTATGTTGAATAATAGTGGTGAGAGTGGACATCCTTGTCTTGTTCCTGATCTTAGAGGAAATGGTTTCAGTTTTTCACCATTGAGAATGCTGTTTGCTGCGGGTTTGTTGTATATGGCCTTTATTATGTTGAGGTAGGTTCCCTCTATGCCCACTTTCTGGAGAGTTTTTATCATAAATTGGTGTTGAATTTTTTCAAAAGCTTTTTCTGCATTTATTGAGATGATCATATGGTTTTTCTTCTTCAATTTGTTAAGATGGTGTATCACATTGATTGATTTGCATATATTGAAGAATCCTTGCATCCCTGGGATAAATCCCACTTGATCATGGTGTGTGATCCTTTTACTGTGTTGTTGGATTCTGTTTGCTAGTATTTTGTTGAAGATTTTTCCATCTATATTCATCAGTGATATTGGTCTCTGATTTTAATTTTTGTAGTATCTTTGTCTGGTTTTGGTATCATGGTGATGGTGGCCTCGTAGAATGAGTTTGGGAGTGTTTCTTCCTCTGCAATGTTTTGGAAGTGTTTGAGAAGGATGGGTGTTAGCTTTTCTGTAAATATTTGATAGAATTCACCTGTGAAGCCATCTGGTCCTGGACTTTTGTTTGTTGGAAGATTTTTAATTACAGTTTCAATTTCATTACTTGTGATTGGTCTGTTCATATTTTCTATTTCTTCCTGGTTCAGTCTTGGAAGGTTATACCTTTCTAAGAATGTGTCCATTTCTTCCAGGTTGTCCATTTTATTGGCATAGAGTTGCTTGTAGTAGTCTCTTAGGATGCTTTGTGTTTCTGCAGTGTCTGTTCTAACTTCTCCTTTTTCATTTCTAATTTTACTGATTTGAATCCTCTCTCTCTTTTTCGTGATGAGTCTGCCTAATGGTTTATCAATTTTGTTTATCTTCTCAAAGAACTGGCTCTTAGTTTTTCTGATCTTTGCTATTGTTTTGTTTCTATTTCATTTATTTCTGCTCTGATCTTTGTGATTTCTTTCCTTCTGCTAACTTTGGGTTTTGTTTGTTCTTCTTTCTCTAGTTCCTTTAGGTGTAAGGTTAGATTATTTGAGATTTTTCTTGTTTCCTGAGGTAGGCTTGTATTGCTATAAACTTCCCTCTTAGAACTGCTTTTACTGCATCCAATAGGTTTTGGATCCTCGTGTTTTCATTGTCATTTGTCTCTAGGTATTTTTTAATTTCCTCTTTGATTTCTTCAGTGATCTCTTGGTTATTTAATAATGTATTGTTTAGCCTCCATGTGTTTGTGTTTTTTACGTTTTTCTCCCTGTAATTGATTTCTAATCTCATAGTGTTGTGGCCAGAAAAGTTGCTTGATATGATTTCAATTTTCTTAAATTTACTGAGGCTTGATTTGTGACCCAAGATGTGATCTATCCTGGAGATTGTTCCGTACACATTTGAGAAGAAAGTGTCATCTGCTCATTTTGGATGGAATGTCCTATAAATATCAATTAAATCTATCTGGTCTATTGTGTCATTTAAAGCTTGTGTTTCCTTATTAATTTTCTGTTTGGATGATCTGTCCATTGGTGTAAGTGAGGTGTTAAAGTCCCCCACTATTACTGTGTTACTGTCAATTTACTCTTTTATAGCTGTTAGCAGTTGTCACATGTATTGAGGTGCTCCTATGTTGGTTGCATAAATATTTACAATTGTTATACCTTCTTCTTGGTTTGATCGCTTGATCATTAGGTAATGTCCTTCTTTGTCTCTTGTAATAGTCTTTATTTTAAAGTTTATTTTGTCTAATATGAGAATTGCTACTCCAGCTTTATTTTGATTTCCATTTGCATGTAATATCTTTTTCCATCCCCTCACTTTGTCTGTATGTGTCCCTAGGTCTGAAGTGGGTTTCTTGTAGACAGCATATATACTGGTGTTGTTTTTGGATCCATTCAGCCAGTATATGTCTTTTGGTGCGAGCATTTAATCCATTTACATTTAAGGTAGTTATCAATATGTATGTTCCTAGTACCATTTTCTTAATAGTTTTGGGTTTGTTCTTGTAGATCTTTTCCTTCTCTTGCATTTCCTGCCTAGAGAAGTTCCTTTAGCATTTGTTGTAGAGCTGGTTTGCTGGTGCTGAATTCTCTTAGCTTTTGATTGTCTTCAAAGCTTTTGATTTCTCCATTGAATCTGAATGAGATCCTTACCTGGTAGAGTAATCTTGGTTGTAGGTTCTTCCCTTTCATCACTTTAAATATGTCATGCCACTCCCTTTTGGCTTGTAGAGTTTCTGCTGAGAAATCAGCTGTTAACCTTATGGGAGTTCCCTTGTATGTTGTCATTTTTCCCTTGCTGCTTTCAATAATTTTTCTTTGTCTTTAAGTTTTGCCAATTTGATTATTATGTGTCTTGGTGTGTTTCTCCTTGGGTTTATCTTCCTTGGGACTCTCTGCGCTTCCTGGACTTGGGTGGATATTTCCTGCCCCATGTTAGGGAAGTTCTCGATTATAATCTCTTCAAATTTTTTCTTGGGTCCTTTCTCTCTCTCTTCTCCTTCTGGGACCCCTATAATGTTAATGTTGTTGCATTTAATGTTGTCCCAGAGATCTCTTAGGCTGTCTTCATTTATTTTCATTCTTTTTTCTTTATTCTGTTCTGTGGCAGTGAATTCCACCATTCTGTCTTCCAGGTCACTTATCCATTCTTCTGCCTCAGTTTTTCTGCTATTGATTCCTTCTAGTGTGTTTTTCATTTCAGTTATTGTATTGTTCATCCCTGTTTGTTTGTTCTTTAATTCTTCTAGGTGTTTGTTAAACATTTCTTGCATCTTCTCTATCTTTGCCTCCATTCTTTTTCTGAGGTCCCGGATCATCTTTACTATCATTATTCTGAATTCTTTTTCTGGAAGGTTGCCTATCTCCACTACATTTAGTTGTTTTTCTGGGATTTTATCTTGTTCCTTCATCTGGTACATAGCCCTCTGCCCTTTCATCTTGTCTATCTTTCTGTGAACGTGGTTTTTGTTCCACAGGCTGCAGGATTGTAGTTCTTCTTGCTTCTGCTGTCTGCCCTCTGGTGGATGAGGTTATCTAAGAGGCTTGTGCAAGTTTCCTGATAGGAGGGACTGGTCTGTACTCATTTTCTTTTAAATGTTAATAATTAAAAGCACAGTCTCTACTACTAAACTGCCTAAATTTGACTCTTGGCTCGGCCGCTTAACAGTTGTGGTATCTTGGTGAAGTTATTTAGTCAATTTCTGCCTCACTTTCCTCACCTATAAAAAGTATTAATAATAATTATTATATGATGATGATGACAATGATTAATACCCAACTGATAGGGTTAGAATACTCCCTGTGCTATAATAAATGTATTTATAACATGTCATTTATAATATAATAAGTATTATTTTTATTATTATTCTGTTTATTTTCACTTTCTGAAAATCTGATCAGTCATTCCTTAGAATGTGTAGCTCTATAGTTCAAATCCCTAAAGCTCTTTTTAATAGTTCTTCTTTTTGCCTCCTTGATCTTCTCTGAGTAATTCTTCTCATTCATCTTAATTTCAGCTCCATCAGATTTTTTAACCTATTCAATGAATTCTGTATATAATAATTCTAACAGCATAGGTTTTCCTGAATCTGATTGTGCCTTTTATTGTTTCTGTTGACTCTCATTCATGGTATCTTATTTCCTTATGTGCTTATGTGTTTTGTGTTTATGTCTTAAGCTCACTTCTGAGGAACATTGTATGTGATAATTTCTTGAGTAGAGGATTGGAGATGCATTTCCCCATGAATGAAACCCAAAGGTCTTTAAATTCAGTTCTCATCTTGGGTAGTGGAGATATGACCCTTAAACTGGCTAGAGGGATGTCTCGAGGGAGAGTCTCAAGGTAGACTCCTACCCTGCCAACTCAGAGACACTTCAGTTGTCAGTTTTTCATCTTTGAAGAATGCCTTCCCATCAATCCCAACCAAATAACTCTTTTACTGAGGTTTTAGAACTCCTACTTGTTTCAACACTCAAATACTCACTGGTCTGGATTACTGGACCAGTTTTTAGTTTGTTTTTGTTTTCTTATGTTATATCCTTCACTCCTTTCCATATTTTCCATTACTTTCTTAATAGATTATCCATACATCCTTAAGTGTTTCTTCTTTAAACAATATATCATTAAGTGTTTTGTATTTGGAGGAGAATTTAAAACATTTCATTTACTATATTGTTAGGATGAGAATTTGATGCTTAATTTCAAAAATTAATTTAAATTCTAGGAGAATTCAACCCAATGAATATCTCAGTATGACAGTAGATTTTTAACTAACCAATTAATTAATAAAAATATTTTAAAGTAAAGATAGATATCTATACTTTGAAAAAATTGTTTTGTTTTATATTTGATACTGCTATTGCATACACACCTACAAAAAGGCTAGATGAATTTTCATCCAATTTGTTGAAATAGGTTGTGCTAATTAAATGTAGGACTGTGGAGATACAGAAAACAGTAATTTCCAGGGAACTCTTAAAAAGTAACAAGAACCCAGTTGGAAAGGTGATTATCAAATGAATTATTTCTCTTGTTTGAATGGTCAGTAGTGGCAGAGATTTATTTGTTTAATGATAGGTGGAAGAGTTATTCTTAAATTTTTTCATAATCAAAATAAGCAAATCTCAACAAAAAAAGCTAAACTAATTTCATGGATATTATGTAAGTTTTCTCTAAGCTTAAATTAAACATAATTTACCAAAGCCATTTTGGCTTAGTAAACACAATTTTAAGCAAGTATTATTTATATCTCACTTCATTTATAATGTTATTTTCCAAAAAGAATCTTTATGTGAAGAAGAAAACTGTAGATTTTCTAAGTTAGATCCTCAGAATACCTACCTTTAAATAGAGATGAGAACATATTTTGCAAGAGTAAATTTTTCAGCAGAAAACTTTGAGAGACATTATACAATAATGTTTTCAATGATTTTTTTGTTGTTGCTGCAAAAATTCATTCCTCCTAATATATAGGATTGACTTCATCCATAAATGGATCATAACACTAAAATTATCTACTCTATCTGTCTGCATAGAATCTGAAATTCTGACCTTAAACAAAAAATTAGGAAATTCTGCTTTCTGAAAATGTTAATAAATGTCTAGCTTCCATATTTACAGAAAGTGAACCAATGTGTTTTGAGACCCCATTGCATGCAGAGCACTGTGATAATCAGTTTTAAGGAGGTGAATCTACTTATTAACCTTTTAGATAGGTAGTAGCATGAAGAACATGCTACAAATTACTTGCATGTTTAACAGCATGGAGCACTTCCAGATTTCAGATATACAGCACCAGGCAGCCAGTGGGAGGGATGGATGTGCTGTGCCAATTTCATAGCAATTGGATATATACACAATAAAGCATGAGTGATTTTCTAGGGAAATCTTTGTAAAATTATGAAATCCTGCCCCACTAATGGGAGTGAGTCACCATTTACACATTGATTTTATGCCTGTATCCTGATGGAGGAGAATTCAGCCTTTAAGTCAAAGCCCTGTAATGCACCACTGAAACTAGATAAAAGAAGGTTGTCACAATGATCCAAACACACACAAAGAAAGATTCCAGTGCTTCAAACTCTACACCAAGAAACTACACAAGTTGAAGAAAATGCTTGATTCCAAAATGTACCAAGTTCTCTTACTGATCAAATATTCAAATGCCAACTTAGTTGACATGAGGAATGAAGCAAAAGTTTGCAATGCAATAAGGTAATTTATTTGAAAAGGCTTTTACTCTAAAAAGTTCAGACAGTCTAATTTCCACATTCAGAATAAATTTATCATGCCAGTTCTTTTTCTGATAGAAGGATTGATATGTCATCTCCAGTACTCCTTTTTTTCCTACAAAACTTTGCATTGTTGATCATATTCAGTTAACCAGAATTGATCATGAAATTTGAAAAACAAATAGAGAGAGAGAGACATTTATTTTTCAACATTGCTACCAGTGAACTTTTTCTGATTTGATTGCTCATATATGAGATGTTATTAAAAATAATGAGAGTTTTAAAACTCATTGTGTAAGAATTTATACCTTCAGTATTGTGGACCCACTGTGGTTCCCTTGGAAGTAGTCAGCTGTGAAAATCCTGCTGCCACTGTTCCATGAATATTTACATTTTCTCAGTCAGTAGTAACTCAAATGGATTAGATGTTCATTTCTTTCTATGCTGCTATATATCAGTCTTTCTTTTTGACAGGTAGTTCTTGTAAGATAAGTTCCCGTTCTGTTTCACTACTCATATTCTTTTCATCAGCATCATGCTTGGCTTGACCTTCAAATCATCCCATAAGCTTGTGGCAGAGAGTTCGAGTTATTTTGTTGACTTCTACCCCATGATTAATTTATTCATTCTTCAATTCAGTAAATAGTTATTAAGTGGCTACCATATTCAAGGCACTCTTCTAGGTCTTAGGAATATAGAATAAAATGAAAAAAAAAACCCACAGAAGTCCAGCAGTCATGAGTCTTATATTCTAGTAGGAAGAGATATACAATAAGCAATTAAGTAAAATTTATAGGAGGTCAGATGATAAGCACTCTAGAGAAAAATAAAGCCAGGAAGGGAGAGAGTGTGCATTAGGTAGGTGAGACGAGGCTTGTAGTATTGAGAATGATTAGAGAAAGCATCAGAAATATGGTGATATTTGAGCAAAGGCTGGAAAGATGTGAAGAAAGAGGGCATGGAGGCCTCTGGAGGAAGAAGGTTCTATACCCATGAAACAAATATAAAGAATCAGAAGCAAGAACAGCAAAAAATATTTAGTCTGAGCAGCCTGAAGGCTGAATTTTCAATTTACTAAGAAAGACAAGACTAAAGGAGGGCAGGGTTTGGAGGGGGGATGGGCATCAGAATTTCAAGTTTGGAAATACCCATTTTGAGATGTGTAGTAGACATCCAACTGGAGATATAAAATATCAAGTTGTGTATATCCATGTGAGGTTATGGCAGATGTCTGGGCAGTAGATATAGATTTGGGAGACCACGGTGTGTGTGTGTGTGTGTGTGTGTGTGTGTGTATACCATGAGATTGAATACATGAATATATAAGAAAGAGAAATGATCCAAGGAAAAAATCCTGAAAATTCTAATGTGTAAATTGGGGATTTCTAACTGGATTATGTGTATCCTGGGAATACACATAAGGTTTTCAAAGGAATATTCAGGCTGGGATACTTTGGGGGAAATCATTTTCCTTGCCCTCAACATTGAGATAAGTAATCATGACTAGAATTGATTGACCTGAGATGCTTCAGTTGAGCAACCTGTATGTTTTTATTTTCCATCTCTCTTTTCAAAATATTTTACCCTGGGAGTTCCCTGGCAATCCAGTGGTTAGGACTCGGCACTTTCACTGCTATGGCCCAGGTTCAATCCCTGGTCAGGGAACTAAGATCCCACAAGCCACACAGCATGGCTCAAAAAAAAAAAAAAATATATATATATATATATATATATATATATATATATATATATATATATATTACCTTTATGCTCTGTACATATGATATACTTTTCACAGATTATGAATCTTCCTATGTTGCATTGCCCTGGGTGTTAATACCTTTGGACTCCAAGGGGGGGAAATTTGAGCGTATTAGTGTCTAATTGGACTCTACTGACTGACACATTTTTATACATGTCAGGTTGTTTCCAGTTTTTCTATTGCCATGAAATTGGAGGGGCTCTAATACAGTTATTACCTAAAATATTATTAAAAGTAATTTGTGACAATAGATCATTTAACTTGGGAGCATAGAGTTTGAACGGTATTTGAAGAATTAAGTGATATTTTTATAAGGAGACTTTTCTTATCCCCATCTATCTGAACTGTGTTCCTCAGGGAGCACACATGCAACAATGAAAAAGAGGAATAGATGTGGAGCAGAGTAACATTCACTGACACGTACATGAGCTAATAAAAGAGAAAGCTCCATACAAAGCATTATGAAATGCAAGTGACTATATCTGAGAGGGAGGAAAAAGTCATGATTGGGAAGGGGGGGTGCTTCTATGTTGTGTAAATGCTCTATTTTGTCTCGTGGATGGTGGTTACATGAGTCTGCATTGTGATAAATTATTGCGCTGTACATCTTCATTTTGTGAATATTTCTAAAGGTGTAATTCACAATAAAATGGCTTAAAATTACACTAGGATAAAATTCTGTGATGGGACTGCAATGGAAATAATAGTCTGAAGAGAAAAGAGAATGGTTTATAATTTTCTACTGCTAAAGAAAGCCATGTTCATGTGCTTTAAAATAGATAAAGGTGTATATCAAATTGTTATAGTATTATTATTTCACTGGCTACATTTGTAAGCGTGGTGTCATAGTCCTATGCCAAATGGTCCTATTTAAAATATGTGGGCACATAACTTTTGAAACTATGTAAGCTTAAGATGAAAATATTTAGATGTCAAACAAAAAAAGGAATGGTCCAGGAGATACACGAAAAAAAAGTTTGAAGACCACTGGTTTAGAGGTCAGGGGTATAAGGAAATACAGCAAAGCATCCTGAGATTGAACTGCCAAGAGAACAAAAGGAAAACTAGGAGAGCAATGGTCTCTGGAAGTAATGTTTCTACCAGGGAGACAGGATCAGCTCTGACCAATGCAACACTGCTGAAAGTTTAGCTAAAATGAGGACAGAGGGCTTCCCTGGTGGCACTGTGGTTGACAGTCCACCTGCTGATGCAGTGGTCGAGGGTTCGTGCCCTGGTCTGGGAAGATCCCACATGCCGCGGAGCGGCTGGGCCCGTGAGCCACAACTACTGAGCCTGCGCATCTGGAGCCTGTGCTCTGCAACAAGAGAGGCCGCGATAGTGAGAGGCCCATGCACCGCGATGAAGAGTGGCCTCCGCTTGCCACAACTAGAGAAAGCCCTTGCACAGACATGAAGACCCAACACAGCAAAAATAAATAAATTAATTAATTAATTAACTCCTACCCCCAACATCTAAAAAAAAAAAAAAGAATAATGCTCCAGTAATCCCTCTCTCTTCCCAGCATTGTCAATTTTTTCCCTTTTACCACCAGCGTACAAACAGGTGGTAATTTCTCTCATCTAAACAAACAAAAAAACCTGATTTGACCTCATATTGCCTTCCAGCTGTGCCCCGTTAAAGCAAATCTCCTTGAAAGTTTAGTCCATGGCACTAAGTTCCTCTCCCCCATTTTCTCTTGAACACACTTCAGTTAGGCTTTTGGCCCACAACTCTCCCAGCCAACGTCACCTATAACCACTAATTGCCAAATCCAGTGGTGAATTCTCTGTCCTCATTTTTTTTTTTTTCGGTACGCGGGCCTCTCACTGTTGTGGTCTCTCCCGTTGAACACACTGAAGTGTGTTCAAGAGAAAATGGGGGAGAGGAACTTAGTGCCATGGACTAAACTTTCAAGGAGATTTGCTTTAACGGGGCACAGCTGGAAGGCAATATGAGGTCAAATCAGGTTTTTTTGTTTGTTTAGATGAGAGAAATTACCACCTGTTTGTACGCTGGTGGTAAAAGGGAAAAAATTGACAATGCTGGGAAGAGAGAGGGATTACTGGAGCATTATTCTTTTTTTTTTTTTTCGGAGGCTTCCTCTTTTTTTTTTTTTTAGATGTTGGGGGTAGGAGTTAATTAATTAATTAATTTATTTATTTTTGCTGTGTTGGGTCTTCATGTCTGTGCAAGGGCTTTCTCTAGTTGTGGCAAGCGGAGGCCACTCTTCATCGCGGTGCATGGGCCTCTCACTATCGCGGCCTCTCTTGTTGCAGAGCACAGGCTCCAGATGCGCAGGCTCAGTAGTTGTGGGTCACGGGCCTAGTCGCTCCGCAGCATATGGGATCCTCCCAGACCAAGGCTCGAACCCGTGTCCCCTGCATTAGCAGGCAGATTCTCAACCACTGTGCCACCAGGGAAGCCCCTGGCGCATTATTCTTGAGCAGGTGAGATGAGATGGTATCTGGAGTATAAGTGGAGGGCTTGGTTTTACTTGAAAGTAGCTCTTTCATAGTGAAAACAGGGAAGGCAGATTATATACATAGTGCTGGAAGTTGGATGGATGTGTTTTGAGGGTTGTGTGGCAGTTGTCTCTGAGTGTTGTTATTTTTTCAGTGTGATTGGAACAAGACTGTCATCTTAGAGTGAGAAATGGGGAAGAACTGTTGGGGGTTGAAAAGAGAATAGAAGCTGTGAAAGAATCATCTAGAAGCGTGAGAGACTAGAGTAAGGGCATGTATAGGGTCACTTGAAGTTAGTGATCATGAATTCAAAGTGATGTGTCAGTAAACACAGGGTTTTTTGTTGTTGTTTTTTCCTCAGCCATCTTCAGTTATGTTCACTTTTTTTCTCCAACTACAGATACAGATATGCAATAAGCAAAGTACTGTATTTGATCAATGTTGGACCTTGCTTAGCAAGTAGGATACAATGAGAAAGTTGTGAGTGAGTAATTAAAATCATGTTCCTGAACTCAGTGTAAGTAACGAGAAAGAAGATGGCATGAGGAAGGCGAAAAACAGTGAACAGCTCATAGAAATAATGAAGGTTCCAGTGGGATCAAAATATTGCTGAAATCTCCCTTTCCCTTCCCCTTTTCCTGCCTCCCTTATTTATTTATTGACTTCTTTTTTTTTGTTTCACTTCTAAATGGCCTTGAACAAATTAGTTAATCTCTCTGTGCCTCAATTTCCTTACCTTTTAAGTAGAACACACCTCATTATATTGTTGTAAAGATAAACTGTTTTTGTATTTTGATTGTAAGGTATATGTAAAGTATACTTGGAAGAAAGCTTAGCATCTAGTACATCTTCTACAAAGGTTGGCTATTAACACTATTATAATCCTTTCTTAACACCTTTCCTTCTTTAAATGTTTGCCACACTTTGACCATGTTCTGGTGTACTATGAGATATACTGGGTTACAAAGATGAATAACACAGATTCCAATAAACTCACAGTATGAAAATACTAAGAGAGGAAACTGAATAAGGTGCTCTGAGATCATGTGGAAATATACACCTAACAACCTAACAGTGTCTGAGGCTGCTTTCTTATGGATGAGAAGGAATTAGCAAAATGTAGGATGTTTGATGGGAATAGGAAGGGGATTCCAGGAGAGAGGGGTGATATCTAAAGTAAGGATTCTTAAAATAACAACCCTGGAAGGCACAAGAATCCTCATGAGCCTGTTCTGAAAAAGGCAAAAAATTCTAGGGTTTCAAAGTCTGAATGGAACATATTTCAGAACTGTCCTGATTTACATACAACTAAGGGCTACTTACTAGTAATCTACTGAGTGAGTTATTAAGTGTCAGTGTATTTTGGAGTCTTGTATTAGAATTAGCTCATTTCAAAGAGTTTTCTGAAATACTCTAATTTAGTATTTTACTAAGAAATCTGGCTCCAGGAAATGCTTGACAAAGTATCTGAGCTTCTATTTCATGTTTACATTGACAAAATATTTCTAAAACATTCAGAAAAGATGCTTTTCTATCAATGCACCATAGTGTTACTGGATTTGGTGGTGGTTTTCCTCAGCTGTTCTTGCAAAAATTTATATTGATTTAGCTTTATCAATATCAGTTTTGTTGCAAATGTTGAACCAGTTCTATAGTATATAGCAACACATATTTATGTTTGGGGATTATACTTTTCCAATAACTAAACCTTCAGAATTGTATGCACTGAAATTTAAATATAAATCATTCATATTTTTTGTCACTAATGCAGATTCTCCCATAAATTCCTTGTAACTTGACTTTTTCTTGGTAATATGCTACCTCACACTGTATACTACTCAAAAAATCCTGCAACATATTATCAAGATAAGTAGTAGTTAAAACAGTGGGCAATTTTTAAATTTAGAGCATATTATTAATAATATAGGAATTATGTATACTATTTCAATTATTTTCTATCAAATAAATAATAAGCTATTTATGTGTTGCTAGCAGCAAGTTTTCTGCAAAGACAAGTATTTCGTCTCCAAAAACTTTTTTCTCAGTTAACAGATGGAATATAATGGAGTTTTATAATCCTTGGAGTCTTGGTCCTTATGATAGACAGAATAATGTCCCCCCAAAGATGTTCACATCCTAATCATCAGAACATGTGACTGTCGTACCTTCCATGTCAAAAGGGACTTTGCAAATGTGATTAAAATAAGGGTCTTGATATGGAGTTATTATCCTGGATTATCTGAGTGTGTCCAGTGTAACCACAAAAACCTTATAAGTGGAAAAAGGAGGAAGGAGAACTAAAGTCAGAGAAGGAGATGTGACAATGAGAAAAAAAGTCAGTGAGAGATTTGAAAATGCTGCTATACTGCTTGCTTGGAGAAATCACAAGCCACTGAATTCAAGTGGCTTCTAGAAGCTGGAAAAGTCAAGGAAATATTCTCCTAGAGCCTGCAGAAAAAATGCAGCCCTACCTACAGTTTGGTTGTAGGACCTATGACCTCCAGAATAGTAAGATAATAATCTGTGTTCTTTTAAGTGACCAAATTTATGGTGACTTGTTACAACAGCAACAGGAAACTAATACTTAAGTCCTACTTAGGGTACTGCAATCGTTAAAAAATTGAGAACAGTCATGACAGGCATATTTGAAAATAACCAGCAGTGAGCATCTTCTTTGGACCTACTGGACACAGAGAACCATTTGAAGGCCACTCTGAACCCACCTCTGAGTTCAGAAATGATCTGCTTTGCATGGGAAGCTCTGGGAGAGAATATCAGATCTAATTTTATACTTTGATTCTTCAACTGTGGTAAACAAATAAGTAGAGAAATATGGCATTGTGAGTTAATAAACATTTATTGAATCATCTCTGGTTACTCAGAACGATATCAGCACTTACACTGCTGCCTTCAATACATATGGACTGAAACAGCAGTATTGAGAGCCCACATTCGTATCCATTCTTGAACACATTTGTCCAACTACATGAACTCTAAAGCCAAACACAAACAATTATTAACTGAATTGCTTTACCCATGACTTTTAGTCCCTCCTTAAATGGAATAATAGAGCTATTATAATACATTTCCCTTATAGTTCATAAACAAGAAGTGGAAGTGGAATATTATTAACTTATTCCAGTAGAAGATCATAAAATGCTATACTCTGTCTAAAGTTATAGGGCATAATCTTGGTAACAGTGGTGGAGTAAATATCAGGTGGAGGGATGAATTTCCTCTTGGGCAGCCCTAGCATTGCTCTATCTATGCAAATCTATAGATATCTTTAATAAATCACCAAACTTCATTCCTTAAATACGGACTACTGATTTGGTTTGAAATTTTAATAGTTTAGAGGTTGAGAAATATCTAAACACTGCAAATAGCTTAACCATCAGTCCACTAAGTGTGTAGTGATAAAAACAGCATCTCATTACCTGCTCCAAATGCTTCTATAAACATGTTTTAAAAACATTTTTGAAGTTTTTTTCTAGCTGCTTTTGCCAAGATGACTATATTACGGGTACCTTAGAGTACCATGTTCTACTTAAAGAGACAGGTCTAAATGTGCTTTTAGTGAAGAACTCTCTAAGAGTGGCATTACTCTTACATTCCTATTACTTTTTCATGTTACAGTAAAATACTTCTTGAGAGATATGTTATATGAAGCTATTGCTCAAGAAGAAGTACCAGATAACTGATATACTGGATTTTAGCTAGCTGTCTTGGTCACACAGAAAGTATGATTCGGATATAGGTCTGTCTCACAGCAGGAGCTGGAGCTGAATCTGCCAGTGAGACTTTTAACTTTATTTTTCCTTCATCCTTCAGCAATGTTGGTTTTGCAAAAGAAAGTAATGTCAGATATTTGCAAGTAAAAAACTGTGAGTCATATATTACTACAATATTAAATTTTATCAGATCATCCCAAAACTCGTAGCTTAAAACAACCATTATTAGATCCCCGGACCCAGGCTGGGTTCTGAACATGTCCCAGTTCAACTCTGGTCAGTTTCTCAATCCATCCCAGAAAAAGAAGTGCTCAAAGAAAGTCTGAAAGCTCATAACACAAACGCTGCAGAGCTAAGATCCAGGGACTCGCCCACCACCTCCAGAGGCAGCGAGAAAGCAGTGAGCTCACTGAACTTAGCAGCAGCAAGAGAGAGGAGGAAGATGGTGGAAGAGTAAGATGCGGAGATCACCTTCCTCCCCACAGATACATCAGAAATACATCTACACGTGGAACAACTCCTACAGAGCACCTACTAAATGCTGGCAGAAGACCTCAGACCTCCCAAAAGGCAAGAAACTCCCCCATGTACCTGGGTAGGGCAAAAGAAAAAAGAATAAACAGAGACAAAAGAATAGGGACGGGACCTACACCAGTGGGAGGGAGCTGTGAAAGAGGAAAGGTTTCCACACACTAGAAGCCCCTTCGTAGGCGGAGATGGCGGGTGGTGGAGGGGGAGGCTTCTGGGACGTGGAGGAGAGCGCAGCCACAGTGGTGCGCAGGGCAAAGCAGAGAGATTCCCGTACAGAGGATCGGTGCCAACCAGCACTCACCAGCCCAAGAGCCTTGTCTGCTCACACTCCGGGGCGGGCGGGGCTGGGAGCTGAGGCTCGGGCTTCGGTCCAATCGCAGGGCGAGGACTGAGGTTGGCGATGTGAACACAGCCTGAAGGGATTAGTGCACCACGGCTAGCCCAGAGGGAGTCAGGGAAAAGTGTGGAGCTGCCAAAGAGGCAAGAGCAGTTTTCTTACCTCTTTGTTTCCTGGTGCACAAGGAGAGGGGATTGCTCTGCTTAAAGGAGCTCCAGAGAAGGGCGTGAGCCATGGCTAACAGCGCGGACGCCACAGACGGGCATGAGACACTAAGGCTGCTGCTGCCACCACCAAGAAGCCTGTGAGTGAGCACAGGTCACTCTCCACAATTCCCTTCCAGGAGCCTGTGCAACCCGCCACTACCAGGGTCCCGTGACCCAGGGACAACTTCCCTAGGAGAATGCACTGCGCACCTCAGGCTGGTGCAACGTCACGCCAGCCTCTGCCACCGCAGGCTCGCCCTGCACTCCGTAGCCCTCCCTCCTCCCGGCCTGAGTGAGCCAGAGCCCCCGAATCAGCGGCTCCTTTAACACCGTCATGTCTGAGCAAAGAACATTTGACCTCCAGCGACCTACACGCAGAGGCGGGGCCAAATCCAAAGCTGAACCCCGGGAGATGTGCGAACAAAGAAGAGAAAGGGAAATCTTTCCCAGCAGCCTCAGGAGCAGCGGATTAAAGCTCCACAATCAACTTGATGTACCCTGCATCTGTGGAACCCCTGAATAGACAAAGAATCATCCCAAATAGAGGAGGTGGACTTTGAGAACAAGATTTATTATTTTTTCCCCTTTTCCTCTTTTTGTGAGTGTGTATGTGTATGCTTCTGTGTGAGATTTTGTCGGTATAGCTTTGCTTTCACCATTTGTCCTAGGGTGTTATCCGTCCTTTTTTTTTTTTTTTTTTTTACATTTAAAAAAATATTTTTCGTAATAATAATTTTTAATTTTAATAACTTTATTTTATTTTACCTTACTTTATTTTATTTTATTTTATCCTCTTTCTTTCTTTCTTTCTACTTTTTCTCCCTTTTATACTGAGCCGTGTGGATGAAAGCCTCTTGGTGCAGCAGCCAGAAGTCAGTGCTGTGCCTCTGAGGTGGGAGAACCAACATCAGGACACTGATGCACAAGAGACTTCCCAGCTCCACGTAATATCAAATGGCAAAAATCTCCCAGAGATGTCCATCTCAACACCAACACCCAGCTACACTCAATGACCAGCAAGCTACAGTGCTGGACACCCTATACCAAACAACTAGCAAGACAGGAACACAACCCCACCCATTAGCAGAGAGGCTGCCTAAAATCATAAACAGTCCACAAACACCCCAAAACACACCACCAGACGTGGACCTGCCCACCAGAAAGACAAGATCCAGCCTCATCCACCAGAACACAGGCACTAATGCCCTCCACCAGGGAGCCTACAAAACCCACTGAACCAATTTTAGCCACTGGGGACAGAAGCCAAAAACAACAGGAACTACGAACCTGCAGCCTGCAAAAAGGAGACCCCAAACACAGTAAGATAAGCAAAATGAGAAGGCAGAAAAACACACAGCAGATGAAGGAGCAAGATAAAAACCCACCAGACCTAACAAATGAAGAGGAAATAGGCAGTCTGCCTGAAAAAGAATTCAGAATAATGATAGTAAAGATGATCCAAAACCTTGTAAATAGAATAGACAAAATGCAAGAAACATTTAACAAGGACCTAGAAGAACTAAAGATGAAACAAGCAATGATGAACAACACAATAAATGAAATTAAAAATACCCTAGAAGGGATCAATAGTAGAATAACTGAGGCAGAAGAACGGATAAGTGATCTGGAAGATAAAATAGTGGAAATAACTACTGCAGAGCAGAAAAAGGAATGAAAAGAACTGAGGACAGTCTCAGAGACCTCTGGGACAACATTAAACATACCAACATTTGAATTATAAGGGTTCCAGAAGAAGGAGAGGAAAAGAAAGGGACTGAGAAAATATTTGAAGAGATTATACTTTAAAATTTCCCTAATATGGGAAAGGAAATAGTTAATCAAGTCCAGGAAGCAGAGAGAGTCCCATAAAGGATAAATCCAAGGAGAAACATGACAAGACACATATTAATCAAACTGTCAAAAATTAAATACAAAGAAAACATATTAAAAGAAGCAAGGGAAAAACAACAAATAACACACAAGGGAATCCCCATCAGGTTAACAGCTGATCTTTCAGCAGAAACTCTGCAAGCCAGAAGGGACTGGCAGGACATATTTAAAGTGATAAAGGAGAAAAACCTACAACCAAGATAACTCTACCAAGCAAGGATCTCATTCAGATTTGATGGAGATACTAAAACCTTTACGGAAAAGCAAAAGCTGAGAGAGTTCAGCACCACCAAACCAGCTTCACACAAATGCTAAAAGTTCCTCTCTAGGCAAGAAACACAAGAGAAGGAAAAGACCTATAACAACAAACCCAAAACAATTAAGAAAATGGGAATAGGAACATGCATATTGATAATTACCTTAAATGCAAATGGATTAAAATCTCCCACCAAAAGACACAGACTGGCTGAATGGATACAAAAACAAGACCCATATATATGCTGTCTACAAGAGAGCCACTTTAGACCTAGAGGCACATACAGACTGAAAGTGAGGGGTTGGAAAAAGATATTCCATGCAAATGGAAACCAAAAGAAAACTGGAGTAGCAATTCTCATATCAGACAAAAGAGATTTTAAAATAAAGACTATTACAAGAGACAAAGAAGGACACTACATAATGATCAAGGGATCGATCCAAGAAGAAGATATAACAATTGTAAATATTTATGCACCCAACATAGGAGCACCACAATATATAAAGCAAATACTAACAGCCATAAAAGGGGAAATCGAAGGTAACACATTCATAGTAGGGGATTTTAACACCCCACTTTCACCAATGGACAGATCATCTAAAATGAAAATAAATAAGAAAACACAAGCATTAAATGATACATTAAACAAGATGGAGTTAATTGATCATTATAGGACATTCCATGCAAAAACAACAGGATACATATTTTTCTCAAGTGCTCATGGAACATGCTCCAGGATAGATCATGTCTTGGGTCACAAATCGAGGCTTGATAAATTTAAGAAAATTAAAATTGTATCAGGTATCTTTTTCCGACCACAATGCTATGAGACTAGATATTAATTACAGGAAAATATCTGTAAAAAATACAAACACATGGAGGCTAAACAATACATTACTTAATAATGAAGTGATCACTGAAGAAATCAAAGAGGAAATCAAAAAATACCTAGAAACAAATGACAATGGAGACATGATGATGCAAAACCAATGGGATGCAGCAAAAGCAGTTCTAAGAGGGAAGTTTATAGCAATACAATCCTACCTTAAGAAACAGGAAACATCTCGAACAAACAACCTAACCTTGCACCTAAAGCAATTAGAGAAAGAAGAACAAGAAAACCCTACAGTTATCAGAAGGAAAAAAATCATAAAGATCAGATCAGAAATAAATGAAAAAGGAATGAAGGAAATGATAGCAAAGATCAATAAAACTAAAAGCTGGTTCTTTGAGAAGATAAACAACATTGATAAACCATTAGCCAGACTTATCAAGAAAAAAAGGGAGAAGGCTCAAATCAATAGAATTAGAAATGAAAAAGGAGAAGTAACAACTGACACTGCAAAAACACAAAAGATCATGAGAGATTACTACAAGCAACTCTATGCCAATAAAATGGACAACCTGGAAGAAATGGACAAATTCTTAGAAGTGCACAACCTGCCAAGACTGAATCAGGAAGAAATAGAAAATATGAACAGACCAATCACAAGCACTGAAATTGAAACTGTGATTAAAAATCTTCCAACAAACAAAAGCCCAGGACCAGGTGGCTTCACAGGTGAATTCTATCAAGCATTTAGAGAAGAGCTAACACCTTTCCTTCTCAAACTCTTCCAAAATATAGCAGAGTGAGGAACACTCCCAAACCCATTCATGGAAGCCACCATCACCCTTATACCAAAACCAGACAAGGGTGTCACAAAGAAAGAAAACTACAGGCCAATATCACTGATGAACATAGATGCAAAAATCCTCAACAAAATACTAGCAAACAGAATCCAACAGCACATTAAAAGGATCATACACCATGATCAATTGGGGTTTATTCCAGGAATGCAAGGATTCTTCAATATACGCAAATCAATCAATGTGATACAGCATATTAACAAATTGAAGGAGAAAAACCATATGGTCATCTCAATAGATGCAGAGAAAGCTTTAAACAAAATTTAACACCCATTTATGATAAAAACCCTGCAGAAAGTAGGCATAGAGGGAACTTTCCTCAACATAATAAAGGCCATACATGACAAACCCACAGCCAACATCGTCCTCAATTGTGAAAAACTGAAAGCATTCCAGTAAGATCAGGAACAAGACAAGGCTGCCCACTCTCACCACTCTTATTCAACATAGTTTTGGAAGTTTTATCCACAGCAATCAGAGAAGTAAAGGAAATAAAAAGAATGCAAATTGGAAAAGAAGAAGTAAAGCTGTCACTGTTTGCAGATGACATGATACTATACATAGAGAATCCTAAAGATGCTACCAGAAAACTACTAGAGCTAATCAATGAATTTGGTAAAGTAGCAGGATACAAAATTAATGCACAGAAATCTCTGGCATTCCTATACAATAATGATGAAAAATCTGAAAGTGAAATCAAGAAAACACTCCCATTTACCACTGTAACAAAAAGAATAAAATATCTAGGAATAAACCTACCTAAGAAGACAAAAGACCTGTATGCAGAGAATTATAAGACACTGATGAAAGAAATTAAAGATGATACAAATAGATGGAGAGATATACCATGTTCTTGGATTGGAAGAGTCAACATTGTGAAAATGACTCTACTACCCAAAGCAATCTACTGATTCAATACAATCCCTATCAAACTACCACTGGCATTTTTCACAGAACTAGAACAAAAAAATTCACAATTTGTATGGAAACACAAAAAACTCCGAAAAGCCAAAGCGATCTTGAGCACGAAAAACGGAGCTCGGGGAATCAGGCTCCCTGATTTCAGACTATACTACAAAGCTACAGTAAGCAAGACAGTATGGTACTGGCACAAAAACAGAAATATAGATCAAAGGAACAGGATAGAAAGCCTAGAGATAAACCCTCACACATATGGTCACCTTATCTTTGATACAGAAGGCAGGAATGTACAGTGGAGAAAGGACAAACTCTTCAATAAGTGGTGCTGGGAAAACTGGACAGGTACATGTAAAAGTATGAGTTTAGATCACTCCCTAACACCATACACAAAAATAAGCTCAAAATGGATTAAAGACCTAAATGTAAAGCCAGATACTATCAAACTCTTAGAGTAAAACATAGGCAGAACACTCGATGACATAAATCACAGCAAGAATCTTTTTGACCCACCTCCTAGAGAAATGGAAATATGAACAAAAATAAACAAATAGGACCTAATGAAACTTAAAAGCTTTTGCACAGCAAAGGAAACCATAAACAAGGCCAAAAGACAACCCGCAGAATGGATGAAAATATTTGCAAATGAGGCAACTGACAAAGGATTAATCTCCAAAATTTACAAGCAGCTTATGCAGCTCAATAACAAAAAAACAAACAACCCAATCCAAAAATGGGCAGAAGACCTAAATAGACATTTCTCCAAAGAAGATATACAGACTGCCAAGAAACACATGAAAGAATGCTCAACATCATTAATCATTAGAGAAATGCAAATCAAAACTACAATGAGATATCACCTCACACCAGTCAGAATGGCCATCATCAAAATATCTAGAAACAATACATGCTGGAGAGGGAGTGGAGAAAAGGGAACACTCTTGCACTGCTGGTGGGAATGTGAATTGGTAGAGCCACTATGGAGAACAGTATGCAGGTTCCTTAAAAAATTACAAATAGAACTACCATATGACCCAGCAATCCCACTACTGGGCATATTCCCTGAGAAAACCATAATTCAAAAAGAGTCATGTACCAAAATGGTCATTGCAGCTCTATTTACAATAGACAGGAGATGGAAACAACCTAAGTGTCCATCATCGGACGAATGGATAAAGAAGATGTGGCCCATATATACAATGGAACATTACTCTGCCATAAAAAGAAACAAAATTGAGCTATTTGTAATGAGGTGGATGGACCTAGAGTCTGTCATACAGAGTGAAGTAAGTCAGAAAGAGAAAGACAAATTCCGTATGCTAGCACATATGTATGGAATTTAAGAAAAAAAAATGTCATGAAGAACCTAGGGGTAAGACAGGAATAAAGACACAGACCTACTAGAGAATGGACTTGAGGATATGGGGAGGGGGAACTGTAAGCTGTGACAAAGTGAGAGAGTGGCATGTACATATATACACTACCAAACATAAAACAGATAGCTAGTGGGAAGCAGCCGCATAGCACAGGGAGAGCAGCTCAATGCTTTGTGACCACCTAGAGTAGTGGGATGTGGAGGGTGGGAGGGAGGGAGACACAAGAGGGAAGAGTTAGGGGAACATATGTATATGTATAACTGATTCACTTTGTTATAAAGCAGAACGTCACACACCATTGTAAAGCAATTATACTCCAATAAAGATGTAAAAAATTAAAAATTCATCCATGCTCACACACTTATAGATCAGCAGAGCACTGGCTGACCTATAGTGGCCTTAAGAAGGCTTAGTTCCATTGGCCAAAGCGAGCCACATAACCAAGCTCAATATCAGTAGAATGAGGAAATGTATTGTGCCCAAGTGGAAGGAAAAATAAAGAGAATATTTGCTAAACAATAATCTAAACTTGAAAGACTCTGGCTAACTTAGGCCAAAAATCAATTTATTGCAAAGATACAGCATAGCTCAAAGGAGCAAAGGAAGACCTGAAGAATCAGCTTGTAAAGGAAAGAGAATGGATCCAGAGGTCTATGTGGGAGGAACCAAAAGAGTCTCTGTAGGTACTCTTCCCCAGGTGGGTGAGCACCAACCATTTTTACTCTTTGTGTCACTCCAATCAAGTTTAAAATTCCAAGAAGAGCACATCTGTTGAGCCTTGGTTGGTTCGTGTACCTGCACCTTTGCTTGGCTATCAGGAAGTGGTGATTCAAGCAGTGACTCATTTTTATTTTGTCTTTCCTATCTGCCATCCAAGATGGTGTGTCAGCTTCATTTTAAGGAGGGTGACCCTGGAGTTTTTAGGACTGACAGTCAGCTTTGTTAGGAGTTACAGAGGTAATTAGATCTCAGCTGTTTATAGCTAGTGAGAGAGAGAATACTTTTATCCTACCATTCTAGGCATGAGTCTGAAATTAACTCTGAATGGTTGTGAGACCATGGAATTAGAAAATGATGATTTATATGAGGTAAAGACTGTACTTATTGCTGGTGATAATAGTCATCTTTTCTCTACTCCTATACACTGCATAGGGGAAGAAAACAACCAAATGAATATCTGAGTATATTTACAAAGGGTGCAAGAAGAATAGATGCAAAGAAGCAATAAACCAATGTCACTATACATAGCAAATAGCACCATAAGTTTGGAATTTCCTGAAATCTTTCCTGTCATTCAGAGATTTATGCAACTAATATACTACAAAAGATACTACAAAAATTACCAGATATACAATTCTAGTACAAATCTATATGTTGGCATAGGGGCATAAAGGATAACAGTGAATAAACCATGCATAAGTATATATGGCTGAGTTGCTCATAGCGTAACAACACTTCCCAATATTAAAAATTTCATATTAATTTAAAAATACAGATTTATATATATATAGAGAGAGATGTATTATGTATGTATGTTTGGGTACTATTATATACAAACATACATATCTAACATGTAAAACATGGTAGTGATATTTTTATGCTGGCCACTAGATGGGCACTGATGCTAGAATTACATTTAATTTTGCTTTAAATAATTTTGACTTAAAATTTTTATTTTAAAATGTATCATATTTGTAGAAAAATAGTGTATCTTTCTTTTTAATTTAATACAGAAGCTTGAATGTTTTAGAAAAGTAACTTCTTGAAAACAATTGTAATTTTCAATGTTTTTCATTTTCTTTTAGTTATGCTTTTGGATGAAATGTAACATTTTGTGCATTTTGAATAATAAGTGATGTGTGATTTTTAGTCCTTTAGAATGTACAAGTTGAGATTATGATAGGAATAGATAACAGAAAAGTGCAGATCAGGAAAGAAATGGAAAATCTTCAAAAGAGCTGTTTGCTTAAAATTTTTAAAATCTAGAAACAATGGTAGTGAGCGTACTTTTCTTTAATATGCTCTGTGTAAAATTTACAAGTAGGTCATTATATTTTCTTTATTTAATGAAGATTTACCAGTTAAAACATAAAAATAAACAACAGGTCAGATGAAATCCCAGCAACCTCATTTTCTTTAATAACTGAAAAGGTAAATATCAGCTCAAAACAATGAGAATGAAAAAGAGAATTATCCACATCAAATTCACAGCTCAGAAGAAACAAATACACCCTTTAATGGTCTCCCTATTAAAGGATGAAGAAAACTACATTTATAAAATAGACAAATTGAAAGAAAAAGACAAAAATTACTGTGTTTTTCAAATTATGATCTTAGAAAATGGCTGTCACATCCTTCTGACAGCATGAGAGTGTTTTTAGTAAAACACAATCTGACTCAAATTAATGATTATATAATTTTACTGGATACACACGGATGAACATTTAGTATTTAATTTTAAATAAAAATTATTTTAAATGGAGAAAAATTGTAGACATTGGCATTTGTATTCTAAATCAATGGCAAAGAATTGCTACTATATTTATATGTTTCCCAACTAATCTTCAAGTCCAGCCTTGACTAATGAAGGTATCCAAAACTGGATACACAAGTTTCTTATTAGAGAAACACAAAATACCACTTTCCAATTGAAAAAATAAAACTAATTCAAAAATGCAATTACTAGTATTCAAAAGTCTGAGTAAATATAAATAAATAACATTCAACAATGGTAAGTAAATGCCAACATATTACTGCCAGTATAGAAAATAATATCACATGTTTAATATTAGCTGAGCATAGAATGCTTTTTATGGCACAAAAAGAACAATACTTACAGAAAGGAAAGGAAAAACCTCAGTTTATTAGAAATTATTTCCAAATTTGTTGCAAGCAAAACTGATTATGTAAAATAGAGTTAAAATTAAAAATAATGAGTTTTACTATCTGGGATGGAGAAATAAATATTAGATTACTAGTTTAATGAGTAATAAAATAAGAAATTATAAATAAATAAAAAGTAAATACTATTCAATTCAATTTGATTGTAGCAAGGACAAAAGTTATGTTAAACAACTAGTATTCATTATAATTATTTTTGAATTCACAAAAGAAAATAATAGAGTTGAATTCATTGGTTTTACACCTAATGTATCAAGTATGCATTCTGACTTAAGAACTAAGAAACAATTTTCAGCATTGGTTTAAAAGATTTTCTATAGCTATGATAAAAGTGTTAGCATAATTAATAATTTACAATGTATACAAATTAGAATCTGGGCCAAAAACCCAGGAACATGTACAGTATATAGTTAGATTTTGTTACTAGGAGACATGGCCATGACTTACTAATAGCAATGACATTCCTTCGAAAAATTCAGAGATTGCATACAGTTTTTTTATCTGTCCAAAGATGGAACAAATAACTTGATAAAACAAATATAAAATATTGACCTCATAAATACACATGGAAACATGATGATAATGTTAACTAAATACTATTAAAGCAATTGGATTTGATTAGGCAGGATATGAGATGTTTTAGAAGACTAGAGATAAACTAACAGAAGACTCTTAAGGAGTGAAACGTGATCTTAGGTGAAGATTTAAATTAATAGTGAATATGTGCTATTAAGTTATATACTACGAACTGTTGCTTGTTAGTAAAAAGGTTAACAGAAGCGTACCAAAAAAAAAAAATCTAAATTTGGCTGTTACACTTTTTAAAAGGTAAAAAAATACGTATTAACAACTGCTTATATAAAAAAACCTGAGGCTTCCCTGGTGGTGCAGTGGTTGAGAATCTGCCTGCTAATGCAGGGGACACGGGTTCGAGCCCTGGTCTGGGAGGATCCCACATGCCGCAGAGCAACTAGGCTCGTGAGCCACAACTACTGACCTGCGGATCTGGAGCCTTTGATCCGCAAAAAAAAAGAGAGGCCACGCTAGTGAGAGGCCCATGCACCGCGATGAAGAGTGGCCCCCACTTGCCACAACTAGAGAAAGCCCTCACACAGAAACGAAGACCCAACACAGCAAAAATAAATAAATTAATTAATAAACTCCTACCCCCAACATCTTCTTTGGAAAAAAAAAAAAACTGTTTATATGTGTTTTTAAATCAATAGAAACTACACATGAAATATGCAGCAAAAATGACATTGAAACAAAATATAAGAGTTTAGAATAAGGAAACAAAAATGTTTTAAGCCTATAAAGGAGAAAGAATATTGCAATAATCACCAATTTCTACAGAGACTGTTTCCTGGTCTTTTTTTTTTTTTTTTTGGCAGACTTATTGAGATAATTTCACATACCATAAAATTCACCCATTTAAAGTGATCAGTTCAATGTTTTTTAGTATATTCACAGAGTTATGCAACCATCACCATAATCTAATTTTGTCATACTTTTTAACCACAGATTTATTGATATAATTCACATACAGTAATATTCACCTTTTTAAATTGAACAATTCCGTAGTTTTTAGTATATTCAGAGTTGTGCAACCATGACCACCATCTAATTCCAGGACATTTCCATATTCTGCAAAGAAACCCCTTACCAATCGCTGGTCACTAGTCACCAGCCACTAGTCATTTCTCCCTTCTCCCCTGACCAAAAGCAATATTTTTCCACTCCTGAAACACACTAATCTACTTTCTGCCTCTGTGTATATATCTTTTCTGGATATCTCATATAAATAGAAATATGGCCTTTTATGTCTGTCTTCCTTCACTAGACATAATGTTTTCAAGTTACATCCACCTTGTGGCATATATCAGAACTTCATTCCTTTTTATGACCCAATAATATTCACATGTATGGATGTACCACATTTTATTTAACCATTTAACAGTTGATGGACATTTGGGTTGCTTCCACATTTCAGCTATTATAAGTAATGCTATTATGAACATTTGTGTACATGTTTTTGTGTGGGCATATGTTTTCAATTGTCTTGGATATACACCTAGGAGTGGATTACTGAGTCATGATAACTCTATTTTAACTTTCTGGGGAACTGCCAAACTAGTTTTTAAATTAGTGGCACCATTTTACATCTCCACAAACAATACATGAGGGTTCTAATTTCTCCATATCCTTGTTAACACTTGCTATTATCTGTCTTTTTGATTATAGCCATCTTAGCGTGTGCCGAGTGATATGACATAGTGGTTTAGATTTGCATTTCCTTAATGACTAATGATGTTGAGCATCTTTTCATGTGCTTATTGGCAATTAGTAGAGCTTCTTAGGAGAAAAGTTTATTCAAATGTTATGCCACTTCATAATTAGACTTTTTAAAATCTTTGTATTGTTGATTTGTATTTCTTGTCACTTTAAAATACAGTCATATTTTTATTGAATAAATTTGACATATAAGCTGTATAAATTTAAGGTGTACATTGTGTTACACTGATACATTTACATATTGTAATATGATTGCATTTGTAGCAATATTTATCCCACTATGTAATTACAGTATTGTTGTCTATATTCATTATACTGTGCATTAGATCTTTATGATGTATTTACATCATACATTGAAAGTTTGTACCCTTAAACTACAGCAATTAAATTATAGTCCTGATAGAATAGAAATTTGATAAAATTGAAAAAATACTGCTCTTTTTGGTTTGCCTATAACATGCAACTTTTAAAAATTTGAAAGAACAAAATATGTAATACAGATGGATCTAAATATCACTTTAAAAAGATGGTGAAAAGATAATAGATATGATAGCAATTCAATACATAAAATCAAAATATTCTAAATATTTTCTATGATTTGATAATTTACCTATGGATCCCTTCATGTTAAAAGATCCATAGTTTGTTTCTGAATTTAAATATTGCTTTACAAAATTTGTTGGCAATTTCAGTTACTACTGCCTCAGCAGAGCAAAATTTTTCAAAAAAATTACCACCAATCTAAAAAGCCTATCTGGAAAAGAAGTGTGGGCAACTATCACCAAATACTGCCAACTGAACCAAATAGATTAAAAGCCCTAGAACATTATTAAGAAAATTGTACAGAGAAAATATAAACCCAAATTATAAATATCTGAGATTGTAAGAGACTTACAATGACCCTTGGTTCCCTTTCTTTAGTAGGCATGTAGCAGAGGGAGAAAGCCACTCAGAACATAAGGAAAACATATCCCTAACGAATGCCCACCGCAGGTGGGAAAAATAGGGCACAGCCAAAGATCACGGAGAAAAGTAATGGACTTGAGACTTCTCTGGTGGGAAGCAAAATCAGGGTCTAATCCAGGAATATTTCCATCCCATTCTCGCTTTCTAAAGTAGAAGGTCCTCACCACCTCTGCCTGGTAAGATTTCAGAATAGTTGTATATCAGATTAGTGTCTGCCATGGATTTTCTATTCTTCTTCTTTCCAAAGGGAAGTGTTTAATACAGTTACTCTGTCCGTGTTCTACTATTGTGTATTTGGATAGCATGGAAAAGTAACTTATCTTTTTATTCGTGAGGGTCCAAAGCAAGAGAAATCACACTCAGATTTGATGCGGAATCTCCTGTATTATTCCCAAGAAGCCTAGGCTTTGAATTTGATATCATGGCAAAATGGGACTTTGGGGTTGACTTCTTTGGGAAGGACTGAGTATATTTTGCCTGTGAGAAGTAGAGTGAGTTGACTATTTTGGAGACCCAAAGGGCAGAAAGTGATAGTCTGTAATGCTGTTCACCATTTATGTCCAGCTTGCAGTCTCCTGGGCATGTAGAGGATTATACATCTTGTCCCATTTGTTGTTGAGTAGAGCATGTGACCAAATCAGGTCAGTGGGTTACCCTGGAAGTGGGATGTGATGACCAGCAATGTTTGAGATAGTAGCTGCTCCATCAGCCTGAGTCCAGAGAGGGTAAGCCATGAAACAAAGCTCACAGCCAATACCCAACAGTCAGGTGCATGAGTGAGAAATAACTTGTGTTGTTATGAGTCATACAGAGATGGAAGTTGTTTACTACATTATAATGTAGACTTTCCCGATGGCTATAGTGACATTAAACACACGGGCTTCTTTAATGAAAATGAAGCCTTCTCCAAATTAAATAGTTAAACATTTAATGGTGAGGAAACCTTATGAATCATGCATATTGCCTCAAATTTGTTTTTGAAATTTGTTGGTCCTGCGATGAAGTTCAGACCCAGAAAAGTACGATGCTTTTCCCTGTGAAAAGCAGGTGAAGTTCTGAATTTGGTATCTTTTATTCCACTTCCAGTATTAACAGTCACTGCTCGTTGTACAATGACTTTAGAATAACAGAAGTTAATGTGGCTCTTTACTCCCAGTTTCTCCCCAGGGTACTTGGCAGTTTCTCTCAATCTTCTGGTTGCTTTCTCAAAACAGCTGGAGCTTAATTCTGAAAATACGGAAAGACAACATTGTCCTACGGCTTTTAATTGCCAGCTAAGCAGGTTTCAATTTATGAATCCATCTCGTATGTGATTAAAGTGCAGTTTTGTGGGTATTTTTTTTAAGGTTTTTAAACACTGTGAATACTTTTCCACATTACTTACCTGAGTAGGGAGGGTTAATCCCACACTCCCCAGTCTCATATAAGGCACATCACCCTCTTGCATAGTGCTTCTTAAACTCTGCTCATTAGATCATGTGGGAGCCTTAAAAAATTCTGATACCCAAGCACACCCTGAATCCATCAAGTGTAAATACTTTGGAGAGTGTGAGAATTAATTTCATGTGTCAATTTAACTGGGACGTGAGCTGCCCAGATATTTGATCAAGCGTTATTCTGGGTGTTTCTGTGAGGGTGTTTTAAAGTGAGGTTAGCATGTAAATTGATAGACTGAGTAAAGCATACTGTCCTCCCTAATGTGAATGGGCCTTACCCAATCAGCTGAAGGCCTGAATAGAATAAAAAGGTTTACCCTCCCCTGCACAAGTGGGAATTCCTCCTGCCTGACTGCTTTGAGTTGGAACATTGTTTCTTTGTTTGTTTTTTCCTGCCTTCAGACTTGAACTGAAACATTTGTTCTTCCTTGATCTTGAATCTTCTGGCCTTGAATATTTTGGCCTTCAGATTGGAATTTATACCATCAGATCTCCTGGGTATTCAGCTTGCTGACTGCAGATCTTGGGATATGCCAGCTTCCATAATTATATAAGCCAATTCCTTATAGTAAATACCTTATAAAATATATGTATACATATATTTTATAAGGTATTTGTATGTATGTATAAGGTATTTGTATAATGTATAAGGTATTTGTATAATGTATATGTATGTATACATATATATACATTATACATACATATATATACATACGTATACATACGTATACATATACACATATGTATGTATATGTATGTATACATACATACATATACATATACACATATATAATTTTACTCATGTATGTATAAAGATTTTTAAATATATCTTTACATATACATATGTACATCATATGTACATTTATTTTGTGTGCATATATATATATATATATATATATAGTCATGTGACTTTATGTGGCCAATGAAATGTGAGAAGTTATGTATGTCATGTGTATATCATGCAAAAGCCGAAGAGTGAATCTTCCTATTGTCTTTCCTCTCCTAATATGATCACAAATGTTTTAAGGACAGGATGCTCAGTGAGTCTGGTTCTTGGAATGAAGATGATGTGGAAAAACAGTGAAGATGACATGAAATGGAGCACAACAGACCTAGTATAGACATGAAGCATGAATGAGATATAAACATTATTATCATGGGTTTTCTGTTAGAGTTTTTCAGCCTTCTGTTAACACATACATACACTACCCAGTCTATAAACTCTGGGGCCATTCTGCCTCTGGGTTTATTGTGATGTGAGATAATATATTTTCTTACATACTAAAGCATTTGGATCATGTTTTTATTGTGTTCGCATCTGTAATCATTCAAATTGTGCACCAAGAAAGCTCCTTTCATTTCTTCAAACTCTAGTTATTGTCCTGTCTTCCTTGGGTTTTTCCTGGTATCATAGGACAGCATTATCCTTCTAGCTTTTGTTACACTGCAATATATATATATATATATATATATATATTTCTCATCACATGCATCAGAGTGATTGTTAATCTTATTTTTACATCATCTACATGCTAGCCAACAAGCTCCCCCAACAGAAAGGTTTATGTGTTTTCTATCTTTATGTATCTGGCATCTAGATCAGTATCAAGCAGTTAAAAAGGCCCAATACACACTTTTTTCTGAGCTAAGTCAAATAATCTTATAATGTGGAAATGGTAATTCTCTCACTTATTTACAATAGAATTGTCTTCAATATTTCATCTACATACATTGAGAAGCACATAACACAGTGTTGTGATTTTACTTCTACAATCAAACAGGCTTTAAAAAGCACAACGGAAGGAAAATTTATTGTCTTTATCCATATTTTCCTCCCTCCTTTGTTTTTTCTTCCTTCCCAATGTTACAAGTTTCCTCTTTCATCATTTCCTTTTGTCTTAGAGAACTTCCTTTAGCTATTCGGTTAGGGTAGGTCAACTGGCAAGACAAACTCTCTTAGTATTCTTTCATCTGGGATATCTTGATGTCCTCCTATGCCATCTGATTGACATCAACTGATTGGCTTTCTCATTCAAATTGTGGATTTCCTGGGTTTTGGTATGATGAGTGAGTTTCCTATTGTATCCTGGACATTTTGTTTGTTAGGAGACTCTTGATGCTATTTAAATCTTCAATTTTAGCTTGTAATCACCCTGTTCAGATTTAGTATATAGTTTCTGGCCTACTTCTGTGGGTTTTAGCTCTAATGACAGTTTAGTTTTCATAAGATTTGCAATGCAATTCTGGCCTGTTTTGTTATTCTGGTGCTGCTGGGTCTCCTGCTCAATTCCTACTGGTGCTGAAGTAATATCTTGGCTCATCTTCTGCCAGGGGGTGGATGAGAGCCAGAAGATGCTGGGTCTAGGCTTCTTATGCCACTGTGTGGAGGGCAGGAAAAGCTGGGCTCCAATGACATTGCCTCGAGATAAGCTGTATGTCAGCTTATCTACTAGGGTGCTTTTATGCAGCAGTGGTGGGTTGCTCTTTGGGGGCTTTGAAGCTGCTGCTTCAGGTTGGGTTCAGCCAGCTGGTGCCCTAGCTATGGAGCAGGTGCTGGGGCTTCCCCTCGGGAAGCCAGGTCTTGGACTTGCCCTTTCTCGGCACCATGTGTGATAGAAGGAAAACCTAGGAAACTCGCAGTGTTGTCATTCCTCAGGTCCTGAGTCCCCTTACCAGTCCACCTTTTTCTTTCCACCTCTTTAAATCCTTTTATCATCGTCTGTTGAATTATTTCTAGGGCATTTAGTTGTACTCAGAGGAAGGAGTGGGTATATGTTAGCCTATAGTATCTTGTTCCAGAACTGGAAGTCTCTAAATGTTTTTATGTATTAACTTATTTAATCTTCACAACTTCTTTGAAGTAGGGTAACATATAATCTCTTATTTTACACATATGATAGGTTAAGGAAGAAAAACAAAAAATTAATAAGATCCTGCCAAAGACACCAAGGAAGAAGAATATATAAGTGAAATATATACACATATATTTTTGTGTACTCATGCATGCACACATGCTCACACAGAGTTATAACTATGATCTTGAATAGATTTATAGCTATAGTGCCTACTTTAATCACAAAATAAAGCAACTTAGAATGCATGAACAAGTTTTTAGAAGTTATTTTTATATACTTTTTTGAACAGCATTATGATTCACATTTTATTTTTCATAATTTTTCATTACGTTGTTTGGGAAACCATACATGGAGATATTTTTCTGTTGTGTTATCTCATAATCACAATGAACAGCACACAGCTTTATGAGTTGATATTTCTTTTTTTTTAATATAAATTTATTTATTTATTTTTGGCTGCGTTGGGTCTTTGTTACTGTGCTGGCTTTCTCTAGTTGCAGTGAGTGGGGGGCTACTCTCTGTGGAGGCACACAGGCTTCTCACTGTGGTGGCTTCTCTTGTTGCGGAGCATGGGCTCTAGGTGAGCGGGCTTCAGTAGTTGTGGCATGTGGGCTCAGTTGTCGTGGCACATGGGCTTAGTTGCTCCGTGGCATGTGGGATCTTCCTGGACCAGGGCACGAACCCGTGTCCCCTGCATTGGCAGGTGGGTTCTTAACCACTGCGCCACCAGGCAAGTCCGTGAGTTGATATTTCTTACACAACAAGACACAAGTACTCAGAAAGTATTAAAGTAATATTTCTGGGTTTTCAGACACAACATTGTATTTATTGAATAAACTTCTTTGTTTATACTTAGAGATTCTTCTTTATATTATGGTTTTTCCTAAATTTACACAGACTTGTTTATCATTCATGTCTCATCTGCTGTAGAATTTCCATGTTGTTTTGGTAGGAAAAATATTCCTTTTGTCTTATGTAACTAAGGAGAGTGTAGCCCAAGTCATGAAAGAGAAATGAAATAATCCTATTAATATGAAAAGAAGGAGATAAAAAGGGTTGGCTCAAGTCAGATTATATTCACCCCAGTGATTCTCTACTAAATGTTTGTTTGTTGTTTTTGCATTTACCATCTTCCATTAAAAATAATAGCCCTAAGGCGAATAAGAACAATAATACATTATTTTACAGTGTATATAGTTCTTTCAGATTCATAGTTTGCATTTCATTAACATGAATTTCCTATGATTCATGAATTAGTGAGAGGCCTAGAGCTTTGGACCCTGGCTCCTGGGGTTAAAATCCTAGCTCTACCTTTTTCTAGCTGAGTGACCTTGGACAGGTTACTTAACCTTTCTTGACTTCATTTTCCTCATCCCTAAGGTAACATGAGCAAGTTACTCAACCATTTTGTCCCTTAACTTCCTCATCTCTAAGATGATACAGTTTTCCAGGAGGATTAAATGAGGAAATGAAGTAAAACACTTAATAAATGTTACTTATTGTTATCTCCATTTTATACATGAGGACCATTTGGTTCAACAGATAAGCACCTGCAAGAAATGGATATGCAGCATATCTTATACTAATTGATTTTACATTAAAATGAAATGAATTTAAATTTTCTTTAAATGCTTTTGCAGAGTTGCATTTCAGAGCTCAAGAAGTAGAGCATAGATAATACAGAGAAAGACATTTACTGCTTGTCACAGAGCAGTCACTTTGGAGCTCAGAGCTCTTATCTTTACAACTTCCCTCTGAACTCTAACATAACCCTTGAGGAAACTATGACCTCGTCCATTGAACAACCACCTCTTTGGACTAAGGCCAAACTGGACCTGCCACACTTTTTTATACCACCAGTGAGCTAAAACCGATTTTTATATATTAAACTTAGCAAGTGATCTGATGATAGAAAACTTATTTTGGACCCCAATTAAATGAATGTTATCCCCCCAAAAGAATTCCATAATTCTCATTAGTAGATCTGTATTACAAAAATTTGTAATCAATAGTTACATTTTTAATTACATCAGCAAAACAGTTGTGGAAATTTGTTTTCTTTCTTTATTATGTTAAGTGTCTTCATAATATCCCTGATTTTGCCTATTGGCCTTCAAAACCTAAAGCACTCTCTGGTTCTTCACAGAAAAATTTTGCTAACTCTTCATCTAAGACATTAATGTGACTATTTTGCATGAGTAAATGGCTTTTTGACCATCAGGCAGGTATACACTTTGAACTCTATTTTTCCAATAGTGGTTATAAATTGCCTCTGTTAATCAGATTTGATTTTTATCTAAAATATATAATATTTAGCCTGGGGATTTAAAAATATTTATTTTGAGTTTATGTTAGATGACAGCAAATTTCTTTGTAATTTTAGCGTGATATTGTGACCCTGTATGAGAATAGTCAACCATTTTGAAATTAGCAGAAGGAGCCTGCAGATGTTGTGAGGGGTTCCTGACCTCTCTTTCCTAAATAACACGGAAAGATTTTTTTCTTCTATGAAAATCCAGGAGGCATTTTTAAATTTAGTAAGTCAAAAGATTAGGCAATTTAAAACTATTTTTACAATTGAATTTCCTTTTCCTCAAAGGTTAATTTCTTGTAAATTTATTTTAACCTCATAAAACTATTAACATTTTTGCTGTTTATTTTCCCTTGGGCTTTTAAATGTTAATGTGTTTTTTAACCTACATAACTGAGACATCTTTAATGTCTCAGAATTAAAGGAGCTGAGACATACATGGTGAGGAGCTCAGGGTCTGGAACCAGATATTACTTAATAAATATAGTTACATTATTATTGAGAACTGGGAAGGATCTATAGTTCAACTGGTCTAATCCCAACATTATATAGTTGAGAAAAAATTAAGTCCAGAAAATCTAAGTGATATATCCAAAGCTTCCCAAGCATTTCCACTTAGCAGCATATCCAAATTTCAGATTTTAATTCTCATTTCACTAAACCATCAACAGGATATTTTATTACGTCACTGGAAAACCAACTCCACCTCTTCAAAAGAGTATTATGGGACATAATTATCATGAAACTAATTGTATCCATCTTCCCTCTTTTGTTCTTGATCTTTCCTCTACTATTAAAATACCTTTCCCAGGGTTTCCCAGGGCTCAGCACAGGAGCTACTTGATCATTGTAATAGTTAATTGAAATATCTAATCTATTCTCACAATACAAATAAAATATTTTAGAAATATTCACCTCTGAGTAGTAGTAGTAATGATGAAAATAATTATACTGCCCTTTATTTAATAAATAAATACCTAACAGCACAATACCTCTATACTAGCATAGAGGTATTGTGCTGTTAGTTTGACAGTTATGATCTTAATCTTCCTGATAATCATGAAAAGTAGGCATTTTTATTCCCATACATATGAACTATTAAACTGGAAAAAACTTGTGTAATGAATTTGGTACCTGGCTGAGACATAACAATTAGAACAGCTTGCTGAGGTGGAAGCTCCTTCCATTTCTCAAAGCCATTTCTTTGGAAAATGAGCCTAAATTCTTGTTATCTCTGTGGGGCTGCCCATGAAAACATTTTGGTGCCCCCTAGAGGTTATCAGGAATGTACGCTTGTCAAGTGCCAGGAAATGGGAAGCTGAAGTCAATTCAGCAGGTGCCACCTATCATTCATTGCTGCCTGAGTCTCCAAACTTAGATACAACCACAGAGGAACTCTAGAGAGCTGTGATTCTCCAGCTTCAGTGAGTATCTAAACCACTTGGCAGCTTATTAGAACTCAGGTTTATGGACTCCAGCCCCAGAGTTTCTGACTGTGTGCTGAGGTGGGGCCTGAAAATGTGCATTTCTAACTATAATCCCTGGTGTTTCTGATGCTGCTGGTCCAGGGACCACACTCTGAAAACCACTGCCCTAGAGAATCATCTCAAAGTTTAAGCTAGCTCCAGAAGCTGGTCCGGTTTCAGTAATTGGGCACAGCTACTGTCAATCCTAGTTCTCCCCTGCTCCCTTTAGATGATGTAAACAGTGTGTGCAGAGAGATGTGGACATCTGTATGAGGGTGACGGTTCCTGAGGAACTATAGATTCCTTGATCTCTGGGAATTCCAGAGACTCTATAGGGTGGGTGTAGGAGAACCAGTTGAGGTATGAGGTCAGAGAATTCAGGTTCTGGTTTCAATTGTGTCATGTAATCAGACCTGGCTGAAGACCAACGTCCTCACCTGAACACAAATAAAATAGCAACCATCTAGAATTACACTGTGGTTTTAACTCTATCAAATAGCTTGGAACCTAGGAGGCATGAAACAAATTTTCATTAAATCTTCATCTCCATGATGTTATGGTTCCATATTTACATTTCCAATATAAAAATATTATAAGAAAAATTATGTAATTAACATGAACACATTTTGCAACAATGGAAAATAGTAACATGAAAGTAAAATCCACAGAATTATTCTGTAACTTTCATGAATTCAATCAATGCTATTATTGTTATCTAACTCTGTTTTTACTCATATTTACCTATTTTTCATCAATTCTCCTTTCTTATTCCTTTTCCCCATATATCCCAATTTCACCAAATTTTCCTCCACAGAAAATGCAAATTGAGAGAATGCCTTCTCATTTTTGTTTCACTTTGGTTTTTTACTGTATGAGTGTTTAAATGTCTAAATTGTTTTCTCAATCATTCTAGCAACTGGATTTTTTTTCTCAAGGTAATAGGGGACTTGAATGTTGACTCTGGTGGATTCTACTTCTGTTTAATCCAGGTCGGGATTTATGGAGAGCTCATGTGGTGACAAAAGGGACCACAGACTTTCTTCAGGATGGTTGTAACAGAGTCAAAGAGAAATTCAGAACTCATTTGGGAACAACATAATCTAGAAAGAACTAAGACCTAGAAGTTAATGGTCCTGAAGCATGTGAAGCCTCCAAAAACATCCTGAAATAATACTGAAGGAATAATATATTTTTTGAATGAGAAATCTCATTACTCATATATAAATTTCCCTTTATTAACTGAAAAGTTGATGACACAAAAAATTAATACGCCATGTCTCTCAGGAATTAGTTGTAGTCTTCCTTTTTTTCTTAATGAAATCCACTGGACATATCTTCTCATTCAAATTTGTATCAAATTAAAAAATGTTTCTGTAGGCTGTGAATGTTATTTTTGGCTCTTTTCTTGGTTTTATACAGAACGGAAAGGGAGCCAGAGAAGGAATCAAACTTGAACTCATGTCTATGACTTGCATTGTGCAATGCTATAAATAGCATGACTTGTGAATATTCGGAATGCAAGATATGTTTTTGCAAGTAAAATACAGAACCATGATTCTATGTGGTGGATGAAGTTGAACATAAATACTCATATCTTGTTGCTGACAGGGTATCAAAGTTGTGGAATTAGGTTAATTAGTGTAGGGGTAAACATATTTCAATCACATAATTCACTAGTACAGACTAAAGAAAATTCCCTAGGGGTGTGTGCGGTGGGGAGCGATGGGAGAATCTTTCATCAGTGATAGGTACTTGTTCTTCGTCTCATTTTCCTTACAGGAAAAATGTGACTCTGGCTTCCACTTTTTCTTTCTTAAGGAAGTTACATAACAGACCTTTAAGCTAAAATCTAGAAGGACAAATGAGTTAATGAATGTTAAATGCTTTTGAAGTATTTAAAAGAACAGAGGACTATTAAATCTGGGGCATTAAAATGAGTACTCCTCAGAGTTCCAATTCAGTTATCTAATGGGTACCCCGTCTTTGGAGATGCCCTCACAATGGCTTTAAGTTTTCCAGGGCAGGCAAAATGACGTAGGTAGAGGTAGCCATTTTGCAAAGATATTTCGGAAAATGTAAGTAGGAAAAAATTTACTGGGGATATGGGAGAAATTTCAGATTGAGGATATTCTTGTTGTAAAGAAATCAGTCAATTTTCAGAGCACCTCCTGTGTGTTGGGCATATTGTTAGATGCTGGGAATAGAAAAATGAATTGGATGGGTCCTCTTGCCTTCAAGGGGGTGACAGATAATTACACAAATAATTATCACACTGTGAGACTGGTATTAGGCTGGGGACTTGCACAAATTCCTGTGAAAGCGGTGAAAGGTGGAATGGAAGCAGGAAGAATGAGGTGAGGAGTTTTAAATTCAAGAGAAATTGTTGACTCATTTAGATGCCATTTCAAACAATAGTGACTTTGGTTTTTGCTGGGGGCGGCGGGGCGTGGAGTGGGAGGCAGGAGAGTGGTAGCAGTTGTCAGACACACATCACACTAAAAAGACAAGAAGAAACAAGGAAATTCTCTTCCAAAACAGTGAGGAAAAAATATCCAGAACTTCCCTGAAATAAAGGAAGCCTTCTGGCTACAACGTGCGTTGCTAGGGATTTATTTTTTTCCTCCTTTCCTAAGAGAGTAAAATCACGCAGACACATTCAAGCCCTTAGAGTTTTGTGAGCATATTGTGTATTCAGGACGTCAACTGAGCATGGTGTTAAGTGCATGACTATAAAGAAAGGGTTAAACAGAAGGGGGTGGGTCGGAGATGGGAAGGCTGGCGAGAAGGTTCAAAAACACCATTTTCCAACTTGCAAAAACTCTGAACTTTTAAGCACCCAAAAATACACATGTGTGTGTCTGTGAGCTCAGGCAGATCTATTTCGGTAGAATTAAAAAAAATTAAAATCGTAATCTCTCTGTCTCTCTCTGTGCTTCAAACACCGAGCAGCCCCCTTAGGATCGCTTGGCAAAAGCTGCAGCAGAGGCACCAGCAGCGCTATTTACGAGCCGTGCTCAAAGCCACCCTCTCGGCCTTCCCCGCTGCGAACTACCGTCTTCGCGTCTGGGTCACCTCTGGGGCCCTGGAGTTGGGGGCTGGGGCCCGGGAACCTCCTTCCTCCGCCAAACTTTGCCCGGGCGTGGGAGCGAGGGCGCGAGCCGCGGTGCGCGGGAACGCGCCGCCGGCCGCCGCCTCCGCCCGGCGCTGGCAGCCGGGGGCCTCACCTCTCTGCTGCGAGGTGCGGGCTCCCAACGCTCAGCCAGTGGGCGGTGCCGGGCCGCGCGGGGCGGAGCCGAGGGGGGTGGGAGCTCCGGCGGGTATATAAAGCCGGCGCTGGCTTAACTTCTGACTTGGGGTTATTTATTTGGGGAGTGCGCGGACGGCGGAGGCTGGCGGAGGCTGGCGGCGGCGGCGGCGGTGGTGGCTGCCGCAGACGGTGGTTAAAAAAAGGCGGCGGCGGCGAGTGATGGGAGCGCCGTGGCTCCCGGGCGCAGGCAGGAGCTACCGAGCTTTCCGGGCAAGGCGGGAGCGCTGAAGAGAAAGGGGAGCGTCCGGGGTCTCGCGCCCGGCTCCAGAGGCGCGGGCTGGGTTTTTGTTCGGCTGCGCTGAGCGCCAGGCAGCCCGAGCCAACAACTCCAGTTACAACAACAACCCACCTTCCCGCAGCCGAGCGAGACTAGGGCTGCTGCGTCCGTCCTATTGTTTAGACACTTGCCAGGAGCTCGGGAGTCAGCAGAGCCACCGAGTCCCCGCTCCCTGTCGCCGCTTTCTCTCTTCCCCACTTCCCTCCCCCAAGAAAGGGACGCAGAAAGCCACCTGGAGAGGGGGAAGGGGCTGGAAGGAGACAGGCTGCTCCGGACTGCGGCCGCCGAGTCAGGTGCAGCGCCCAGAGTCGGGCGGCGTCGCGACGTCGGCGGTACGACTCCCACCGTGGCTGTGGAGACTGGATTCAAACCCTGGGAAAAGTTCCTGCACTTTGAGAAGGAGGACCCACTTGTGGGCTGTCGGGGGGAGACCGAGGGGCTGCCCCGGCCCAGGAGCCTGCTCTTATTTCTTCCACCTTTGCCATCAGGTGTCTGCTGCGGAGCTGCGGCGTATCCGGGAGACGAGAGGGGCTGACACACGCACGCACACAGGACTGCCGTTCAGCTGCCTCCTGGGGTCTCCTCGGATTAGCAGATACCACAGACCCAGCTGCCATCTCTCCAACGTCCGGAACGCTCCGGGAGGACTCGGGAAGCGGACACCTCCAGCTTGGCCTTTCCACTCTTTCTGACCGGCCGGCCAGCCATTCCCTACTCAGCCTTAGCAGGATCTCTCATCCTCAACTTGGCCTCTTGGATTTCCTCTCCCGGGGTCGTGACTAGTGGATATTCCTGCCTGCTGGGCGGCTCGATTGCCCTTTTGTCTTTTCTGCGTGACCCCGGGGAAGGCCCTCGTGCGGAGCGTCTCCAAGGACGCCGGGGCGGGAGGCGGAATTGCCCAGACATCCTTCAGCGAAGTGCATGTGTGTTTGCAAATCGTCCTCCGCTGTCGGTAGACGACGAGGACCGGCCCGGGCTGCGGAGGAGCAGCAGGCCGGTGGGGCAGGCCGCGTGAGTGAGCCTCGCCAGGAGCCCCGCAGCGCGGTCCCGCGCCCCCTAGGCTGCGCGTCAGCCCGGTGCGCCCCCGCGCGCCATGTCCAGTCGTCCAGCGCGCTCCGCTCCCGGCCCGCGGGGCTCCTGCGCCTTCTAGTTTCGGAGAGCCCACTTTGACCGAGGCCACCATTCCTACTGAGCCTCCTTCTTCTGTCTCCTACCGTCCCCACTGGAATTGGATTTGCAGAGGGGGTCGGTGGAACCGGATCACCCCTGTTCCACGCGCAACTGGCCCCTGCATCTTCACGATCTTCACCGCGGTTGGGAGCTCCAGGTCTTTTACCTCCAAGTTGATATTTGTGAGGCAGACGACGCGTGATCTCCTCCCCGCTGCTTTGGTGTCTCCCTGTAGCCTTGGCCGGGCCAACTGATCTTCGGGACCTAAAGTTGCCCAAGGAGCGCCTGCCTTGCAGGAGGAGGGTGAGGGGAGCTGAGAGGCGCGTATCTGTGTTAGCTTTACTGCCTTGAATATTACTGTTACTTCTGTATTATCTTGTGCACGTTATCCGGACACTCTGGGTTGCTAGACTCGCGCCAGGCACTGGGCCTCAGGCACAGCGCAGTTCCAGCAGAGCAGCAAGCTAAAGAGAAAACCCCTGGCGCCGGCGAGCTAGGAGGCGGCGGGGGAAGATGCGCGGCGTGGGCTGGCAGACGCTGTCCCTGTCGCTGGGGTTAGTGCTGGCGATCCTGAACAAGGTGGCGCCGCAAGCGTGTCCGGCGCAGTGCTCCTGCTCCGGGAGCACAGTGGACTGTCACGGGCTGGCGCTGCGCAGTGTGCCCAGGAACATCCCCCGCAGCACTGAGAGACTGTGAGTATGGGCTCTTCCTCCCCCTTCCTCCCCACTATCGGGGTCGCGCAGCCCCTGCGTCGAGACTGGAGGGACTGAGCGGCACAGAGAACTGTGCCTGGGGCAGTCCTCACTAGCTTTCCCGAAGGCGCATCCTGGTCTTGAACTCTCTGGGAGGGCGCTGCCCGGGGAGGGGCCACTGCCCAAGGAGGGGCGGGCCCGCTGGCTGCTGCGCTTGGTCCCTTCCTACCGCTCCAGTCCCGCCACTCGCAGCCCTTTGCGGGCGAGTTCTGTGAGGCTGGGGAGACGGGGAGATGGGGGACGAATAGTTGCGGATGCCCGGGGCAAGGGAGACGCGACTTTGTTCCTCAGACTCTGCAAACGGAGTCACCTTGCGATTGGGAACTGTCGCGGGTCGGTTCAGGGCCGAGTCCCGGCTCTTGTTACCGCGGGGTGGCGCGAAGAAGGGGGTTTGACGCGGGAAGGGGGTACTCAAAAGAGAGAAACCTCCTCTCCCCGGCTTTGTGTCGCCCTCCTGGGGACTGAGGCAGAGGAGACGGGGTCGTGGGGCGGCTGAGCCCGCCCTGGGGCGCTTCTAAAGGCCGCGGAAGGAAGGATGCCCCAGGACGGCAGCAGCTTTCGCGGTGGCCGCGCGCAGCCCCCCGCGACTCTTCCCCCGCCTTTCATTTCCCCTGGGAGGAGGCGGCGGCGGCGGCGAGCCCCAAGGACCTGTCCGACGGGGGAGGCTCCGGAGGCGGACCACGTCCCGTCGGCTAGGCGAAGTTAGGGCTGGTTCTCCAAGCGGAGCCGGCCAAGTCGGGTCTGACCAATTTGGTGACCCCGCGGCCCTCGGCTGCCCCCTTCGGCACTTCCTGCTGAGCCCTAGTGCCCCCTTTCCACCTTTCTGGCAGTTTCTGCGTCCCTGCTCGTGGCAGCATCTCCCCTTCCTTCCTCTCTTCGCGGTCTGCTGCCCGCAGACATCCCCGCCTCCCTGTCTCTGTGAGCCTCTAATGAAGAAGTAATCTCAAAGCGGGTGTTGACGGCCCACGCGCCGCTTGTGGGGCGCTTTCCGAGTTCAGGGAAGTGGAGCGTGGAGGCCGTTCTCTTTGTGAACGCAGAGGCCGCCGCCCCGCGCTTCCCGGGCGCACGGGGCGCGCTCCCCTCGCCGCTGAGCTTGGGCCCGGCGGGGCGAGGGCGGCCGGGGCAGCGCTCTCAGGCTGCGCTCCCCGGGCCCCTGCGCCCCCAGGTTGTGATTGAGGGGGGCGGACGGCGGAGGGGACCCCTTGGACTCGCAGGTTTCCACCAGCGCGGCCCGCAGCGCGTCGAGTCGATCTTCTTATCCAACCCATTTTTCTCGCCCTCAGTTTAAAGGCCAGAGTTGAGCCATTCCTTCCCTTGCCAGTGGCTGCCCCATCCCGAGCCCCGCTGGGCCTCCCGCTACTCCATCTCTGCCCTCCTTCCCTGGCCCGCAGCGCTGGGCAGGTTGAGTCCCTACCCAGGGTATCTTGTCAGAATGTGATCTCCCAAGTTTGTCTGGGATTGGGGGCTGGCGGTGGCGGTTGGGACTCAGCTTATGGCAAGTAGCCCGGATAAAGAAAGACCCCAACCACTGTAGGAACAATTCGATGGTACTTTGCTCAGCAAGGAAAATGGGTTGGGGAGAAAGCAGTGCAGAACTCTGTTTTAGTCCTTGTCATTTCATGCTATTTAGAACAGTTTAAAGTTTAAGCACTAACATGTCTTATTCAACAGAAAGGGAATGATTCGGGGAAAAAATAGCAATTGAGTTTTAAGGTCCTTGAAAAAAATGTATCCCTATGAGGGATCTATAAAGAAGTTTCAGAAAATAGTTTACTCAGTGCTGGCTTATAAAATTATGTCATTGACAACATAAACACATTAAATACACATGGTGTTTTAAAGTCAAGGTAAGGTTTACTTCCGTGAAGAACATTCAAACCGCAGCAAAGCCTGGTTTTATTTGAAATGATTGGAACCAGGGCAAGTTTAGATCTTGACCTAAGATGCCAGAAAAGGGGTTTGTGACTCTTGAGGGAAACGTGGTGCTGAAATCTGAACAAAAATGTCAGGGCCTGAATACTATTTCCACTATTGCCCTTGCTAGTAGTTTTCACTTTACAGTCACAGCGGGTGTCCCTGAGCTGCAAATGAAGAGTTTCGTTTTCATACAAACATAGAATTGTTGGAAGGTAAATGCTTATAAATGCGAGTCTTTGAAGTGCAGTTCTTTTGATGGCACTCTAACTTTACTCTTTGCCTTAGGAAGTTTAGCCATGGTGCCACCTAAGGATAGGGTTCTGAATTTTTAAAATTTCTTCCTGAATAGTATTGGAAAAGTGTTCCTTTAACTTCCTGAAGGTAACTTTTTGGGAATGTTACTAACAATAATAGTAAATAGCAGAATACCTGTGAAATTAATATACACCTCCTTGTAAAAGCAAAAAATTGAAAGCATCCCATATACACACAAAAGAGAACGTCTCTTGATAACAGAACCACTTCATTTTCTTGTCATATGACAGCAAGCATGGACTCTGTAAACTTAATCATTTTAAAAATTTTCTTTCAAAGATGACTTCCATTTCTTTCTCTTTTACTTTGCAAACTACTTTAGTAATTGGAACTGATCTTTTATCTCAAAGCTCTTATTTAGTTTATATTTGTCTTTGTTTAACTAGATAGTGGTAGAAATTAAACAGAACTTTCATTTTCTTACTTGTTTTCTCTTAGGGATTTGAATGGAAATAACATCACACGGATTACTAAGACAGATTTTGCTGGTC